>NW_026712114.1:40683557-41283557 GCF_030504385.1 Musca domestica
GTGATGAAGACTTTGGTATTTTTTAGTGCCAACCTTGCTTTTCGAATTATTCCAGATTTTGGTGGCCATTGTGCGCTGGAAATGAAGCGAGGAATCTCATTTTGTAACCATTCTTGGGTGTCGCGTGCTGAGTGCGATGATGGTGAGTGCCAAAGGCCTTAATACACCCTCCAGTATATTTTCGCAATAATATTAGGCATTTATTCTGATGCCACGGTCAATTAATACGAGCAGAGAGCGACCATCGACTGTTAAGGCGGCCCACACAATCACCATGGTCCTCCCTTGAGTTCTGGTGGTCAACCGAAGGTGCACATTTTCATCTGAACTCCTTGGCAATTAACACGGTCATTTTGTTTGTTTACAAACTGCTGGACAACGAATGTTTTCTTATTGGAGAAAACCAAATACGACAGTTCACTACTTTCGGCCAATCGAAGCAACTCTTTAGCTCTATTGAGTCTATTTTCTTTCCGTTGCGGTTTAAGTTCTTGCACTTTTTTGAATTTTAATGGCTTTACCCCGAGTTCATTTTTCAATATTTGCCGAATGGAATATTGCGATATGTTCAGCTGACGAACCATTTTTCGGTCACTGCGACGCGGGTTTCGATCAAGTCGCTTCTTTATTTTTCGAACCATTTCTGCTGATGTTGCTGTTTTCTTCCATCCACTTCCTTGACGACGGGCTACGCTACCAGTATCACGGTAACGAGCGGTGGTACGAGACACAAAAGATTTATTCACATTTAAATGCCGGAGTGCTCTAACAATAGCCACTTGTAGTTTTCCAGCCAAATATAAAGAAATCACACTATCACGCTTGAATTCCATCACGAACAACTTTTTTTCTGGAAAATTCTCACCGAAATGCTTTTGTTCGCTTGTAAACAGTATAATGAGCTGTCACTGAAATAATTTTAACAGCTGTCGGACGAGTGGCTTAGAAATGACATATAACGCTATCTCCCCATATTCGGTATTTTGATGATTTTAGCGACATTATTCACCGGAATTGTTTCAAATTTGGCATTTGAAGTTCGTAATAGATACTGCAGCATAAAACAGAAAATGGGCCATGTAGGTCCTCGTCTTCGTATAGCCCCCATATACCGTACCCCCCCCCCCCCCCCCACGATATTCGGTATTTTGATGATTTTAGCGACATTCTTTACCGGGATTGTTTCAAATTTAGCATGTGAAGTTCGTAATGGATACTTCAGCCGATGCCAGAAAATTGTTTGGGCAGGTCCACGACTTCGTATAGCCCCCATATAACGGTATCTCCTATATTCGGTATTTTGATGATATTAGCTACATTATAAACAGAATTTTCTTCAAGTTTCGCATTTAAATATTGTAATAACTTATGACAAAGGTTGCCTATGCAGCTCCACTTCGTCGTATAGGCATTCGGTATTTTTAAGATTTAAACAGAATTTTTAACGGATTTTTTTTTCTTTGGAAATTGCCAAATTTGTACCAAATGGTGGAGGGTATTAAAAGTTCGGCCCGGTCGAACTTACAGCTTTGTTACTTGTTTCATCTCGCACTGTATGTCTTTGTCCGTATCAGCCCAAATAGTGTGGAGTCTCGTACATACGATCAAATTATGCCCGAAAAGAAGTATGCCTCATTTGATCGGAATCGGTTCAGATTAGCTACAGCTCCCATATATACTGTTCATTGTTATTTTTGTCCTACGCAGCCGCAATATGCACTCTGCAACAACCACATTTGGGAGATATATCAAATACAGCTCAGAAATACCTTAGCTAAATTTTATCGAGATCGGCTCAGATTTGGATATAGCTTCAATATACTACCGAATTGAGTCTAGAAGCTACGATTTCAAATTTGGTGAAAATTGGTTCAGATATAGCCATAGCACCCATATATATTGTTCATCCGATTTGTTATATTTGTTCTCCACAGCCGTAATATGCACACTGTAACAACGATATTCAGGTTAATATATCAAATACAGCTCAGAGATCGGTTCAGATTTCGATATAGTATATATATTTATCCGAATTTAAGTGACACAAATGCCTCGTAAATTTAGTATAAATCGATTCAGAGGAGGAAATGCCTCTCATATTATTTCCTTCGTTCTTAAAATTATAACTATAATCATAGGTGGTATGATTTAAATCTCTCAAATTCTCCATAAAAAATTGTACTTGTTATGCAAAGCTGTATCATTTCAGGTACTTAAGGATATCCGATAATGTGATAAAACAAGTTTTCACGTGGTGGAGGGTGTAAAATGTCCGCCCCAGCCCTTTTTTCTTGTCTTATTCACTCAAAAGGTGAATCTTTGAATGACACTTTTTATGTTTTATTGTGATAATAGTTTAAAAATGATATGTATATGAAATAATATATTTTTTAAAGTGTTTTAGATTATCTTTATTACTTCTATATATTCTATTTTATTATATCAAGAAAAAGAAGTACTAGTTAAGGAAATCACGCTTGCATTTAATGACGTTCAGTAAACTGGATATGTTTGTTTGTGGGTGTATTATAATATCGAGCATTTTGGCAGATGTGAATTTAATGCTTATCGTTTGAGAGAAGCGATAAGAAAACTTGTTCGATTTGCATAATTAACAATTGTTTATATACAATTTTTGAGATATGTTAAATTAATTCTGCATACTATATGCGTCATACAGCCAAACAAGAAATTGCAATAGATATTTTGTATGGCCGGCATATGCTGATGATTTACAGAGAGTTAATTAGATTCGAGAACATGAATAGAATTGTATGAAATTTGGAAAAAAAGAAATAATTTTGTCAATAATTCATATACAGGTTGTTGGGAAAAATGTATACGAGTTTTTCATTAAAACATTTTAGTGGAAAAAATTTAGTTGGTAAAGGGCAATTTCATACAGCTTTTTAACTAAGTGACATTGTAATTGTCTACTTCAAATTTATTGTCGATTTTTGAGAAACCATTTTCTGACAATAAAACGTACTTTCAAAACTCAGCCTAATTGAGAAATTATGCCAAATACATTTGAAGTGCCACCCTTCCTTAAAAAATTATATATTTCAAATCCAAAAACAGAAAAGCGTCTTATTCCCTTTAATTTTTTTAATTAAATCTAAGTATCTATATAAAAAGTGGTTACCATTATTCTTTATGAAAGAATTATATTTCGCAGTTGTATGAAATAAAGAAGTGTGCCATTAAAATAATTTCAAATTAAGAACTTCTTCAAACTTGTTTAGTGATTATTTAGGTGACGTTAGTAAAAACCAATAATTTACACTTGGACAAATTTTTACTTCGTTAATTTCAGTACCATTAAGAAAATCTAATTAAAATTACAAGAAATTGATTAAATGACCAAATAGTCTTAAAGCTGATTTACATTTCACTTACAATAAATTCTTTTATGGAAATTGTTTTCCATAGATTTTTTTCTGAGTGTATAATGTTCAATTCTGGTTTATGTTGATATACAAACATTTTTAATAAGGTCAATAATCTTTTCTATGTGGTTTTCAAGGTCAAACCACAATTATAAATATAAAACAAAATTTAAATACGTTTAATCACACACCCAACAGCTGATCTTAGTTTTGTTGATTTCAATTTTTATTTCAAGTAAAGATTGTGTACTTTATTTAGATGCAATGATTTTATTTAACGAAAATAACACTTTTGAAAATAAAAATATATATTTATTTGGTGTAGAATATTCTTGAAATGTATTTCAAATTTTTTTAATGAAAGTAAAAAGTTAAGTCAAAGTGTTAGATGGTGCAGAAACAACATTTTTTTGAATACGACTATTTATACCTGGTAAGGGTATTATGTCTTTGAGTATTTGTTTGTAACATGGAGAAGGTAGCGAGATAGACCCATAGTTACTTTTGACGATCACTTTTTGAGTCGATTTATGCATGTCAGTCCGTCCGTTATTCCGTACATGTATTCTTGTGAACAAAATGCAGGTCGCATTTATTGTTCGATTGAGATGAAATTTTGCAAACAATATTTGTTTGGCCCAAGGACCCCAATTGAAATTGGTGATAATCGGATCAGATTTAGATATAGCTCCCGTATCTTCAACTGATTGTGGGTTAATAGTGCACCAAATGGCTAATATAAGACCAAATGACCTTTATTTCGGTACATCCCTCCGAATTAAGTCTAGAAGCAAGTACATCAAATTTGGATAAAATCGGTTCAGTTATAGCTATAACCCCCACATATATGTTTCATCCGATTTGGGGTTTGAAGTCCCTGACATGCGTAATGTGCACTCCAGAAGAATGATATTTCGTACCGGACATCAGATACTGCTCGAAAATACCTCTGTCAATTTTTATCGAGATCGGTTCAAATTACGATATAGCTCCCACACATATTTTTATCCGATATAAGGTTTATTGTGCACCAAATGGCTAATATCAGCCTAAATGGACTACATGTTGCTTTACGACTGAATTCATAATGTTAATCAGTACTTCAAATTTAGTGTAAATCGGTTCAGATATGGCCATAGTTCCCATATATATGTTTTATCCGATTTGGGGTTTAAAGTCCCTCATAAGTGTAATATACATTCCACAACAATGGTATTTGGTACCAGATATCAGATACAGCTCTGAAATAAGTGTATCAAATTTTGTCAAGATCGGTTCAGATTTGGATATAGCTAAATTAAGTCCAAATAACCTTTTTTTATACATTCAACCGAATTCAGTCTAGAAGACAGTAACTCAAATTTGGAGAAAATCGGTTCAGATATAGTGATAGCTCCCATATATATGTTTCATCCGATTTGGATGTATATTCTTAATCCGATTTCAAGTTTATCGTGCAAATATTGGCTAATATCAGCCCAAATGGAGTGAATTTCGGGACGTACGTTTCCATTTTGTGTAAATCGGCAGAGATATAAATTTTTTAAATATATTCCTTCTCCAAGAAATATCATGCACTCTAAAACAAACTATAACTGGTCTTAAGCCAAATCTTGATAGGTGGTATGATCTACTTGAAAAAAGTTATTTTGTTACAGGAGCTCTACTAAATATGCATAGTGGTGCAGGGTATCATATAGTCGGTTTTAGAGAGCTATACCAAAGTGTGTACACATGTTTAAATTTTTATGTAAGGTATTTCTACCTCCAAAGCAGTCTAATTACAATTTTTTAGCCAAAGCGATTAGACCCTCGGGTCGAATCAATTAAAACGTGTAAAAAAAACTTTAAGTTCGGCCGGGCCGAACTTTGAATTCCTTCCACCATGTGGAATGAATTTGGCAATTTTCAAAAAAAAAAAAAAAAAAATCCAAGTGTAGCCGTTATTTTAGGGTCTATACGACGACGTGGACCTGCACAGACAACTTTAATCATAAGCCATTACAATATTCAAATGCGAAACTTGGATCGGTGAATAATTATGTAGCTAAAATCACCAAAATATCGAATGCAGGGAGGTACCGTAATATGGGGGTATACAAAGACGTGGACCTGCACAGACAATTTTCTGTCATAAGCTGAAGTATCCATTACGAACTTCAAATACCAAATACATGGCCCATTTTCAATACATTTGAGAAAAATTTTATCAACCTGCTTCATTGCATTCTGAAGCTTGAGTGACTTCCTCAGACGGACTTTGTGGGGTCTAAAATGTATATTTCGAGTTGTTACAAACAGAGGGTATAAATATTAATTTTGGTATATTTAATCTGCCTCTTCTATGAGAATAAATTCGCCTGTTCTGTGAGAATAACTCAGATGATGAG
The DNA here is from genome assembly GCF_030504385.1 of Musca domestica. NCBI lineage: Eukaryota > Metazoa > Arthropoda > Insecta > Diptera > Muscidae > Musca > Musca domestica. The sequence continues at coordinate 40,689,337 of NW_026712114.1, forward strand.
ATGAGGTCTCATAAGGGAATGAAGCTCTGCGTCTTCTAACCAAGTGCAAAATTCCGCATGAATTGGTTTTTAAGTGAAGAGAGACTACAAAAATTAGTTTCTATCATGGTACAATAAGGAGGAAGAACAGCGTCGTAGAACTACAGGAATACAGCCCTGATGCTATGCCCGCTTCCTGTCAGAATTATTCAAAATTATAGGCAACAAGTTGTTTTCATTTATTTGATATTTTTGTCCATTTGTAAAATGAGTCAAATAGCACGAAAGATGAATAAAATGACTATATGTTCTCTCAAATATATGATCCTAAGTGTTCAATCCTTCAATTCCATGGCAAATCACGTTAATACCATTATTGTGCTACCCGCAATTTATGTTTCTTCCAATCATTGATTATGAAAATATTTTGTTTTCATTTTTCAAAACAACAAATACATACACAAAATTGGCAGAAGTCGGGCACACTTAGAAAAAATTGTAATCAGCTGGGAGCTCTACCTTACGTATTTATAGTACCACGGTTTCTATGGGAAGAGCTCAGCCTCTACTGTAAGAAGAGCTCATTGTCTTGTATGAGAAGAGTTCATTCCCTTTTATGAGAAGACCTCATATCGTTCTATAAGAACAGCTCAGTCGCATCTGTGAGAAGAGCTCAGCCATTTCTGTGAGAAGAGCTATTGTGCCTTGTAATTTTCATAGAAATAACCCATTATGCAGTTATACAGTTTTCACTATTATTCGAATACTGGTAACGCAAATGAATGTAATTATCGTCGTGCTGGGAATGAAAATACAGCTACTATTTCATGAATCATGAATTGATCCGATATGGTAGCAAATTAAAATGACATATGGCCGTAATAATTCTGCTGAGGTTTTTGCCAAACGACCAAATAAAGTCCAATATACTAAAATTAAAAAATTAAATTTCGGACATACAACTGGTATTTGGTACTGCTTTACTTAATTTGTTTACTAGGTTTCTAAATTTGTTGCTTTTAATGTATGCCGTCTGGCAAATTATCATAATTCAATTCATTTGTTACAGTCCATCTGCAGACACAACAATATTTTATATTCACGACAAATATTCTAAAATAATATGTGTAGGTACTAGATTTTATTTGAATTGGATTTGAATATTGAAGCATTCAACAATAAAAGTAATAAAAAATATATTTTTATTTCGGGTTTTACCACCTTACAAAATATAATTTACTCCTTAATGGAGTCGCTTTGGTAATTGAAGCAACCTTTAACTTGATTTCTTTTAGTACAGAGCCTGAAGACTGGTCTCGGTTCGGTGTGCATCTGTAGATGATCTGCTGGTTATGGTGTTAAATCTTGTCTATCATCTTTTCGATATGAATATCAGCACAAAACGAAAAAAACGCCGAACTGGTTTGTTTGACAAACATTAAATTATTTTTTTTTTGTGTTTTGTTAGCAAATTTGATCTTTTTTATATAGCACTGTTTTAAAAATATATTTGAAATATCATAAATTAATATACATATGAATACATGATCGGCTGTTTCGCACAGAAGTCTATGTTATTAATTTTTGATTTTATTGTTTGAAATGTTTATTATTAATTTGTATGTTTATAAAATAATCATGAAATATTTCCGATTTATTTGAATAGAATATTATATACTGGAAATAAATGCGACGATAAGTTCGCCCGAGACAGTACTTTATATACCTACCCTTATCCATTTGAAAACTTAATTTATTATAAAATAAGTTGTCAAAAAAGCCCTACAGATTTTGGACTGCGTAATGTGTTACAACCAGTAAAATACCTATTTGTTGTCTATTCAGTTGAAAAATATAATAAAATAAAATGATAATATAAATTATTTGCCACTTCAGTTGGAAAATATGAGCAGAACCTTAAAATTATCCAAAAACGGCCGATGCCACTTTTCACAGAGATACCTTTTAAATAGTAAATACTGAACCTATACAAAATCATTTCTGCGATTCTACCTAATGAGAACTCTATATATCAAACTACAAGAGATTACTTAGGAAGGCTTTCTATGGATTGAAATCCTACGAAAGAACTCAAAATCTAAAACCAGTAAATAAAGACTTAAAGTTAGCGGGGCTAACTTTATGATACCCTACACCGCTTTGCATATTTAGTAGAGCTTCACATAACAAATAAAAGTTGTTATGGGGAATTTTTGAGAAATATATCATAGTTATAATTTAAAGTCCAAAGGAACTTATATATGAAAGAAATATCCTCCTCTGAATCGATTTCTACTAAATTTGTCGAGGCATTTGAGTCTTTTCAATACAGGCTTGTATTACCCACTTGGCGCACAATTAATTTGAAACTGGATAAAGATATACATGGAAGCTATACACAAATCTGCACCGATCTCGATAAAACTTGGCAAGGGTATTTCTGAGCTGTATTTGATATATTTCCCCGAATGTCGTTGTTACGGAGTGCATTTACAACTGTGGAGAACACATATAACAAATCCGATGGACATTATATATATGAGCTATAGCTATATCTGAGCCGATTTTTACCAAATTTGAGGTTAATATTACATTTTTTGTGCACAATAAAAGGTAAATCGGACGAAGATATAAATGGGTGCTATACCAAATCTGGAGCGATCTCGACAAAAATTTGGGGAAGGCATTTCTGAGCTGAATTTGATATATTTCCCGAAATATCATTACGGCTTCGGAGTACAAAAATAACAAAACGGATGAAGAATATATATGGGAGCTCTATCTATATCTGAACCGATTTTCACCAATTTTAACATACTTGTTTCTAGGCTAGGTCGCCAGTGCTAAATTCCATCCAATTTGGGCTAATATAAAAAGCAAATCGGACGAAGATGTATGTGGGAACTACATCCAAATCTGGATCGATCTCGACAAAATTTAAGAAAAGTATTTCTGAGTTGTATTTGATATATTTCCCCAGGTATCGTTGTTACATCGTGAACATTACGCCTGCGGAGGACAAAAATAACAAATCGGATGAACAGTATATATGGGAGCTATAGCTTATCTGAACCGATTACCTATTAAAAAACAGCTTAGTTTTGCCAGACAATTCTCTTCTAGGGGATAAAGTACTTACAAGGAACTCCTTATGTGAATTTTCAGACAATTCCGTTGAAAAATGTAGCTAAAATCACCAAAAAAAAGAATATGGGGAGGTACCATTATTGGGGGGAAGGGGGTGGTGTATACGATATCGTGGACCTAAATAGACAAACTTTTTCAAGGTTAAAGAATTCCTTGTGTAGATCTTCTGATATTTCTATTGAAAAATTTGATTAAAATCATCAAAATACCGAATATCGGGGGGGTACCGTTGTATGCGGGCTATACGATATCGTGGACCGATATAGCCCATCTTCGGACTTGATATTCCTGCACACAAAAGACTGATCTGTGCAAACATTTTAGCTTCCTATCTAAATTCGTTTTGACTCTGATTACAACAGACGAACGGACAGTGCTAAATCTAAACCCTGTATCAACCACATCTCATAAAAAGTTACCCCAATACCAACTTTCAGATTTCCAACTCAATTCCTATTCTATACCAAATTAAGTAAGAAATAATACTTTTCGTGCTATTTTACTGCACGTTTTCAAAACCACCTTCTTATGTAAAAAGACAATACTCTAGCTTTATCCGTTCATAAAATATCAAATGGTACATTTATAGTTCGAATTTTCGGTTCATTTGAAACATCTATCCCCGATCCCATATATCAGAATCTAGCTCTATTCGTTTGTGGATTCAATTTTTGTACCTTTAAGCATTTCTAAAACCCCCGTCTTATCTCACCGTTAGATATCAACATTGACATATGTTTATGAAATTTGGCGAAAATCAGTTCAGATATAAGAATAGCTCCCATTTATAAGTTTTACCCCTTTTGAAATACATTGTGTATCGAATCTGTAATACTAGCCCAAAATGATTTGGTTTAGGTACAAACGACCGAAGCAAGTACGGCAAAAATTGGTAAATGTCTGTTTCATTCGATTTGACATTAAAGTCCCCAAAGCCTTAATAAAAATTAAATTCGGAACAAGATACATAAAACAACCTGGAAAATACTTTGCTAAATTTTGTCGGAATCGGCTTATTTTTATTTATGGTTAAATGTATGCTACCTATCTATATTGATCATATGCCACCGTACTACGTTTGTGTAATTCGAATGAATTTTGCATCAAACACTCTAGGTCTGATCAGAATAAACTAATCCAAGTTTGGACCAATTAATCCAGATATAGCTATAGCTCTGATATATACAAGGTGAGATAAAAAAATTGCAACAAAATCAAACGTATTTTCTTGCATTTTCTTTTTAAATTTTATTGAATGAAAGCAAAAATGTCGGAAATAGCATCAAATTTTAGAATAAGTTTAGATTTCTTCGAATTGGTCACCTTTAATGGCCTTTAAACGGCAAATCAAACCGTCACACGCTGCCCGAATATTGCTCTGCGGTATTTTGGCCCATTCCCGGTGAAGCGCTTGCTTAAGGTGATCGACACTGGTATTTTTTGTGGCAACCTTGCATTCAAAAATGCTCCTAACACAATAGTCCAACGGATTGGTATCCGGAGATTTTGGTGGCCATTGTGCGCTGGAAATGAAGCGAGGAACACAATTTTGTTACCATTCTTGGGTGGCGTGTGCTGAGTCCTGTTGGAATGTCTAAGGTGTGCAGCCAAAATGTTTGCGTGCCCAAGGCTTTAATACACCCTCCAGGATATTTTCGGTCGATTAATACGAGCGATTAAACGAGGTGCACATTTTCAGCTGACCTCTTTGGCAAGTAAACACGATCATTTTGTTTATTTACAACTGCTGGACAACGAATGTTTTTCTCATCGGAAAAAATCAAATTCAGCAGTTCACCACTGTCGGCCAAACGAAGCAACTCTTTAGCTCTTTTGAGTCTATTTTCTTTCTGTTGCGGTGTAAGTTATTTCACTGTTTGGAATTTCGATGGCTTCACCCCGAGCTCATTTTTCAATATTTGCCGAATGGAATATATCGATATGTTCAGATCACGAGCCATTTTTTGGCTACTGCGACGTGGGTTTCAATCAAGTCGCTTCTCTACGTCTCGAACCATTTCTGATGATGTTGCTGTTTTCTTCCGTCCATTTCCTTGACGTCGGGCTAAGCTACCAGTATCACGGTAACGAGCGATGGTACTAGACACAAGAAATGTATTTACATTTAAATGCTGGAGTGCCCTAACGTTAGCCACTTGTGATTCTCCAGCCAAATATAAAAAAAATCATACTATCACGCTTGAATTCCATCACGAATAACTTTTTTCCTGGAAAATTCTCATCACAATGCTTTTGTACGCTTGTAAACAATATAATGAGGTGTCACTGGAATAATTTTAACAGCTGTCGGACGACTGGCTTAGAAATGACAGCAGTCTGAAGTTGGTTGCAGTTTTTTAATCTCACCCTTGATTATATACCAACCGTACTATGTTTGTGTAATTAGAGTGAATTTTCGATCAAATACTCCAGTTCTGACTAGAATACAGTCATCCAATCGTGGACCATTTTGATCTAGATATAGCTAAAGCTCTGATATATATATGTTTCATCTGACTGAACCCTCAAAGTCATAACATACACTCTATTTAGTAAGAGATTTCATATATTTGTTAAGGGTGAAACAGCTAAATATAAAAAGTGTTGTGGGGTATGATATAGTCGGTCCCGCTCCAGTTTTGTCCTCTCGTTGCTTGTTGATACTAAATTTTTATTTTGCTTTCTTTTCAGTTCCATGTGCTATGAAAACATATATTTCATTGGCCTATTTTGTTTCGTGTCATAAAAACAAAAATACTGGTAAGTACCTACTTCTCTAAGACTTCAAATAGCTCATTTTCATCACGTTATTTGCATAACATTTGAAATAGTGCACGTTAGAACAATGCTACTCTCATATGCGGAGTTAAAAAAAATATTCATTAATATATACGTACGTACGTATGTATGTTCGTATCATGCCCGGTAGTTTTCAATAATATTTTGTTTGTGTTTTTGAAAGCTATTCGTCATGTCTCATTTCATTGGAAAACATTTTTCTGCGTTTTGCTCACACACATACATACATACATGCATTTGTAGATTTGTTTGTTTTTTGTCGCCTTTTGTCAAAGTTGTCCGACTCGCTTTTCCAAGTTTTTCTTGATAAGAACCTTGCTGCAACGTATCGAATACACGAATGAACATTGAACTTGATCTTTTGAAATATAAAACAATTTCATGTTCAGTGTTTTAAATGCCCGTGCCTCTATTCCTACTCCAATCGCTTGCATTGGTAATTGCACTCTAGTGGAAGAATATTTGTTTTCTGCTGCTGTTGTTGTTGTTGTTTTTATTTGTATTTGTTTATTTGATGATGATAAAAGCGTAATGTTCAAATGAGCTTGGAGTGTGAAAATGCGTATTGATACACATGTTCGACATGTTATTAATAACAATGGAAGAGAGAGACTATTGTTTGTTCAATTTACATTATAGATCGGAGTTGTATTACAGTATGTATTTCCGTTTCATTGTCTTAGGGAAAGATATCATTGTCTTTGATAAAGCATGAACACAGAACATGACTTTTTGAACTAATGTTAAATGTCCGCACACAATAAATTAATATTGTTTCAGTCCTCCGATACTTGATATAATTCCAAATAATATGAATTCTTCTGTCACATTTTGCCCCATATTTACATGAGGGGTTATGTGGTTTAATATCGTGTAGCTCTGACAAATATACATAGTGATGTAGCATGTCGGCCCTATCAGACCTTAAGTTTAGTAAAAGTAACAAACAGCACTGTCATACATCGTTTAGGAGACTGAATCGCTAAATTACCGGTAGTTTTATTAGAAAATGCATTCTAACCTTCAAATCAGGAAGTAACGTTTTATGGGAACTAACTAAATATTTTGTCTTAGAGATCTTAAATATTTCGATCTCCATTTCTAAACCGATTTGAACATTTACGTACGTCAAAAACATTTATTGGGAACCTTATCCAAATATATAGTACGTAGGCCTTTCTGTAGCCATGAATTACAAAACTTCATGAGAATTTTCTTCCGAATCCGCACCTATAACTATTAGAGAGACGCAAAATAATCAGAAGTGCACACGATATTACTGCCAAGCTCGCTCCGACAGCTCCAATGATATCCATGTGAAAGTTGGCTAAAACTTCTAACAACACGTCAACCGCTCCATAGAGTCGTCTCATAGAATATCACGAAGTTTTCCCACAGATGACCACAATGTCTCCTCACAAATCAACACAAGTCCTTCTCACAGGGTTTTCCATAAGGTCATGTTTTACTAGATCATAAGTTCCACTTATTGAAGACCATGTGGTTTTCTCAAACAACAGCCAATTTCAATTTTATGTCTAAGGTCATCTCATAGAAGAGCGCCATGGCCATCTCACATGGTCTTTACTACAGAACAGCCCACTTTAAATTGTTTGGTTTTTGTCCTCTCATAGAAGTTTCTATGATCTCATGAAATATAGATATATAGATCACAATGTATTTTTACTGAATTCCACAAAAACTACTTACAGAAGACCACAAAGTCTTCTCATAGAAGATCTTAGAAGCGCTCATGAACGGTTTTCTAATGGAACTTCCCCTGGTCTACTTATAGAAGAGTCTTCTCATAGACTAAAAGCCTTCTCATAAATTACCACAATGGATTCTTATAGAGCACAAATTTTTCTGACAGCATACCCCAAGTTCTTTTCACATAATACCATTTTCTCATGGAAGAGACCTATGGCATTTTCAAAGAATAGTCCTCTCATAGAAGAGTTTACTCATAGAACAGCAAATGATGGTATTTTTTAAGGAGATTCCACGGGGACAGTTTTCCAGAGAAAAAGTTATTCGTGCGTGATAATGTGATTTCTTTATATTAGGCTGGAAAACCACAAGTGGCTATCGTTAGAACACTCCAGCATTTAAATGTGAATAAATCTTTTGTGTCTCCTACCATCGCTCGTTACGGTGATACTGGTAGCCTAGCGCGACGTTAAGGAAGTGGACGGAAGAAAACAGCAACATCTGCAGGAATGGTTCGAAAAGTAATGAAGCGACTTGATCGAAACCCACGTCGCAGTGGCTGAAAAATGGCACGTGAGCTGAACATATCGCAACATTCCATTCGGTAAATATTGAAAACAGAGCTCCATTGAAGTTCCAAAAAGTGCAAGAACTTACAATGTGCAAGAACTTTCGCTTGGCCGAAAGTGGTGAACTGCCGAAATTGATTTTCTCCAATGAGAAAAAATTCGCTGTCCAGCAGTTTGTAAACAAACAAAATGGTCGTGTTTACTTGCCAAAAAGGTCAGCTGAAAATGTGCACCTTCGGTTGGCCACCAGAACTCAAGGGCCCGCTATGGTGATGGTGTGGACTGCCATAACAGCCGATGGTCGCTCTCCGCTCGTATTAATCGACCGTGGCATCAGAATAAATACCGAACATTATTGCGAAAATATTCTGGAGGGTGTATTAAACAAACAAAGCAAACATTTTGGCCGCAGATCATTCCAACAGGACTCGACACCATCGCACTCAGCACGCGCTACCCAGGAATGGTTATTAAATGAGGTTCCTCGCTTTATTTCCAGCGCACAATGGCCACCAAAATCTCTGGATACCAATCCGTTGGACTATTGTGTTTGGAGTATTTTGGAAAGTAAGATTGGCACTAACAAATACCAAAGTGTCGATCACCTCAAGAAAGCGCTTCGCCGGGAATGGGTCAAAATACCGCAGAGCAACATTTGGGCAGCGTTTTACGGTTTCATTGGCCGTCTGAAGGCCATAATTTGTGCCAAAGTTGACCAATTCGAAGAAATCTAAACTTATTCTAAAATTTGATGCTATTTCGGACATTTTTTGCTTTCATTCAATAAAATTAAAAAATAAAAACAAGTAAATAAGCTGTAAGTTCCGTTAAAAATCTGTGCAGGTTCACGTCTGCGTATAGCGCCTATATAACGGAACACCCGATATTCGGTATTTTGATGATTGTAGCGACATTTTTCAACGTAATTGTATGGGTTTTCCTTGTGAGTAGTTTACACCCTGAAAAAGAATTGTCTATATAGGTCCACGATATCGTATAGCCCTCATATGTACCCCCCATATTCGGTATTTTTATGATTTTAGCTACATTTTTCAAGGGAATTGTCTGAAAATCCACACAGGGTGTTCCTTGTGAGTACTAGTAGCCCTAGTAGCCCCCATATAACCACAAGATGAGTGGAGAGGGTACCCCAATATCCGGTATTTTGATTATTTTAGCCACATTTTCCAATGGAATAGTCTGAAAATCCACACAAGGAGTTCTCTGTGAACACTTTACTCCCTGAAAGAGGATTGTCTATATATGTCCACCAAATCGTATAGCCCCCATATAACGGTACCCCCCAATATCCGGTGTTTTGATGATTTTAGCCACATTTTCCAATGGAATAGTCTGAAAATCCACACAAGGAGTTCTCTGTGAACACTTTACTCCCTGAAAGAGGATTGTCTATATATGTCCACCAAATCGTATAACCCCCATATAACGGTAACAACCGATATTCGGTATTTTGATGATTTTACGCAAGGAATTCTTTGTGAGCACTTAAGCTTCTGAAAGGGAATTGTCTATATAGGTCCACCATATCGTATATCCCCCATAAAACGGAACCCTCCGATATTCGGGATTTTGATGATTTTAGCCACATTTTCCAATGGGATTATCTGAAAATCCACACAAGGAATTCCTTGTGAGTACTTTACCCCTAGACATAGATTTGTCTATATAGGTCCACAAAATCGTATATCCCCCCATATATCGGCACCTTCCGATATTTTAACAGAATTTTCAAAGGATTTTATTTTCATTGTTTGAAAATGTTCTAATTCGTTCCAAATGGTGGAGGGTATTCAAAGTTCGGCCCGGACAAACTTACTGCTTTTTTACTTGTTTTTATCTCACTCTGTATAAATGTATAAAACTATAAATTGTATGATATTTGAATAAACTCAAGTCCCAGATATTGTGTTTCGATAAAACACACCTTTGAACTCGAGTTATGTTTGAAAAAAAATACGATATGCATCATTTTCGACCTATCGACCTCTATAGGTAGAAGGCTGGGGGATATAAAAAAATACATGAAGATAGTGTGTCCTCTAAACAACATACTTCCAAGGACATAACAACTGTGCAAATTTGTTTCATATTTAAAACTGAAAGTGACACGTGCTATTCTGTGATTATTGACATTACCATTATCTATTCAAAATTCATGGCAAATGTTACCGTCAAGGTTGGCCATGACACCACCGTTCGTTGAAATAGTTGTAATAATCGCACTAGAGAAAAGGCATTAAAATATTAATCCTTATCACAGGACTAACATAGCCTTGACAAAGGTATTCTCTTACAAAAGTGTGCAAAAACCATTTGTCAACAGTGATCAAGATAAAATTCATAAGCACGCTCTCACCACACGCACACTCACATAATTGCACCTTATTCTGATTTAGGTAGTGCGCCGTAAGGCAACGCCCACCACAGGGGTAAAATATAAATAAAATGGTACAGCCATTACTTGAGTATTGAAATGCGTAATATTGATTTCCCATTGTCATCTGCCTATGCGGAATAGGAAAAAGTTGGGGAGTGAATAAAAAACTGAATTGATGCGAGATATATGAGATTGACACCTTGTGAAATGACATAAAGGGTTTCTCAATCTCTATGACCCCTTTTCTTTTGAAGCCCTCCCAAAAAAGAGAATATCTTGTAAAATAGCCCCAGCAGCTGAATTAAAAAAAACTGCCTCCGAATGGCACATGCCACAGACCTTTTATTGTCAGAGACCTCTTTTTATTTTTTTTGCCCAAAAAAAAATATGTATTTTCTACAAGAAATTTCATGCAGACATATTAATTTCGAGCATTTTGTAATTATTATGAAACATTTAGACTCATTTGATATTTCCGCTTTGAAAAACGAACTTCCATTGCTGTTGTGTGTGTAGTCCACTTTTTTTTATTGGTTTCCTGAATTTTGCAAGAATTTTGATATTTGAGTTGAATAACCTCTGCTTGGGACAAGCCTATTGAACAATGATAAATATCCTTGAACTGTTTTATAGAACTTTATTTGTTGTTTGATTGCTACCAATTCTAAAGCATTTAAAGAATATTCTATCCATTAAGATTCTCTTTTATGTTGGATTTTCGTTTCATTGTTGTAGATCGTAAAGGCTTCAATTCACCTTATATATTTGTAGTAGGTATTCTTATATTTATTATTAGATACAAATATGGATGATAAGCTGAATTTTTACTCGAATTTTAATTTCTTCTTTTACGTATTTAGCTAAGATGAAACCAAGGGAGGGACACTCTCTTTGTAAAGAATGAGATATTACGAAATTTGCGGTATTTCCTACTTCTAAGGTCGAGAAATTTCTCAAATCTAAAGGGAACATTAACTAGAATATTGAAATTTTACACCAGTCAGGATTTTCATAAATTCGTATTGAGGGTTACGAAGAGTATGAACTGTACAAAATAGTACAAAATCGTTCTTAAAAATCGGTATGAGGCAGAAATTAAAGAATATTCATTATATTACTAGTAAAGTTTTTTCGAAAATTTTACTTTTTATACCCTACAACACTTTGTGTTGGGGGTATTATAAGTTTGATTGGGCCAAAAATTATGTAACACCACGATCTTCCTATCTCCCCGAGCTGAGTCGATCTAGCTATGTATGTCCGTCTGTCCATGTTAATTTGTAATCACTCTACAGGTCGCAATTATGGAACGATCTTCACGAAATTTAAAATGTAGGTAGGGTTAAGGTCAGAATAGAACCCTTTTTCTTTTGGAGATGATCGCATTATATTTAGGGGTTGAAATGGACCAAAAACTGAAAAATTTCCTGATTTTGCAGTTGCTCTACAGATCACAATTATAGACCAATCGAAGCGAAAGTTAGCATGGGCCTACAGCCTTGAGCTGGGCAGAAGCCTTCCGATTTTGATGGTCATCGGGTAATATTTAGTGGGTGAAATAGACCACAACATTTGTGTTAAATAAAAGTCAAATTTTCCACTAAACCGCGAATATTTGTAATCCCGGCGAAATCACAAATAGACGAACAGGTCAATTCTGACCGTTACGTAGATGCCGATAGTAAATATATCGGTTATATATAGCGAAATATATAAAATGTGTATATACAATGGAAGGGGATGTTAGTTAGAATGCTAATATCTCAAGAATGGCTGGACCGATTTTGACAAATTTTGCCAATTCAGAATGCCCTCTTAACATAAAAGCATAAAATCTAAAAAAGTTGCAGAAAAATATGCCAATAATGATGTTAATATAGATTTTGTAGTATTTTGTGACATATTTTTATTTTTTCATATTTTCTATCGCATGCGATTTTTTCAATTTGACTTATAACATTGAAGTGTATATTTTGTAATATTTTTTCACCTTACAACACAGGTTGGGGATATTATATAAGTATTGCAAATATCGCCCGATCCTCACGAAAATTTTCACAAGGGTAGGGTTGGGCTCAGAAGGGCTAGGCCTATTGATTTCAAAGATGACCGCAATATATTAAGGGTCATCACAAATAGAAATCAAAGGACACGAAATCTCGCATAAAGTTAGAGTTTAGGACAGCGGGAAGAATGGACCAGTAATTTTGTGTGAAAAAAATACCAGTGTTTCTTACAGGCGATATCCGAAATACACAAAAGGCGAACTTCTGGCTTTTTATGCTGATTTCGTTGACGAATATAGACAAATATCGTAGACAAGCATATCATATAGATGAGTCTAAATTTGGAGATACAGAGGGGCTTCTTGCTTTTGGAGATGATTTCAAAATATTTAGGGGTTCAAATTAACTAAAAACAGAAATGTTTCTCCGATCACACAATTGAAGCCAATCGACACGCCTGTGAAGAAAGTTCAGGACTGGGAGGAATTCTAGCATTTTGGATGACCATTGGATTATATTGATCTGTAAAATTGACTACAACAACTAACAGCCCGACGGAGTGCATAAATGTTGGGCAAATGTCCCTAGTCAAAATCCTAATTTCAAAAGTGAAATCTTCCAATATGGATTTGGACATAAGGGGGCTTCTAACATATTATAGTGTTGTAGGGTATAATATAGTCGGCCCCGCACGACTATAGCCTTTGCTTACTTGTTTGTAACTAAAAATTGTACCCAAAGTTACAAATGCGAAGCTGTAGAAGACGAATTCTAAAATTTGTCTTTAATGACAATGCTTGTATAAAACCGCCAAAAACAGAAGGGTGTATGATAAGTTGTATTGGAAGCGTACTAAAAAGGTCTGAAATTAGTACGTAGTAATGAAAAGTACTAAAATGTAATAGTTTTTATTAGACAAACGGAAGAAGCTAGAATTCTGAAATTTGGAATGAAAGTCACTGATGGAGCGAAGTATAGATGTACAAAAGTGTTGTTGATACAGATGTCAATGTTGGTCTCTGTGTTTTTGAATATGCGTACTATTAGTGTGATAAATGGCACTAAATTTGGTATTGGGTGAAGGAAAAATTTTGAAATCCTGAAATTTGATTTGGATGTCACTGTTGGTGGCTGTGGTTGAGAGAAGGAGCTGGTTTTGGATATGCGTTCTAAGTTACTACTAAATGGTACTAACTTTGTTAAAGGGGAAATCAAAGAGCTGAAATCCTGAAATATTTCGAGATGTGTAATATCGGCTCGCCTCCACAAAAGTTCAAAACTTTACAAAATTAAATCCTGAAATTTGTTATGGATGACATTGTTGGTGTCTGTGGTTGAGAGAAGGAGCTGGCTTTGCAATTCCGTACTATAATTGTACTTAATCGTAAAAAATTTAGTTAGGGGGAAATGAAAGAACTGAAATCCTGAAATTTGACATAAAGGAAAATCTGTACTTTAATTATTCGAAACGTACTAAATGGTACTATTTTTGGATCACTGTTGGTGTTTAGGATAAAGAGATATATATTGTTTTGAATATGTGTACTAAATTGAGTATTGATGTCACTGTTGGTTTTTAGGGTTTATATGAAGGCGTTGAAATAGTTTTGGACAGAGAATTGGATACGGGTGCACTGTGCAATGATCTTACTTCGGTATTCTTCAAAGGCAAAATCTTTTTATTATTATTGTTTCAAAAAAAAACTTAAATAATAAAAAACCTTGAAAATCTTAAAAAGTTGTCAAACTAAACGAAATCGTATTTTAAGTTCCAAAGATAGCTACCACGAACTATTGGAACGAATCTAAGATTTTTTACTTAGGAAGAGGGCACCTCCTGATATTGCTATATAAATATATCACGAATTGTGTTATTAAACATGTAATTTCATGTAAAAGCGAAAAATGGTAAATATTATTTGACCTGACTAAAATGTGTCTCATCGACCTATAAAGTTGCGATAATTAAATCCAATATTTTGAAGCGTCCCCTTAAAGTGGGAATGCGTAAACAAGTACTCAAATGCTGGCATGAAATGCTTGACTCGTGTTATTATATTATTGTTTTAGAATAGTTTAAGTCTCTCTGTACTATAATGTTTCAACTGTTACCAACTTGGTATGTAGATCACAGCCCACTTGAAATTTCCATGCTCAGAACTTCACAAATTTTAGATGTCATTGGGGTTATGACAGACAATCAATTTAGACTTACGAACTCATCATTAATAAATACAAGAGGTCTTTTATATTGTGTTCAATTGAATACTAATTTTCTAGGGATGGAATTGTCTTATTTTCAAAAAATGTCGCCACACTTTGCATCGAGAAATGCATTGAAAAAGCCTCTGTAAGTGCATATAAAAATTGCAGACTTGCAGTCTTTGAAGATTTAAAAATTCCCAAATTCCCATTAAAGTGTAGGGCACAAAAATAATTCTTTAAATATTCATATTTTTTTCTTGGTGTCGCCTTCTATGCCTTTATTCCCTTCGCCTGGCGGTGATGGTGGTGGCCAATATCCAGGAATTAAACAGACAAAAAATGTTTGATGAAACTACCAACAGCAAAAAAAACTATATGTCAAAAAAGACACAGACGAACGAACAGCAGTCGCAGCAAGTAACGACAGAAGTAGAACAACACTAACAAAAAAACGACAATGATTTGGCGGCACCCTCACAAAATTATTGACCACAGGAACACATCATTCAAAAATGTATCAAACTCATTTTCAAATACGAATCATCGTCACACAGACACCAGCAGTGGCCCAGACCAGACCAGACCAGACAAATGGAGGCAAACCACAAAAAAAGGAACCTATGACCATTTAAAAGAATTTCAGCCTACTCTGCGGAAATCGCTAGCACACGAACCCACGAAAAGCGTCTCATATGGTAGAAAAAAAAAACTGCAGCAAATTCTGAAAAAAAACATACCAAGCAGAGGACTCACTCAAATTCTCGGTATGCGTTTCTGTTTCAGTTTCGATTTCATGTGGATTGGATCTCAATATTCGTGCGTATTTAAACAAAAAAAACCAAATATATTTATACATTTAATTCTAATCATTCTTATTTGATATCAATCGTTTTGGCCACGTTTTTTTTCATCTGCCCTTTTCGTATTGGGTTTAACTTTTTTTCTGTCCCTTGATATTGACGTGTTCTGGATCATATTTTTTGTTCGGCTGTCGATTCGTGTATCATTTAGAATCCAGAACATCAATCCATTGATGACTGCTGCAAATGACAAAGGCAACTTTGATTCATGATGGCACCCTACTCTGAAGGTGGGAATATTAAAACATTAAAATTTGCAGGCATAGTACGGATAGAATGCCTTTTACATGTCTTTACTGGGTACCTTCTATGTTTTGGAATACATATGATAGGTCTTCTCGGGAAAAAAGACCTTGATAGGTATTCTATGGATGGAAGACCTTTAGCAGATCTTTTACAGGTCCTCTAATAATATAATGCCTCCTACAGATCATGCCTTTAGGTCTCTCATAGATAGAATACGTTTGACACTTATTCTATAGACACAAGACCTTTGGCATGTTTTCTAGGGATGGAAGGCCTTTGACTGGTCTTGTAAAGATAAGTGACAGTTTTTTTCTGGATAGCTGATCTTTTGATAGATCGACGTTTCTATGGATAGACGATCTTAAACAGTTCTACTGGGGATACAAGATTTTTTCCGTGGATAGAAGACCATTGTCCGAGAAATCCGTCTTTTTATACCCTCCACCAAAAAAAGTATGGAGGGTATATTAAGTTCGTCATTCAGTTTGTAACTCATCGAAATAATCATTTTAGACCCAACAAATTATATATATTCTTGATCAGCGTAAAGTTCTAAGACGATTTAGCCCTGTCCATCCGTCTGTCCGTCTGTTGTAATCACGCTACAGTCTAAACGAATTAAGATAGGAAGCTAAAATTTTGAACATATCTGTCTTTTGTCTGCAGGCAGGTCAAGTTCGAAGATGGACTATATCGGTCCACGATATCGTATAGCCCCCATATAAAGGTACCCCCCCGATATTCGGTATTTTGATGATTTTAGCAACATTTTCTAATGGAATTGTATGAAAATCCACACAAGGAGTCCCTTGTGAGTACTTTATACCTAGGAAGAGAATTATCTATATAGTTCCTTGCGAGCACTTTAGCCACTGACAGAAAATTCTCTATGTAGGGACGTATGTCCCACACATAACGGTACCCCTCGATATTCGGTATTTTGATGATTTTTGCCACATTTTTCAACGAAATTGTCTGAAATTGTACACAAGGGGTTCTCTGCGAGCACTTTACCCCCTGACAGAAAATTCTCTACATAGGTCCACAATATCGTATATCCCACATATATCGGTAACTTCCGTTATCAGATATTTTATAGATTTTAACACAATTTTTAATGGATTTTATTTTTTTGAAAATTTTCTAATTCGTTCCAAATGGTGGAGGGTATTCACAGTTCGGCCCGGCCGAACTTACTGCTTTTTTACTTGTTACTTGTTAAATTCTGCACACTGGACCTTTAATGTGTAGTTGCCGTTAGACCTTTAGACATATTTGTATACCCTCGTAAGGGTATTATGTCTTTGTGTATTTGTTTGTAACAAGGAGAAGGAAGTGAGATAGACCCATAGTTACTTTTGAGAATCTTCATAGAATCACTTTCTGTGTCGATTTATGCATGTCAGTCCGTCCGTCCGTCCATGTATTCTTGTGAACAAAATGCAGGTCGCATTTATTATCCGATAAAGATGAAATTTTGCAAACAATATTTGTTTGGCAAACGGACGAATCCTATTAAAAATTGGTGATAATAGGATCAGATTTAGATATAGCTCCCATATATCTTCAATCGATTTCGGGTAAAATGTGCACCAAATGGCCAATATAAGTCCTAATGACCTGAATTTTGGTATATCCACCAAATTCAGTCTAGAAGGCAGTAACTATAGCTATAGCTCCCATATATATGTTTCATCCGATTTGGGGTTTAAAGTCCGTCACATGTATAACATGCACTCCACTAGAATGATATTTAGTACCGGACATCAGATACTGCTCGAAAATACCTCTGTCAAATTTCGTCGAGTTCGGTTCAGATTAGGATATAGCTCCCACATATATCTTTATTCGATATTAGGTTTATTGTGCACCAAATGGCCGATATGAGCCGAAATGGACTGAGTTTTGGTAATTACGACTGAATTCATCCTAGAAACCAGTCCTTCAAATTTTTGTAAATAGGTTCAGATATAGCTATAGCTCATATATATATGTTTTATCCGATTTGGGGTTTAAAGTCCCTCACAAGCGTAATATGCATTCCACAACAATGATCTTTGGTACCAGATATAAGGTATAGCTCTGAAATAAGTCTATCAAATTTTGTCAAGATCGGTTCAAATTTGGATATAGCAGCCATATATATCTTCCACCGATTTCGGTTTAATTGTGCAACAAATGGCCAATATATGTCAAAAATGTCTACATTATGATCTACTTCAAATAAATATGGATAGTGGTGTAGGATATCATACAGTCGGTCCCTGCTTCTGACTTTTCATTACTTCTTAAAAACTGTCAAAGGTCCCTAATTCCAAGATCTTTTCTTGCCTTTTAGTGCCACGTCCGAAAATTTTCTTGTTTTTAAAGTACCCTCTGAGAAATTGTATTAGTTCTCTCTCACTAACACTCTCTATCTCTTTCCCCTCCATTAAGCCTTTCTGAATCAAAGAAAAATTCGTGTTCTCTTTGGAAATTGAGGTTTCACTGGTATCCTCACTGGATATCAAATGCTACGGCAGCATATGTCGCGTAATTCAATTGTGTCCATTTTTGTTGTCAGTTTAAATTATCAAAAGTTGTAAGTTTGATGAAGTATACACTATGCCGACATTAAGTTCTTCTAAGTTTTCTACATTTTTTCTTCTTATGTCGACCCCGTATTTTTCTTAATAAAATTGCATTTAAACGCTTATTTTTCGCTTTTTGTTGAAACATATTATTTTGGGTTTTCCTAAACGAATGATTTTTATTGATTGCATGTGGATACGTTCATTCATTCCGTCATTATGATCGATCACAATCATACGAATCGGTTCGACATTTATTTCACATAATAGTTTTAGGCCACATTTTCAGGCTTCTTGGGTATCTTTAACTGCCGGTTGCCATATTTAATAAATACACATTTAATTCTTTTATTGCCAGCCAATTAAATTATTACCAGAATTCTTCATATTCATTGATGTTGAAATTATAAGTTTTGTGTTTCAATTCTTTGATTGTGTTTTTCTTTGCCTTTTTTTGTTGGTTGGCTTTAACAAATGTTTTGAAGAGCACTTTGTGGGTTGTTTGGAATTCAGTCCACCTCCAAACGAGATTGCATGTAAAAATGCAATTCATTTTTTTTTTAATATGTTATTGCCGAAATATATGTGCATAAATTATTCGGAAATTTGTAGTCATTTTAAAATGGTACCAATAAATCTAATAAAACAATGTTTGTGTCTTCTTCGCATAGAGAACTAACTAAATGATGAGTCAGTTTATATATATATTTTTTTTGAATCAAAAATAATTACAGTAATCTAAAAGTGTTCAATTGTTAAATATAAGATAATGAATTGGGCCACAAATAGTCGACATACCCCTGAGGAAGACAAAAATGGTCAGGACTCGTACAGAATGTCGGTATTAACATACGATTTCACTTGAGAGCTTGGTTCAACTTCTGACAGAAAACTCTGGGGGTAAAGTAGTTTTCTCTGACTGAAGAGTGGAATGAATATCTTACCTTTTTGTTTATTTAGAAATTGAACTGTGAAGTAAGTTGATGGGAAATTCTGATATCTGACAATGTTTTAAAGTATTTCCGTATAAATTATTGAATTATTTGGTGATTTTCGAAAAGTTAGCGGAGTGAATTGTGGATATGGTCCATACTTTGGAATAAAAAACAGAAAACAACTTCTTCTATCCCTAGTGCAACAATAAATGCTCCGCAAAAACTTCGAAGCTTTGTGAGCCGAAAAACACATTATAGGGTAATGTAAATAAATTACCTTTTAAATTTTAAGTAGATTGAAAATATTGAGTTATTTTTTAAAGAAAATTATACAGAAAAAATATATATTTCCAAATAAAAACAACAACTTTAATACCCTCCATCATTTGGAAGGACCTTAAAAAATTTCAAAATTTCGCTATACGAAGAAGTGGACCTGCACAGATAATTTTCTGTCATAGGCTGTAGTACCCATTACGAATTTCAAATACCAAATTTGAAACAGCTCCGGTGAATAATGTCGCTAAAATCATCAAAATACCGAGTACTATACGAAGATGTGGACCTGCTTATGATTTTTTTGGTCATAGGCTGTAGTGCCCGTTACGTACTTCAAATACAAAATTTGAAATGATGTCGGTGAATAATGTCGCTTAAATCGCCAAAATACCAAATATCGGGAGGTACCGTTATATAGGGGCTATACGAAAACGTGAACCTGCACAGACAGTTTTCTGTCATAGGCTGTAGTATCCATTGCGAACTTCAAATTTGAAACATTTTCGGTTAATAATTTCGCTTAAATCACCAAAATACCGACCTACATGACCCATTTTCAATGCCAAAGTCCTGCAGACATAATACACATTTGATTAAAATTTTATGAACCTACTTCATTTCGTTCGGAAGCTAGAGTAATTTCCACAGACGGACAGACGGACCAGAGGCATTTGCCCAATATTTACGCACTCCGTCGTCTCATGCAAAGTACCGTGTCGATTGGTTTCAATTGTGTGATCAGGAAAATTTTTCTATATTTGGTTCATTTGAACCCCTAAACACTTTGAGATAATCTCCAAATACACGAGGCCCCTCTGTATCTACAAATTTGGACTTGCTTGTAAACGATATTTGGTTATATTCGACAACGAAATCAGCATAAAAAAGCCAGAAGTTCGCCTTTTGTGTATTTCGGATATCGCCTGTAAGTAATGCTGGTATCTTTTCACACAAAATTATGGTCCATTATACCCGCTGTCCTAAACTCTAACCTTATGCGAGATTTCGAATCCTTTGGTTCCTATTTGCAACCGTTATAACGGCTGCAAAATCAGGAAAATTTGCAGTTGTTGGTCCACTTCAACCCCATGTTGGTCCACTTCAACGGACATCTTTGAAAACAATAGGCCTAGCCCTTCTGAGCCCAACCCTACCCTTGAGAAAATTTTCGTGAGGATCGGATGATATTTGCAATACTTATATAATATCCCCAACCTGTGTTGTAAGGTGAAAAAATATTACAAAATATACACTTCAATATTATAAGTCAAATTGAAAAAATCGCATGCGATAATAAATATGAAAATATTAAAAAATACTACAAAATCTAACGTAACATCATTATTGGCATATTTTACTGCGATTTTTTAGATTTTATACTATAACGACAGGAGGGCATTCTAAATTGACAAAATTTGTCAAAATCGATCCATCCATTTTGGAGATATAAGCATTCTAGCTAACATCCCTTTCCTCTGTATATACACATTTTATATATTTCGCTATATATATCCGATATATTTACTATCGGGGTCTACGTAACGGTCAGAATTGACCTATTTGTGATTTCGCCGGGATTTAAAATATTCGCGGTTTAATGGAAAATTTGAATTTTAATTAACACAAATATTATGGCCTTTTTCACCCACTAAATATTACCCGATGACCATCCAAATTTTAAGCCCTAAGCTCGAGCCCCATGCTAACTTTCGCGTCGATTGGTTTATAATTGCGACCTGTAGAGCAACTGCAATAGCAGGAAATTTAATTTTAATTATTTCAACCTCTAAATATTTTGCGATCATTTCCAAAAGCTCTAGGCTTCTATTCAGACAACCCCACATCCATTTTCAATTTCGTGAGAATCGGGCCAAAATTGCGACCTGTAGCATGATTACAAATTAACATGGACAGACGGACATATATAGCTAGATCGACTCAGCTCGGCGAGGTAGGAAGATCCATATATACTCTTCTATATGGGAAACCTATATTTCGAGGTGTTACACAATTTTTAGTCCAATCATACATATAATACCCCTAACACACAGTGTTGTAGGTTATAAAAACCTGGGGTCAGTTTAAAATATCAATATTGAAACAATTCCGGCTACCGTGTCATGGATAATGTATATATATGTACTTTATGGGGCATTCGAAGAATATTTGGAAGTGTTCCAAGGTGGAGGGTATACACTACTCCCCCCAAAAACTGCCTCTTTTTCTGCAAAAAATAATTGCATGTTAAACGTAACAATTTATTACTAACCTTCTAACCAATGTTGCCTCAGTGGCAAAGTGTAAATAGAATTGTCCAGTTTCCATAATAAATTTGATTTTAATTAAACAAGTCTAAGTTATTGCATCTTTCGTTTTATATTCTTGTGTGTGACAATAAATAAAAAATCAATGCATATAAAAATGTTTGAATTTGTTTGTTTATGGCCGATTTGAAATTTGATGTATATTGTCTTTTTCTTCTGCTTGACCCTCTTGCCACCAAAAATGCTGCCAACTTAACAGCAAAACAGTGAATACGTAAATCTTGACATTTATTCGGAATCTAATATTTTAGGATTGGAAATATCACACTGGTTTCGAGAGCGCCTTTTTTTATTCGAATTTAATGCATATCTGTTATACAATCCTCAATTGAATAAAATTATAATTGCATTAACATCTTTCGATTGACGTAAAATTAGTTTGCCTTCGGTGGTATTTTTAAACCTAAGAAGAGGCATAACAAAAGATGATAATTTTATTTTGAATCCAGTTGAATTTGGTCTACGCGTGTTGGAAATGAATTATGGGAACAAAGATCGATGTTGAAGGTTTCATTTATTAATTTTGAAAAAAAAAAAAAAATATCATTAATAACATTTTTAATTCCATAACAAGTGACAATGATGTTTAGTTCGATCTTTGTTCTTCTGGTTTCCCTTGCGACATTAATCCCGAAATAATGTTGTGTATAACTTTACAGGGTGAGGTGGAAAAAACTGCAACCAAATTTAGACTGCTGTCATTTCTAAGCCACTCGTCCGACAGCTGTTAAAATTATTCCAGTGACAGCTCATTATATTGTTTACAAGCGTACGAAAGCTTTTTGATGAGAATTTTCCAGAAAAAAAGTTATTCGTGATGGAATCCAAGCTGGAAAGCCACAAGTTGCTATCGTTAGAGCATTCCAGCATTTAAATGGGAGTAAATCTTTTGTGTCTCGTTACTGTGATACTGGTAGCGTAGCCCGACGTCAAGGATGTGGACGGAAGAAAACAGCAACATCAGCGGAAATGGTTCGAAAAGTAAGGAAGCGACTTGATCGAAACCCGCGCCTCAGTGGCCGAAAAATGGCTAGTGAGCCGAACATATGGCAGTATTCCATTAGGCAAATATTGAAAAAATATGAGCTCGGGGTAAAGCCATTGAAATTCCAAAAAGTGCAAGAACTTACACCGCAACAGAAAGAAAATAGACTCAAAAGAGCTAAAGAGTTGCTTCGCTTGGTCGAAAGTGGTGAACTACCAAATGTGTTTTTCTCCGATGAGAAAATTTAATTCGTTGTCCACAATTTTGAAACAAACACAATGATCGTGTTTACTTGCCAAAGAGGTCAGCTAAAAATGTGCACCTTGGGTTGGCCACCAGAACTCAAGTGCTGGCCATGGTGATGGTGTGGGCTGCCATAACAGCGATGGTCGTCAGAATAAATGCCGAATATTTTTGCGAAAGTATACTGTAGGGTGTATTAAAGCCTTGGGCACGCAAACATTTTGGCCGCAGACCTTGGACATTCCAAGAGAACTCAGCACCAAGAATCGCCACCCAAGAATGGTTGCAAAATGAGGTTCCTCGCTTCATTTCCAGCGCAAAACTGGCTACCAAAATCTCCAGATACCAATCCGTTGGACTATTGTGTCTGGAGTATTTTGGAAAGCAATGTTGGCAATAAAAAATATCAAAGTATCGATCACCTCAAACAAGCGCTTCGTTGGGAATGGGCCAAAATACCGCAGAGCAACATTCGGGCAGCGTGTGACAGTTTCATTGGCCGTTTGAAGGCCACAATTCGTGTCAAAGGTGACCAATTTGAACAATTCTAAACTTATTCTAAAATTTATGCTATTTCATTCAATAAAATTTTTTAAAAATTGTAAAAATTAGGGCGTTTGACTCTGTTGCAGTTTTTTTTATCTCACCCTGTATATCTGACATTTTACAAATTTACTCATAATATTCAGTCGTTTTAAATATATCACATTTTAATTAGAATTATCTTAGAGATAATACAAATTCCTCTGCCCCGATTTCAGCAAACTAAAACCAAGTCTTTTTTGACCCTCGGAGGCAGTTCGGTAGGTAGCAACTTCCATAATATAATAAGGGACTAATAGCCTCTTTTGTATTTAGCTACTAAATGAACTCATTATTTGTTAATGAGATTTTTTGCTGGCGTTATGACCAGAGGCATACAAATCCTGTCGTAATTAATAAACAATATTTCCTACCAACCTTCCATCTCAGTAACACCACATAACGTTAATAAACCCCAAATATTTACAATGACGTTTTTCACGTTTACCTGAACCCATGCACCATCATAAAAGAAGATAGGTGGTCCACCTCTCGGGATTTTTTAGCCAGCTGGTTACAATTAAATGCATCTTTGTCTCCAGCATGGGTGAATGTGTGCCCGCGTCGCAAACACAAAAAATCGTATTCATGCGCAAATTCTTACTAACTGTATGTAAGTGAGTATCGGATAAATCATTATTTTAATTATAACCTAATGGATATTATTTTTATTACGGTGAAACGTCTTACAGTTAATTATTTATAACAGCCAAATGAACAACACCCACATGACGTAATACCTCCAACCCCACAAAAAATCGATAGTTATTTTTTTGTTATCAAATGAAGGGATTCACAGTTTTTTCCTTAACTTTTGTTTGTTTATAATTCTGTTGTCAAACGAAACAAAAAATGATGTCATTGAACCGCGTAGTGACCCCAATTCCGCTTGAAATATCGGTGAGTGTGTTAAGATGTAATATTAACTTGTTTTATGTAAAAATAAATTTATTGCGAATGCCGGTTAATGTCTTAATTCGAAGTGTTACGTAAGTAAGCAATTAAAATTGAATTCCGTTCTGATTGATTAAAACGATGAGGGTGTAAAGAATGTAAATGGTATGCAAATTCATCGGAAAAATCGATTATGTAAGATATTGAAAATATTCAAATATTGAGAAGAGTTCCATACACGAAGCAATTATAACGGTTTAAATTACCAGAAAAATACACATTGCAAATTGGTTTATCAACCCATAATTTTCACGAAATTATTATTTTTGTTTTCTGCCCAAATTTGCTGATGTTGCAGTTACTCACAAGTCACAATTACAAACAAATCGACACGGAATTTGGTTAAAGTATTAGACAGGGTAGAAGTAAACCAAATTGAATGGCATGCGGGTAATATTTAGTAAGTAGGTAATATTTAGTGGATAAAATAAATCACAACTTTTCGTAAATATAGAACAAATGTCACTGGCAAAATTTTTGCAGTACTGTGTGGTACTATTGGTACAAAAACTATATCGACCAAAATTGTTTAGACCTAAGGGGGCTATACAATATATTATAGTATTGTAGGGTATCACGCACGACTATAGCTTTTTCTTACTTCGTTTAATAGATTTTCAAATCCTCAAAGAACCAAGTGGAAAGTAACAATCGGTTTTGCCGACAGACTAAAACCTTCAGCCAAATATATTTCGACTTCTATTACGATTGTTAAAACTGTGAGTGGGTTCTGAGGGAATGGCTCAATATTGTCTATTTCGTATCGGACCTAAATAAATACAATATAAATATGGGGTAACTAGGTAACAGGTTGGTAACTTCCTTCCTTGATAATTGTGACTGTTTGTGGGTGAGGCACCAGCAGGAGATTGCAGATGTATATCATCTTCAGAACAGATCTTGTTTTAGCAAAAATGTTTGTATGTGTGAAATTTGAGGATAGTTAGATGATTATTTCGTTTTCTTTGAGCGTTTTGTTTTTCAAAACCTTGAACCCTGTGTAGGGGAGGTACCAGAAGGGATGGTCCGATCTCTATAACAGATCTTGTGTTGATGAAAATATTGAGATGTGCCCAGTCTGAATGGAATCGGATGCTAATATTGTTTTTATGAGTTTCATGGCTATTCAACATTTTGGTAGAGGTACCAGAAGGAGTGGACCGATATATCCCATCTTCACAATAGATCTTGTGTTAGTAGAAGTAATGTGATGTGTGAAATATAAAGAGAACCTGATGCCTATTTCGCGTTTTATGACCTTCATGGATATTCAACATTTTGACCCTTTGTATGGGGAGGTAACAGAAGGAATGGTCCGATCTCTACCGTTTTTATAACAGATACTGTGTTGGTGGAAATACTAAGATGTCCCAAGTCTAAATGGAATCGGATGTTAATTTCACGTTTTATGAGCTTAAATTTCGACCTTTTGTGGGGGAAGTACCAGAAGGAGTGGACCGATATATTCCATTTTCACACCAGACCACATTGTGCTGTGTGTAATTTAAAGACAATCGGACTTTTACATAACAATTTAAAAGAGTTAAAATCATTCAAAATTTTGACCCTTTTGTGGGGGAGGTACTTGATGGAGTGGACCGATATTGTCAATTTTCGCACCTGACGTAGCACTGATGCAATTATTAAGATTTGTAAAGTTGGAGAAAAATCGGATTATTATTTCTCTTTCTGTGCAAGAAATTGATTTCTTTGAAAATGTTGAAACTTCGTGTGGGAGGTACCAGAAGGAGTGCACCGATTTTGCCCCTATCCGAAATCGATCTAAGTTTGACGAATATTACGATGTACCAAGTTTAGATCAAATCGTGCGCAGCAGTCAGACGGACGTACATCGATCGACTCCAAATGTCCTGAAATGGATTTGGTCCAAAGAGACCTAGCGTCTAAAACCGTTATTTCGACAAGGCACGTTTTGGCCGTATCAAATGATATATACCCTCTCTAGCCATATGGCTGGGTGTATAATAAACGTGGACTATTTTAATTTTTTTGAGGGTCCAATATAAAAGAAGTTCTTTTTAAAACTCCTTTTTTCAGACAAAATAAATGGGGATAAAAAATTAAATCCACATAAAAGAGAATTTATTAAAAATAAATAAAATAAAAACCATAAAAATAGGCCGGCCGAAATTTCAATACCTTCCACAATTTGGTAAACAAAACATGTTATTAATAAAATTATCTGAATTCAAAAGTGTTTCACTGTACACCGCACGGATTAAAGTTTATTAAGATCGTCATTCCGTTTGTAACTCATCGAAATAATCACTTTAGACCCAACAAAGTATATACCTTCTTGATCAGCGTAAAATTCTAAGACGATTTAGTCCTGTCCGTCCGTCTGTCCGTCTGTTGTAATCACGCTACAGTCTAAACGTATTAAAATAGGAAGCTAAAATTTTGCACAGATCACTCTTTTGTCTGCAGGCAGGTTAAGTTCGAAGATGGGCTATATCGGTCTACAACATCCCATAGCCTCCATATAACGGTACCCCCCGATATTCGGTATTTTGATGATTTCAGCCACATTTTTCAATGGAATTGTCAGAAATTTCACACAAGAAGTCCCTTGTGAGTATTTTATCCCCTGAGAAAGAATTGTCTATATAGGTCCACAATATCGTATATCCCCCATATAAGGGTAACACCCGGTATTCGGTATTTAAAAGATTTTACCCACAATTTTTAACAGAATTGTCTGAAAATCCACCCAAGAAGTTACTTGCGGGTACTTTATACCTCGGAAGAGAATTATATATAGGTCCACGATATAGTATAGTCCCTATATAACGGAACCCCTCGATATTCGGTATTTTGATGATTTTAGCCACATTTTCGAATGGAATGGTATGAAAATCCACAGAAGGAGTTCCTTGGGAGTACTTAATCCTTTTACAGAGAATTATTTATATAGGCCCACGATATCCTATAGCCCCCATATAACGGTACCCCCGATATTCGGTATTTTGATGATTTCAGCCACAATTTCCAATGGAATTGTCTGAAATTCCACACAAGGAGTCCCTTTAGAGAACTTTATACCTTGGAAGAGAATTATCTATATAGGTCCACGATATCGTATAGCCCCCATATAACGGTACCCCCCCCCCCCCCCCCTATATTCCGTATTTTGATGATTTCAGCCACATTTTTCAATGAAATTGTCTGAAAGTCTCCACAAAGAGTTCATTGTCAGTACTTTATGCCTTGAAAGAGAATTATCTATATATACACAAAGAGTTCTTTGTGAGCACTTTATCCCCTGGAAGATAATTATCTATATAGGTCCACGATATCGTATAAACCCCTATGCAACGGTACCCGATATTCGTTATGCTGATTTTAGCCACATTTTCCAATAGCCTTGTCTGAAAATCCACACAAGGAGTTCTTTGTGAGTACTTTATCCCCTGGAAGATAATTATCTATGTAGGTCCACGACATCGTATAGCCCCCATATAACAGTTCCCCACGATATTCGGTATTTTGATGAGTTTAGCCACATTTTTCAACGGAATTGTCTGAAATTCTACACAAGGAGATCTTTGTGAGCACTTTGCCCCCAGACATAGATTTGTCCATATAGGTCCACAACATCGTATATGCCCTCATATATCGGCAACTTTCGAGATTAGGTATTTTAAAGATTTTAACAGAATTTTTAATGGATTTTATTTTTTGAAAATTTTCTAATCCGTTCCAAATGGTGGAGGGTATTGAGAGTTTGGCCGAACTTACTGCTTTTTTACTTGTTTATGGTTTCTATTATTTTTTTTATCTTGACTTTTTACAATTTTATACGTTTGTCATTCCGTTTGCAACTCCTCGAAATATCCATATAAGACCCCACAGAGTATATAAATTCTTGATTAGCGTGAATTTGTTTGTTGTGATCGTCCCCATATAACGATACCCCCACACATCCTGTATATTTATGATTTGGGCCACTTTTTTCAATGGAATTGTTTGAAATTCGGTATTTGTAGTTTAGAAGGGGTATGTATCACTCTGGCAGAAAATTTTCTAAATATGTCCAAGTTTTTGTATGGCCCACAAATAATATTTCCTTCCTGGTCTTAAAGTAAATTAAAGTTCATTATATGTTTTTACCTACTGACAGAAAATTATCAAAAAATATACAAACCCCAATCTCCGAAATTTAGGTGGGGTTAGGGTCAGAATAGTTGGGGAGTTGCGTGGACCAAAAACAGATAAACTTCTTAATTTTGTAGTCGCTTTAGAGATCACAATTACAGGCTAATCGACTCGGAATTTTGTATGGGGCTAGAGTCTAGGGTTACCTTAGAATGATTGTCATCGAAAAATATTTAGCGGTAAAAGTCACTACCCACTTACAATATTGAAATGTAAATTTTTTAATATTTTTCATTTACAACACTTTGTGTTCGGGGTGTTATATTCAGGTCCCAATTATCGTCCAATCTTCACGAAATTTTGGATGGGGTAAGTTTAAGATCAGAAAAGAAGACTATTGTTTTGGAAAAAGTTCGCAAAATATGTAAGGCTTTAAATAGACCAAAAACGTAAACATTTTTAAAATTTTTCAGTCTCTACTAAGGAGCAATAGACATGGAATTTTTTATGAAGGTAGAATTTAGAACAGTATATATATAGCTGGTGAAATGGGCCACAATTCGAAGAAAATACCAAAATCAACGAAATGACAAATACATAGAAGGCGCTCCTCTAGCATTTACACTGATGCTGATTTCGTTGATAAGTATAACCAAATATCGGATATACAAGATATTTACATTTTCAAATATTGCTTTCAAAACCCATTAACACGAAATTCGGCGTAAAAAAATCTACGAAGGATTACATGACCTCGTGGTATTGGTGACATGATTTTAAAAATGAAATGAAAATAAAATATTCAACAACAAATTTTTGAATGTGAAATGTATGTTCTTCCCGAAATAGCGAATTAGGTAATTGACAAAGTAGTAACATTTGTTTTGTCAAATGCCTATGATTTTTTGGAAATCATATGTTTTTGGAAAATATTGGTTCCAGATCGAAGATGATTTTGCGAAAAGATAAATAACAAGGTTCAACATTTGATATTATTATGTAGTAGATGTGGAGATGTTTCTTAGTGGAATCTTCATTCTAGATTTGTGTGGGAAATGCCAGGAGAGAGTTGACCGATATTTAGTGCTAGTAGAAATATTGTGATGTGTGAAACTTGTAAAGAATCGGGTAATTAATTCACATTTTATAAAAGTTATAAGTAATCAAAATATTGACCGTCTGTGTGGGAGATACGTGATGGAGTGGACCGATATTATCTATTTTCGCACCTGACATAGGACTGCTATAAATTTTGCAAGAATATTTGAAAGTTCATAGAAAATTGGATGACCTTTTCTTGTTTTATACGGAAAATTATTTTCTGTACAAATTTGACCTGAGACCAAATTTTACCAGAAGGAGTGGGCCACTGTTGACCGTGAGGATCTAATTTTATTTTGATGGACCATTATTGCGGCGTTTTACAAACATGTTGGCCCATTCAGACTTATAAAACAAGAAAATGCAATAGAATTTTCAAATTATCAAAATAATGAAATTGACACACACCAATGCAGTAGTATACTCGTGGTAAAGCTAAAACCTATTTCCTTTACAAAAGCCTTCATTGACATTTGTTTAGAATCATTTTAAGATATATGAGTCCACGTTACAAATATGGCAAATAATTATCACCTGACTTCACAATTTTAGTTGATGCCATTTATTTGTAATTTTTTAACTAATTCCACAACTGGAAGAGGAATTGCGAATGCAAAAATGCATGTTTTAACCCAATTGCAATTATTACATACTAAGTACACACTAAAAATATTCTCTCAAGTTTCAAGAGGAATCCAACTTAAATTACTTGTGTTCCCCACATTCAATTTCTCTCACTGTACTACCAACATTCTATCAATGAATTTAAAGCCTGCAAAAACTGTAACAATCTATTGCGATTATTTTAACAGAAAAAGTGTGTCTTTTGTCTTGGAATTCTTCTCGAGTTATCTGTATATGAGTGTGTGTGCCTGTCTACATGGTGAGGCATAAATTAATTTGTTTTATTTTACACCCGTAACATGTTCTCATGGTCAACATGATATTTTTATTATTTAGACTTGGATGCATAGTTTAGTAATTACGAATTTGACGCAGTTGGTGGTGCCAGCGCGTACACAACTCCAGTTGGTAAGGGATAGAAAAGTTGTCATCTATGGCTTTTAGTTTTGATGAGTGTTTTTAGTAGTTTTGCATTTTTAAACAATTTTGAATTATAGAAGGTTGGTTTTGGTCGGAGACCCTGAAGAGCCCTCTAACATCGATTCACATTTTCAAAAAAAAAGTAGGAAGAAAATCCAGAGTTATATTTAGGCCTTGAAATAAAATATAAAGGCTTAACCATTACCCTGGATTTTTAAAAATATGTTTTTGAAAAAAATGTTAAATATAAAAAATGTAAAAAAATTCAATAAAGCCATGTTTTTTTCAAAAATATTTTTTCAAAAAATATATAATAGAATATTTTTTCAAAAATATACAAAAAAAGTATTTTTTTTTTAAAAATATTTAAAAAAAAAAAATATTTTAGAAAATCCAGTGTTATATTTAGGACTTGAAATAAAATATAAAGGCCTAACCATTACGCAGGATTTTTTAAAATATTTTTTGAAAAGAAAAAATGTTTTTTTTTTTTTAATTTATGAAAAAAATCTTGGGTTTAAGTGGGCCTTGAAAAATATTTTCAACAAATCTAGGATTATAGTAAAGTCACGGAAACCTTTTAACGCCATAAAATATTTTTCAAAAATATTTCCAGCTTCTTTATCTCACCCGGAAGTCGGAAAGCTCCCGTAACAATTTTCTGGCATAGGCTGTAGTATCCATTAAGAACTTCAAATGCCAAATTTGAAATATTCCCGGTGACTAATGTCGCTTAAATCACCAAAATACCGAAAATAGGGAGGTACCATTATATGGGGCTATACCAAAACGTGGACCTACATGAGCCATTTTCAAATACCAAAAGTCCTGCAGACATAATATACATTTGAGAAAATTTTATTAACCTACTTCATTTCGTTCGGAAGCTAGAGTGATTTCCACAGACGGACGGACGAACGGACATTTCTCAATCGACATAGAATTTTATGCTGATCAAGAATATATATACTTTGTGTGGTCTAAAATGTATAATTCGAATTGTTACAAACGGAATGATAAACTTAATATACCCTCCATGCTATGGTGGAGGGTGTAAAAATATATATATATTTTTGGATAATATTAGCATTATTTGCACAATAAACCTGAAATCGGATTAAGAATATATATAGTTTGGACTGATATTGGTCATTTGGTGCACAATTAACCCGAAATCGGTTGAAGATATATATGGGAGCTATAACCAAACCTGTACCGATCTTGATAAAATTTTGCAAAGGTCTTTCTAGGCTGTATCTCATATTTAATACCAAATGTTATTTTTATCAAATGTATATTACGAATGTGAGGGACTTAAACACCAAATCGGATGAAACATATAGCTATGCCTGATTTTTACCAAATTTTATGTACTTCCTTCTAGACTGAATTCGATCAGATGTGCCAAAATGCAGGTCGTTTGGACTGATATTGGCCATTTACCGCACAATTAACCCGAAATCGGTTGAAGATAAATATGAGAGCTATATCCAAATCTGAACCGATCTTGACATAATTTGATACACATATTTCGGAGCTGAATCTGATATCTAGTACAAGAGATATTTTTTTGTGGAATGTATATTACGCGTGTGAGGAACTATAGGTATAGGTATACCTGAACCGATTTACACCGAATTTGAAGTACTGGTTTCTAGGATGAATTCAGTCGTAATTGCCAAAATTCAGTCCATTGGGGCTGATATTAGCCATTTGGTGCACAATAAACCTCATATCGGATAAGGATATATATGGAGCTATATCCTAATCTGAACCGATATCGATAAAATTTGACAAAGTTATTTTCGAGCAGTATCTGATGTCCGGCACCAAATATCATTCTTCTGGAGTGCATATTACGCATGTGAGGGACTTAAAACCCCAAATCGGGTGAAACATATAGCTATAGCTATATCTGAACGGATTTTCTCCAAATTTGATTTACTTGGTTCTAGACTGAATTCGGTGGTATGTACAAAAGATCATTGTTGTGGAATGCATATTACGCGTGTGAGGGGCTTTAAACCCCGAAATTCAGTTCATTAGGATTTATATTGGCCATTTGCACTCTTTAAATCTGATCCGATTATCACCAATTTCAATAGGGTTTGTCCTTGTGTCAAACAAATATTGTTCGCAAAATTTCATCTCGATCACGTAATAAATGCGGGCTGCATTTTGTTCACAAGAATACATGCACGGATGGATGGAGAGACGGACTGACATGTATAAATCGACTCAGAAAGTGATTCTATGAATATCCTATAAAAGTAACTATGGGTCTATATCACGTCCTTCTCCCTATGAGTCGTAAAAAGAGACATATTGAAAATATTTATTCCACTACACAAACTATTAAAAAAAAGCTTTGTGTTGGATATGTGCTTTAATTTTGGATTGAGTTCCAAGGGAGCTATATCTCATCAAGCCATTTATCTATCATTTTATCCATATTTCCGAATTTAATTTCCTTGAAATCATTTAATGAATTTTGACTATGCAATGTGTATTGGGCAATGTTACGTATACATTTTTTGAAATTGTTATTGTGAACGCTTTACTCAATCCAATTACTTTCTGCTCCCCTGGTGAACAAAGCGGCTCTCTTCAAAGGAATCTCATTTGCATAAACAAAGCTTTGAGAGACCACAGAAAAAGAATACTACTGTCAGGACATTACCATGGCAATGGGTTTCAAAGGGTGTTTGTTGTTGTTTCCACAATTTTCATTTGCGTGTCGTTTTCATTTTTCCTTGTAGCTGTGTATGTATATTCTTATGTGCGCAAGTATTTGTTGGAAAGTCTCCTTTTTGGGGACATTTGCCACTAATGCCACAGACACACACACACGCTCACACACACAAAGTGCGTGTGGTGTTGTTGTGCTCCAATAATAACGGAAAACATGAAAACTAAATTTTCCATTGAAGTGTCAAATATGAACTTCAGCTACTTGTTGTCCATTTCTCCGTTCCTGTTGAATATTGAGATTTATGTCAAAGGAAAACCATTTACATATTAATTGACCACATGAGTGCAAAGGATTTATTGCCATGGCTAAAGAACAATAACTTATATTTGTGGTAAAGGACTATTATCATAGACCACCACCTTCCAATTCCCATCCCCTCCAAAGAAGTTATTTTCCGTTACCATGCTGTTGTGTCGTCGTGTTCAATTCTTCTTGCCTGTTAAATTTGAACATTATTTTGACATGATTTATGGTTATTGAAATGATCCTTTTTGACATATGAAAACGACTTGAAAGGATTTATGGACTTGACACCCAATATCCACAACTGACCTACAAACAAACAAACAAAATCATCCGATTTTCTGGATATTTAGCTGCTAGTTTTTCTTCTCGCCCATTGTCGAACAATGTTCACTTCAAAAGAGCCGCCATCTTCAAAATGTGTACACATACATCTAGGCATATAAATGTGTGTAAGTGAGTGTGTATGTATGAAAGTAGAGTACTCAATGTGGTTGCCAGTGGTTACCACCCATTTTGTAAGCGCCAATTTTTGTTCGTACAACTTCAGAACAAAAACGTATCTATTTTATTTGCTTGAACAGTTTTTCTATGATTTTCCTCTTCAGTTCACTGTTATCCTGTTATTTAGACGGTTTAACTTCAAAGGACCTATTATGACATTATTTATGACTAATTGTGTCACTTTCTATTAGTAATGGTATTTTGGGGATACACTCGAAAAAATATTCATAAATTTCGGGACCTGTGAAATGATAATGGTGAAATTTACACATTTGGAAAAGAGGGTACATTAACTTTGTCATTCCGTTTGTAACATCCCTAAATATTCATCGTAGACCCCTTGAAGTATATATACATATATTCATAATCAATATAAAATTCTAAGTTGATTTAACGATGTCCGTCTGTCTGTTGAAATCACGATACAGCCCACATTATTTGAAGTAGAGCGTCAAAATTTAGCAGAACAATTTGCATTGTGTCTAGGATGGTTGGTATAGAAAAAGAGATATATCGGTCCACGTTTTGTTATAGTCCCCACATAACGGCACCTTTCGATGTTCGGTATTTTGATGATAGGTTCTAGCTTGTGTGGTGGAGGATTGTATATATAGGTCTACGTTCTGGTATAGCCCCCATATAACGGTACCTCCCTATATTCGGTGTTTCGATAATTTTTGCCACATTTTTTCGCGGATTTGTCTAAAAATTGGTTTTTGTGGGTCAAAATGGGTTCTAGCTCCGGTAACGAAACATTGTACGTATAGGAGCACGTTTCGGTTTAACCCCCATATAACGGCACCTCCCGATATTCGGAATTCCCGAATTTGTCCAGAAATTGTTATTTGTAGGTCATAATAGGTTTTAGCACGTGTGGTGAAACATTTTATGTATAGGTCCATGTTTTGGTATAGCCCCCATATAACGATACCACCCGATACTCTGTATTTTCATGATTTTTGCCACATTTTTTTACGGATTTGTCTAAAAATTGGTATTTGTAGTTCGTAATAGATCCGGTGGTGGATCATCTATATCTATTAAAGAGAAAAATGTCTGTATGTTTGTTTTTAATTTATGGATTCGAAAACTCCTGCACAGATTTTCCTGAAA
The DNA here is from genome assembly GCF_030504385.1 of Musca domestica. Classification (NCBI taxonomy): domain Eukaryota; kingdom Metazoa; phylum Arthropoda; class Insecta; order Diptera; family Muscidae; genus Musca; species Musca domestica. Next base: position 40,725,001 of record NW_026712114.1, read on the forward strand.
ATTTCCAAGTTTAGTACAACATCGCCTGAAAGTAACATAGGCTATATAAATATTGGAAATTCTACTTGGAACTGGAGATATAGCTTCAGAATCGGAGGAACCTCCCAAAAATTTAGATTTACAGATACAGGCTCCAAATTTGGAATGTGTAACGGAATTTGGAACAAAAATAAATTTGCCAAATTATATTGAAATCGGTTCAGATTTGGACATAGCTTCCATATATACTTTCGGCCAATTTCATGTATTTGATGTTTGATGCCGAATATTATCGCGAAAATATTCTGGAGGGTGTATTAAAGCCTTTGGCACGCAAACATTTTGGCCGCAGATCTTGGACTTTCTAATAGGACCCAGCACCATCGAACTCAGCACGCACCACCAATAGTGGTTACAAAATGAGGTTCCTCGCTTCATTTCCAACGCACAATGGCCACCAAAATCTCCGGATACCAATCCGTTGGATCATTGTGTCTGGAGTATTTTGGAAAGCAAGGTTGGCACTAAAAAGTACCAAATTGCCGATCACCTCAAGCAAGCGATTCGCTGGGAATGGACCAAAATACCGCAGAGCAACATTCGGGCAGCGTGTGATGGTTTCATTGGCCAAAGGTGACCAATTCGAGCAAATCTAAAATTTGATGCTATTTCTGACAGTTTTTGCTTTCATTCAATAAAATTAAAAGAAATGTAAATATTATGGCGTTTGACTTTGTTGCAGTTTTCTTTTATCTCACCCTATATATGGGTAAAAAATTCCAATACATATAAATCACTTGCCTCCAATCGACATTCCTTGTAAATAGGAAAGATCAATTAAGATCAATTTCCCTCGATGACGTCATTTAAATTCAACAAGAAGACAATGGTACTAGTTTAAGCAGTTCAATATAAAATGTTATAAAATGTTATGTCTGATATATTTCAGCGTTTCTTCGATTTAGCATCACGATTTTTCATCAGCATGTCAGACGACATAAATTATGTGAGCAAACATGTAAAATATACCAGCTACAAACGCCATTTGTTCATTCCTTTGCAGATCATATATCCGCCGATTTCAGTGGCTGTCTGTCACCCGGAGTCATTTGTTGGTGGATTTTATGTTTTTGTTTTATTATTTTTTCCCACTTCTTTTTTTTTTGTTAGATCAATCAGCCGAGAGTGTTTGTTTGCGAGTCTGTGTTTTTTTTTTGTATCATTTTTAAGGCATGCTAGCTGATCCGGGATTTCAGTGGAATTTGCAATAAATGTTGACATTTAAAATGCAAAGAAAAATGAAATAAAACAACTCACTCAGTTGGGCAGCCAGCTAGTCTGTCAGTCAGACATTCAGCCACCTGAAATTAATTCATACTAAATTGTGTACTACTAATCCATTCATTGCCTAGTTGCGGTAATTTAGCTCTGAATCATGGTTAATTTCTTGTTAGGTTTTTTTTTTGTTTTTGGAAATTCATTGCACTAAAAATTGCCATAAACAAACTTGTTTCAAAATACCATAACCGCTAACTATCAAGAAAAACCCAAATTACTCAAATGCGGAAGATTTTCCAAATGCACAAACACACACAGATACTGACGAACAATGTGTAATGGAATTAAAGCATTTGATTAGACCACACAATGGGAATTACATGTTGTAAGTGTGTAAAATAATATATTTTGCAAAAAAAAAATAAAATAAATAAATTCCTTGCATTCAAGGAAGAATTAGGATAGTTGCAAAATGATGGCTTCATTCAATATTTCCGATAGTAGGGTTTTAAAATTAAATAATAAATTAAGTTAGGTTAAATAAAGTTAGGTTAAATAACACGTTAGCTATAAGGAGAAGGAGTTAAATAAAATAAAAAAGGAGTAAAAAAAGTGAATCGACATTTCCAAATTTCTGCAAAATATTGCCCTTTTTATAAGCCATTAAATGAAAATTGAGTTTTCGCGAAAGCCCTTTCTCTTTCTTTTCGCATAAAAAGATAAAAAACATATAAAACGTTAAAGCAAAGAAATATAAAAATTGTGAAGCTAGTAGATTATATATGGTTTTGGAAAAATTTTATTTTGTAGTAGAATGTGTTAGGAAATATAAGTGGATTTGACTACAAATGTCATTGCACTTTCAAACTAAAGTACATCTCAAATTCTACGGAACGTATATGGAATTTATATCTTTCAATTTTATCATTTAGGAAGGAACAGATATAGTCCAATTTCGAATAAAATAATAATTTAATGTGCGAAGGATATGGGGTTAAGGATTTTTCTACTTTTTATGGAAGTACGCAGATATTGATTCAAAGTACAATCCGATTAATAATCAACAAGTATAAAAGCTTTAAGTTTGGGCGGGCCGAACTTTGAATGAATGTAGCCGTTATATTAAGGTCTATACGACGGCGTGGCATAGGCTGCATAGGCAACTTTTGTCATACGCCATTACAATACTCAAATGCGAAACTTGAAAAAAATTGGTGAATAATGTCACTAAAATCATCAAAATACCGAATATCGGGAGGTACCCTTATATGGAGACTATACGAAGACGTGGACATGCACAGACAATTTTCTGTCTTAAGTTGTAGTATCCATTACAAACTTCAAATACCAAATTTCAAACAATTCCGGTGAATAATGTCACTAAAATCATAAAAATACCAAATATCGGGAGGTACCGTTATATGGGGGCTATACGAAGGCGTGGACCAGCGCAGACAATTTTCTATCATAGGCCGTAGTATCCATTAAGAACTTCAAGTACCAAATTTGAATAATTTCCGATGAATAATGTCGCTTAAATCACTAAAATACCAAAAATAACGACATCGCTAAATCGACATAGAATTTTATGCTGATCAAGTTATTGTACTTATTGTACCCTCCAAACCCTATGGTGGAGGGTATAAAAAATATTCAAATGGCTGCCTGTACTGGCCAAGCAATAGCCTACAATTAGTTCGATGTGTACAGTTTTGACTTAATCGCTGGCTACTCTGGCCAATTTTGTTAGTATTTGTGTGGGAGGTACCCGAAAGAGTGTATCAATATAGCATATCTATACCAAATGTAATATTGAGATGTCCAAAGTATATAGAAAATATTTTTTTTGGAAAATGATTTACTTTTTGTGGCGAAAAACTGATGAAGTAGCTAATTTTTCGATCAATCTAAAATTGATGAAAGTATTTCGATGTAATAAACCATATCGGGTAAACCAGACAGACATGGACAGATTGACTGCAAAGGGGAAATTTTGGCCATATCAAAAGGTAAAAACCCCCTGAAGCCATAACCCTGAGCATATAAAAAATAAGGAAAGAAATAATAATAATAATAATAATAATAATAATAATAATAATAATAATAATAATAATAATAATAATAATAATAATAATAATAATAATAATAATAATAATAATAATAATAATAATAATAATAATAATAATAATAATAATAATAATAATAATAATAATAATAATATAATAATAATTATAATAATAATATAATAATAATAATAATAATAATAATAATAATAATAATAATAATAATAATATAATAATAATAATAATAATAATAATAATAATATAATATAATAATAATAATAGTAATAATAATAATAATAATAATAATAATAATATAATAATATAATAATAATAATAATAATAATAATAATAATAATAATAATAATAATAATAATAATAATATAATAATAATAATAAAATAATAATAATAATAATAATAATAATAATAATAATAATAATAATAATAATAATAATAATAATAATAATAATAATAATAATAATAATAATATAATAATAATAATAATAATAATAATAATAATAATAATAATAATAATAATAATAATAATAATAATAATAATAATAATAATAATAATAATAATAATAATAATAATAATAATAATAATAATAATAATAATAATAATAATAATAATAATAATAATAATAATAATAATAATAATAATAATAATAATAATAATAATAATAATAATAATAATAATAATAATAATAATAATAATTATAGTAATAATAATAATAATAATAATAATAATAATAATAATAATAATAATAATAATAATAATAATAATAATAATAATAATAATAATAATAATAATAATAATAATAATAATAATAATAATAATAATAATAATAATAATAATAATAATATATACGTGTGTCCCTGACGTAAAGGGTATAGCGTCAGGAAAGAAGATCGACGCATTGTTCAAATTTTGATTCGATTTATTCGTGTACATGTTTCCATTTCGAAGCAAAGTACGGGTCACTTTTATTGCTCGATTGAGATGAAAGTTTTAATGAATGAATTATTTCGTCTAGCAAAACTATCCGATCAAAACTTCGTACATCGTAATATATTTAGATCGAGTTCGATGATGAGCAACATTTTAATAGAAAATAATTAATTTCATAGAAAGAGTTAAAGTCATCCGATTTTATTAAAACCTTGCGAGTCGTATTATTAATATCAGACATAAGATGTGGAAATGGACCTCCCTCACAGAGGGTTAAAATTGTTAACCATAATTCATGTAAAATGCGAAATGGGTGTTACATTGCCATATCTCTACGAACTTAGATATGACATGAAGTACGGATATAACGGACCACTCCATTTGTACCTCCCTCACAGAGGGCCAATCATTTGGATTAAAAATAACTTTCATAACATGTGAACAAAATCAATGATTTTCTTCAAACTTTGATTATGAAAGTTTTCAGACCACACATTCAGGAATTTCCCTACAGAGGATCAAAATTTTGAATAAATATAATCTATATATATAAAAGAAAGTTGTGTTAGTTACTACGCTTATAACTTAAGAACCGCTGAACTGATTTTAAAGATTCATACAAATTCCAAATTGTCTCCTATCCGAAAAGGATAATATCCGTAAAAATGTGATACATTAACATTTTCATTTTGACTTTTGAAATGTACAGTAGTAATGTTTTATTTTACATGATTTTTTTTTCATTTTGACTTACTTTTTTCTAATGTACATTTGTAGTGTTTTTTATATTTTATTTTTGAATTCGAATTTTAATACCAATTTATTTAATTGACTTGATTTCTTGAGAACTGAAATTGATGGGAAAATATCGAAAAAAAAATTCAATGGAATTGAATTTTAAAATAAAAGTACATTCTATTGGCAAACTTTGTAAGGATCTTTAAACAGTTGCTGTAAAAAATCAGCGAACTTTTTTGGGAGTACAATCAGTAAAATACCAAATAAAAAGGGTGCAAAATAGTAGAGCGAATGGGACTTTTAGTAAGAAAAGGATTTCTATCCTTCCAGAAATTCTTCCAGAACATTGAAGACACCTTGAGTCGCTTTTGCAGGTCATGATATCGATCATATATAACCATCGTATGATTTAAGCTATTTTTTGGGTCTTCGCCACTTTTTTCTAATTTTGACCCTTATTTGGCATCTTTGTTTCTAAGGGGGTAGAGAACCTCTTCGCATAAAATTTTCGGAGTGGGGCCCATACTGGTCTTGACCACATTCATCAATTGATTTGGCTAAAAAATTGTATTTATGGTACCCTGGGATAAGGAACCACCGTACAAATAATTGCCATATAGGAATTTATTTAAGTAAAGTGCCCACATTGGAGTATCCTTAAATCCACTTTCACATCTAATGTGTGGTCAGAAAAGAAAATTTTGTATTGAATTTGTAACCCCCAAGAGAATATTGGTTGTGAACGTAGATTTCGGATGTACATCTATATGAAATAAATTGTGAAAACATGAACAAATTACAAATATAAGAAAGTAGCACGGGACCGAATATTTGTTGAATCGTCATTGAACTATACTATGATGAAAAATATGGAATTTATGGGGTGTAAAACTTACAATTTAAATGGCAAATAAAATTAATTCCCATCTTACGGTAATGGGTGTAAAATAGTAATTATATTTAACTATTCTGAAATCATTCTGCTCTCAATTATGAGGTGGATAAAACTATTTTTACTTATTTAAATCACTTGATTTTTTTTTCAGTTTGACATGCTATGTTGTTCTGCTATATTTTTGATTTGGCCTCTATTTGTCATCTTTGATTATAAGGGGTAGAAGAAAGTTTTCAATGTAGGTCGATGTTTCTGAGTAGTGCCCATATATAGGTACCTCCTGATTTTACCATATTTCAAAGGATTTGGCTAAAAATGTGTATTTGGAGGGGTGAAAATCTTACACAAAAATTTCAACATATCTACACATTTTAGAATTTTCTCCATGTAATAGTACCCCCTCAAATCCACCTTTTGGCAGTCTTATGAGGACTTTAATGCACAATCTAAGGTGCTTATTAAGTAATTAACTTTGGCTATTCTTAAATCATTCAGTCATCAATTATGAGGTGTACAAAATACAGTAAATTCCAAATTACTGCTCATTTGACTAAAAATTAAAAATTAATCGGCCAGTACGTGAACACTTATAACAGTCATATCTGTGAATAATTATGCTTTGACAAATATGCATAAAAGACAAAAACTACGGGCCGGCAACGCGGACCGGGCCAGCTAGTTATATATATATAAGTTTGATTGGGCCAAAAATATTGAAACACCTCGAAATATTGGTTTCCCACATATGAAAGTATATATGGATCTTATTATCTCGCCGAGCTGAGACGATCTAGCTATGTATGTCCGTCCGTCCGTCTGTGGGCAAAGGTCCCTGGTCAAAATGCGAAGGGTAATGCTCCGTGACATAATTTCAAAAGCGAAATCTTCCAAAATAGATTTGGACATAAGGGGCTTCTAACATATTGTAGTGTTGTAGGGTATCAGATGGTCGGCCCGACACCACTATAGCCTTTGCTTACTTGTTTTTATATATGCGAAAAAAGTCAGTGATTTGCTTTCCTTTATGGTATATTTTACCCGTTAAATATTTTCCGATGATCAAAGAAAATATTAAGCTTCTGTCCAGCCGTAAACTCTAGCATGTGCTAAATTCCACGTCAATTGGTCTGTAATTGCGACCTGAGGAGCAGCTGCAAAATCAGGACATTTTACTGTTTTTGGTCCATTCCAACCCCTTAATATTTTGCAATATTCTACATAAACAATAAGGTTCTATTCCCACTCAATCCTCACCTCAATACAATTTTACATGGACAGACGGACATACATAGCTAGATAGACTCGGCGAGATAGGAACATCCGTATATAGTTTCCTATTTCGGGTACCAATATTTCGAGGTGTAACATAATGTTTGGCCCAATCAAACTTATAATACCCCCAACTCATAGTGTTGTAGCGTTTGAAAATTGTCAACAGAAGTAGACCTGCCCTTCCTTTCGAATATTTATTCACCATCATATGCCAATATAAAATTCAATACTTCATTACTAATTAAGACATTAACTTCACAGTGTGTGGTTGTTACTGGCGTATTGAAGCTCAACTTCAATATTGTTTTACCAATGATTGAGTCGATACGTTGTGGTTTCATTACTTACAAAGTAATTAATAAATGAAGGCGTTGATAAAATAAAAGTATTTTCATATTTATGTACATGGCGGAAAAAGGTATGCATGTGTACATTAGAATGGGTCGACAGAACACATAATGATATGTACACTGACGCAAATCGTGTGTGTGTTAATGATTTAAATTTTGTTAATATTTCCTGTCATAATTTAATTTTAATTTGAAATATGCTTTTTCAATCCTACCAAGTTTTTTTCGAGGATACATAGGATATAGTTTGTTTTATGCATTTTTTAAAATTTCATTCCAAAACATTGGTTTGCTTAAGGGACAAATTAGCCGATAATCTTAAACGAAGACATCCTGCGAAGCTGGTACTGTCTATTACCCTTACTTATTAATCAGGAGAACCCTTAAAAACTTATTAAATATTATATTCCCATGCGATTTGAGCAGTCTAATATTCTTTACTTTGTGCACCCAGCGTAGGTGTTGAACTGTTGTCTTCAATAAACCAAACAATAACGGACAGCGTTGTTAACAACCACAATCTTGACATGGAGCATGAAGCTCTTCAGCGTTACAAGCTTGCCAGCAGCAGCCGCCGCGGCAGCTACAACATGACAACAAGACAAACAGTCGTCGTCCGTACTGAAATACTAGCGGCGAATAAATACAATTTTGTCGCGTCTACGTTTGTTTTTCCGCTTTCCGCAGAGTTGGCTAAATTGCATAATGTGTCGTTGAAATGTCCGCAACTGTCATTTTACATTAGAAACAGTATTTTTCCGTGAACTGAGTTTTTTCCTCCATCGCTCTTGTTGTTTTTATACCCTCCACCACAGTATGGAGGGTACATTAAGTTTGTCATTCCGTTTGTAACACCTCGAAATATACCTTTTAGACCCCACAAAGTATATATATTCTTGATCAGCATAAAATTATATGTCGTTCGTCCGTCCGTCTGTGGAAATCACTCTAACTTCCGAACGAATTGAAGTAGGTTGATAAAATTTTACTCAAGTCGGCACGACTTTTGGTCATGTAGGTCAACGTTTTGGTATAGCTCCCATATAACGGTACCTCCCGATATTCGGTATTTTGATGATTTTAACGACATTATTCTCCGGAAAAGTTTCAAATTTGGTATTTGAAGTTCGTAATGGATACTACAGGCTATGACAGAAAAGTTTCTGTATAGGCTCACGCCTTCGTATAGCCTCGGCGGCGTCTCTCGATTTTGGATATTTTGATGATTTTAGCGACATTATTTACCGGAAATATTTCAAATTTGGTATTTGAAGTTCGCAATGGATACTACTGCCTAAGACAGAAAAGTGTCTGTACAGGCTCACGCCTTCGTATAGCCCCCATATAACGGTACCTCCCGATATTCGGTACTTTGGTGGTTTAAGCGACATTATTCACCGGAATCGTTTCAAATTTGGTATTTAAGTTGGTATTTGAAGTTCCTAAGGGATACTATAGCGTATGACGGAAAATGTGTCTAAAGGTCCACGTCTAAATATAGCCGATATTCGGTATTTTGATGATTTAAGCGACATTATTCACCGGAGTTGTTTCAAATTTGGTATTTGAAGTTCGTAATGGATACTATAGCCTATGAAAGAAAATTGCATTTGCAGGTTCACGCCTTCGTATAGTCCCCATATAACGGTACCTCCCGATATTCGTTACTTTGGTGGTTTTAGCGACATTATTCACCGGAATTGTTTCAAATTTGGTATTTGATGTTCGTAATGGATACTACAGCCTCTGACAGAAATGTGTCTGAGCAGGTCCACGTTTTGGTATAACCCCCATATAATGGTACCTGGCTATTCGGTATTATGATAATTTTAGCTACATTTTTTTCAAGTTTCGCATTTAAATATTGTAATGGCTTATGACAAAAGTTGCCTAGACAGGTCCACGTCGTCATATGGACCCTAATATAATGGCTACATTCGATATTTTTAAGATTTTAACAGAATTTTTAACGGATTTGCCAAATTCGTTCCAAATGGAGGAGGGTATTCAAAATTCGGCCTGGTCGAAATTACAGCTTTTTTACTTGTTTTTTTTTTTCGATTTTGTCCACTGCACTTTACTGCGAGCGGACCGAAAGGAAAACAGAAAATCACAAAAATGTCTGCAGCCTTTTGCCACTTTTATAAGCAAATTATGTCAATTTGCTTGTAAACATATAAAGAAACACAAATGCGTGTTGTTTTGATATTGGATTTTTGTTGTTGTTGTTGTTGTATATTTGTCAAAGTGATTTGTAACTTACAGCCGGAAAATAGTGTTAATGGAAGTATTGGAGGATAATTGGTGGAAACGAAAGAACATATTCAAGTAGGTATTTTATGAGTACGAAAGCTAAAAGGATTTCTTATAGTTTTCCTACTCATAAAATACCTATTTAAATACAGGGTGAGATAAAAAAACAGCAACAAAGTCAAATGCCATAATTTTTACATATTTTTTTAATTTTATTGAATGAAAGCAAAAAATGTCGGAAATAGCATCAAATTTTAGAATAAGTTTAGATTTTTTTCGAAATGGTCACCTTTGGCGTTATGGCCTTCAAACAGCCAACGAAACTGTCACACGCTGCTCGAGTGTTGCTCTGCGGTGGTTTGGCATATTCCCGGCGAAGCGCTTGCTTGAGGTGATAAACACTTTGGTATTTTTTAGTGCTTTCCCAAATTCTCCACACACAATAGTTCAACGGATTGGTATGCGGAGATTTTGGTGGCCATTGTGCGCTGGAAATGAAATGAGGAACCTAATTTTGTAACCTTCTTGGGTGGCGCGTGCCGAGTGCGATGGTGCTGAGTCCTGTTGATATGTACAAGGTCTGCGACCAAAATGTTTGCGTGCCCAAGACTTTAATACACCCCCAGAATATTTTCGCGATAATATTCGACATTTATTCTTAAACAACGATCGATTAATACGAGCGGAGAGGGAACAACAGCTGTTATGGCGGTCCACACCATCACCATGGCCGGCGCTTGAGTTCTGGTGGCCAAACGAAGGTGCACATTTTCAGCTGCTGAACAACGAATGTTTTCTCATCGGAAAAAACCAAATTCGGCAGTTCACCACTTTCGGTCAAGCGAAGCAACTCTTTAGCTCTTTTGAGTCAATTTTCTTTCTGTTGCGGTGTAAGTTCTTGCACGTACGTTTCCATTTTGTAGAACTCGCTTTCGACATATGTTTTTTAATATAATTCTTCTCGACGTGATATGATGTACTCTATAGCAAACTATAAGTGCTCTTACGCCAAAACGCTGATAGGTGGTACTATCTACATCAAATTAATTCTGTTGTTACGGGAGCTCTGCTAAATATGCGTATTGGTGTAGGGTATCATATAGTTGGCCCCGCCCGACTTTTGACTTTTCCTTACGGGTAATTTCAATTCAATTTGAAATATGTATTTGCAGAATGCTTGAGGCATCATATTAGCTGGAATATATATAGGAACTGAAACTATATCTGGTCCTACTTCAAATACATTATGTTGGCTTTGTTTTTTGTTTCATATGCTATTTCGTTATGCCTTTGAGATCAGATAAAACATACATACATATGAAGACTATAGCTAAGTTGTTGCTGGTAAGTCAATTCTATATTTCTTTTCTCCTAGACCTAAGACACCTAAAATCGGGCGGTACCGTTTTCTGGGAGCCATACCAAAAGTTGGCCTTTAGTTATCGTTCTTTAATTGGAAACAATATTGCAAACTATACCTAATGACTCCATTTTAAATAACTTAAATAATTTTTTTTACTACTAACGTACGTACTCAATCAAAAACCAAATTTGGCAGCAGATCATAAATATAAGCTCTTCTAGGGCTTTAAATTATTACCTTGTGGATTTACAAACAGAGTGATGAACTTAACATACCCCTCAATATGTGCTGGGTAGGAATCCTTACGGAAAATTGTGGCATCGATTATTTGCAAGGCACATCGACAGCGATTTTTCCCTGAGTCTTGTTTTATGTTTGATTGTTTTTCGATTTCGTTGCTATAAATTCGATCAATTCGATTGCTTGGCATAAATTATTCCTAATGTGCAAACAAAAGTACACTTTTGTGCTCGCAACCAAGTCGCCAACCAAGACGTCGCACTGCAGATATATTAATATATCAGTTTTATTCATTAATAGCGTTAACTTCAATTACGAAGAGAAAATTATAACCATTGCCCCTTCCACTTCTACACTGCGACAATACGTAAGCAAATTTGATCAAATTGTTCCATAGTTGGCCTTTTAGCTCTCAACATTTTTTGTTTCTTATTGGCCACTCAATGGAAACAAATTAATATATGTCGGATGGCTAAAGGGCAAAGGGGGGAAATCAGTTCTATCTGCAGTTAAATATCATGTTTACAAATTATCATAAAAAATCACCCGCGTAGCAATTTCTTGTGGATACGGCGCAGCTTCGAATGAGGTATCAATTAGTACTGACCACAAATTAAATATGTGGTGGAGAAACGGTATGTGTGTGCGAAATCTACTTAAATGAATTAAAGAACAATTAACATACATTGTTGGCTAAAACAAATACCAGCCACCAACATCGGCACACCATTACCAAGACAACAACAACGACGACGGCGGCCACCGCGCAAGTAATCATAATGACAAACTGTTGTAACCAGTTTATAAACAACCAACTGTTGGGTGCCAGCTAGCCATCTAACCAACCGGGTAGTCAGTCATCCAGTTAGCCGGCTAGCCAGCAACATTTAAGGCGTTGTTGTCGATTAAATTATGCGACAGATCGATGGACCGATAACAATGTTTGTGTTAGACAATGCATAATGCTGTTTTGCATTAGGATTCCAATACGAGTTTGAAGTGTTTTTTTTTTTCTATTTCATGCATGGCAATATGTATTTTAAACAAGGAAAACAGATTAGAAAATTAAACATCGAACGATTTTGTAATCTAATTAATTTAAGGCATGTAACAAAATGATATATCATGTTTTCCTGTAATTTTCCATAAACAAAATTTATAATATAGAAAAACACGATACAGACGAAACGTATATCTGATAGGACTGAAAAAAGGATTTGATGCCAGGACTGAAAAAAGGATTTGAATTTATTATTTAATTAAAAGAACTAAAATAAGTCATAATACAAAATCGACATTCCACTTAAAAATTAACAACGCTATCCTCTACAAAGAAGTTGATGATGTGGAAAACCATCACTGACACAGGCCTCGTCCAAAGTTTTTCTGGAAAGTGGAAGTTCAAATCCTTGTTTATAAAATATGTTGATATAACAGATTCCATGCCCCATATAGAGCCATACTTTTGTTCGAAATGCCCAAAGCACACAGCTGTTAAAATTATTCCAATGACAGCTCATTATATTGTTTACAAGCGTACAAAAGCATTTTGGTGAGAATTTTCCAGAAAGTTATTCGTGATGGAATTCAAGCGTGATAGGGTGATTTCTTTATATTTGACTGGAAAACCAAAAGTGACTATCGTTAGAGCACTCCAGCATTTAAATGTGTATAAATCTTTTGTGTCTCGTACCATCGCTCGTGATACTGGTAGCATAGCCCGACGTCAAGGAAGTGATTAGAAGAAATCAGCAACATTAGCGAAAAGTAAAGAAGCGACTTGATCGAAACCAGCGTCGCAGTCGCCGAAAAGTGGCTAGTGAACTGATCAACTCGCAATATTCCATTCGACAAATATTGAAAACTTAGCTCGGGGTGAAGCCATTGAAATTCCAAAAAGTGCAAGAACTTACACCGCAACAGAAAGAAAATAGACTCGAAATAGTTAAAGAGTTGCTTTGCTTGGCCGAAAGTAGTAAACTGCCGAATTTGGCTTTCTCCGACCAGAAAACATTCGTTGTCCAGCAGTTTGTAAATAATCAAAATTGTCGCGTTTACTTGCCAAAGAGGTCAGCTGAAAATGTACACCTTCGGTTGGCCACTAGAACTCAAGCGCCGGCCATGGTGATGGTGTGGTCCGCCATAACAGCCGATTATCGCTCTCCTCTCGTATCAATCGAATTTATCAGAATAAATATCATCGCGAAATTTTTCTGGGAGGTGTATTAAAGCCTTGGGCCCGCAAACATTTTTTTCAAATCTACCTTATATTGTGGGGTGAGTAATATTCAGCATGCCTACAGGTTTTTGAGACAAGAAGGCCTTATCGACTTCTCTGAGAACAAGACCTTCTCGTCTTCTATTAAAAGAAGATTTTATTGTCTTCTCAAAGAAGAAGATTTTTGCGTATTTTATGGGAAGAAGACCTTAGCGTTTTCTTTGAGATAAAGTCTTTCTAGTCTTCTCTGAGAATAAGTCTTTCTCGTATTTTCTAGAAAGAACATCTTCTCGTCTTCCCTGAGAAAATGACCTTCTAGACTTCAATGAGAAGACCACCTAGTCTTTTATGACCGAGTGCCTACTCTTCCATGAGAAGGCTAACTAGGCTTCAATGAGAAGACCACCTAGCCTTTGGTTTCTATGAGAAGGTCATATGATCTTTTATGAGAAGACCATTTGGATTTCTGTGAGAAGACCATCTGGATTTCTGTGAGAAGACCTTCTGGTCTTCTCTGAGAAGACCTTCTGGTCTTCTATGAGAAGTCCTTCTGGCCTTCATGAGAAGTCCACCTGGTCTTCAGGAGAAGTCCACCTGGTCTTCAGGAGAAGTCCACCTGGACTTCTATGACTTCTGTCTTCTGTGAAAAGACTTTTTGGTCTTGTATGAGATGACCTTCTCGACTTTTATGAGAAGACCTTCTGGTCTTCTGTGAGAAGACCTTCTGATCTTCTACGAGAACACCTTCTGGTCTTCTACGAGCACACCTTCTGGTCTTCTTTGAGAAGACCTACTGGTCTTCTATGAGAAGACCTACTAGTCTTCTATGAGAAGACCTTTTGGTCTTCTATGAGAAGACCTTCTGGTCTTCTATGAGAAGACCTTCGGTCTTCTGGTCTTCTATGAGAAGACCTTTTGGTCTTCTTTGACCTTCTGATGTTATATGAGAAGACCTTTTGGTGTTTTATGAGAAAACCTTCTGTCGTTTTTTGTTGTGGGTAGTTCTAATATGTATTAGTAGTGGTGTAGTGCGTGATATTTTCCATCGTACCTCTGTCCTTTCTTCAATAAATTGTTCTTTGTGATTTTATATACTTTTTAACGTAATCTTATATTTTGTTGGATTATCATTCAAACGTATAATGTATATGAAACCATTGCTTTCTTAAATTCTAGAAACCTAATTTCACATTCAATGCCTATCACAAAATAATTACAGTGGATGTTCGGTGCGAACATTCAATTATAATTACAATAATTAATTATGTAAAGTGCTGGCGACTTGTTTCGTTACACGGCTACCGGGCAATACGGTAGCCATAAAAATTCTTAATAGGACAACATGGGCGTAGTTAGGTGACATGATTCTTGAAAAAAAATCTCATTGACACACACAACATGAACAAATAGCCGCAGTAGCTGCTGGACAAAAACTGTCTGCGTCTTATTTTCTTCATCAGTCATCCATCTGTGGTCTAACGGCTTGTCGATTCTGTGCTCAGGTGTTATAATTAGAACTTTGCCAACTGACATCGAGTGAAGGCTAACCAGATATCAGAACATACATACTATCTGTAATTGCAAAAGTAAATATGGATACAATTATCAGTTGGTTATAAACACACTCACACATGCACGCATTCTTGTAAACATTGTTGCACTTGACCTTGAGATGATACGATATGATTTTATGGAAATAAAAAATGGATGGATAGCAGCAGAACCGATGCATCGGGTTTGGGGAATGACAGGAAATATTTCCTAAATATGAGGAGCCCAAGGATGTTTCTGCGCTATGAGGGCAATGTTGGAGTCTAAGTTATAGGTTTTAATCGGTAAAAAATGATCAGGTATTCAGGCTGATCAGGAAATCTTGCTTTTGAATCTCACAACAATTATCCCTCTACTTTTATTGACAATCAATATTCATATTTAATATTCCATATTCAGCTTGTAATCCCACTCACAATCTTGCGTAATTTTGTAAAATAAGCTTTCTTGGCTACTGCTCACACACATCGACTAACGTGTGTGATATATGCATGTTGTTTGTGGTAGCAAATAGCTATGATCTCAACATCCCGACCACAGCTTTTGGGTAATCCGAGATTAAAACATTGTTCACAACAGCAGTGACAGCAGCATAATTTTGAATCTATACAAATGTGTTTATCGCAACGACATCTCCCTGTTCGCACATCAAACTCTATGACGATATTGAAACAAAACCAAAAAAAAAAAAAAAAAAACACAAATGTTTGACATGACTGATATGACAGATGACGGACGATAAAATCGAAGCGTAACGTGCCTACTGTTGTTGCTGTTGCTGTCGTTGTTGTTGTGGTTGTTATGGCCGCCGGTGCCAAGCTAAGGTTCTCATGTGACAAATGAAGTGTAAATAAAGACATTTTTAATGATAATAATATCTGAACAGACCTCGCCGTCTAATTGCTTGTCTATTTATACCCACGTATATATTTATTCTACTATGCCTATATACACACAAATGTATATTGTCAAGAGCTTTTAAGCTTAACTAGTTCTAATTGATTTTAAGTGTACGATTTACATGGGATTATCTTAAATATTTGAAAATGATCAACACAGCTGATGTTGCTGAAAAAAGCAATTCTGGGATATTGAATTATGAGCTCACGGTTAAAGTTGTTTGGGAGAGAGAAGACCCTCTAAATGTCTCTCAGAGAGAAACAGAAGACATTCGGAAAATCTTCTAGAAGAAGACTTATAGACAAAAGACCTTCGAAACGTCTTTTAAACACAAAAGACCTTCGAGTGGTCTTATATTGACAGGAGACCTCCAAAGGAAAATTTTCTAGAAAAAGACTTATAGAAAAATACCTTCTAAAGGTCTTCTAAACACTAAAAGACTTTCGCGAGGTCTTCAGCAAGTCTATATAGGCTGAAGACCTTCGAAGGGTCTTCCATAGAAGGGAGACCTTCAAAAGGTCTTCAATAGATAGAAGACCTTCAAAAGGTTATTTTATAGACATTAGACCTTCAAATGATCTTCTTTAGACAAAAGACTTTCAAAAGATCTTCTATAGACAGAAGAATTTAGGAATGTCTTCTAAAAAGAAGAACTTTGATAGGTCTTCCAAAGAAACTCCCATAGAGAGAAGACTTTCTACAGGTCTTCCAGATATTTGAAAGGTTTTCTATAGAGAGAAAATTTTTTACAAAGGCCTTCTATATAAAAACAAAATCTTCCATGGAGAATATACTTTCGGCGAATGTCTGTCTAAGGTCTCACATAAAGGAAGACCTCAAAATGCTCTTCTATAGTCAGAAGAGCATCGAAGGATCTTCTGTAGAAAGATGACCTTTGAATAGAGAGAAGACCATCGAAAGGACTTCCATGGACAAACAATTTTCTATTGACAAAAGAACTTCGAAAGGACTTCTTTAGACAAATCATCTTTAAAAATTCTTATGCGGGTAAGATAAAAAAACTAGTCAAACGCCAATATTTTTAATATTTTTTTAATATTATTGAATGAAAGCAAAAAATGTCGGAAATAGCATCAAATTTTAGAATAAGTTTAGGTTTGTTCGAATTGGTCACCTTTGGCACGAATTATGGTCTTCAAACGGCCAATGAAATCGTCACACACTACCCGAATGATGCTCTGCGGTATTTTGGCCCATTCCTGGCAAAGCGCTTGCTTGAGGTGATCGACACTTTGGTATTTTTTAGTGCCAACCTTGCTTTCCAAAATACTCCAGACACAATGGTCCAACGGATTGGTATCCGGAGATTTTTGTGGCCATTTTGTGAAGAAAATGAAGCGAGGAACATTATTTTGTAACCATTCATGGGTGGCGCGTGCTTAGTGCGATGGTGCTCCTGTTGGAATGTCCAAGGTCTGCGGCCCTGTGGGTGCCCAAGGCTTTAATACACCCTCACGAATATTTTCGCTATAATATTCGGCATTTATTCTAACGCCACTGTCGATAAATACTAGAGGAGAGCGACCATCGGCGGCCCACACCAGTTCTGAGTTCTGGAAGCTGACCGAAGGTGCACATTTTCAGCTGACCTCTTTGGCAAGTAAACACGATCATTTTGTTTGTTTACAAACTGCTGGACAACAAATGTTTTCTCATCGGAGAAAACCAAATTCGGCAGTTCACCACTTTCGACCAAACGAAGCAACTCTTCAGGTCTTTTGAGTCGATTTTCTTTCTGTTGCGGTGTAAGTTCTTGCACTTTTTGAAATTTCAATGGCTTTACCCCGAGCACATTTTTCAATATTTATCGAATGGAATATTGCGATATGTCCAGCTTACGAGCCATTTTTCGGCCACTGCTACGCGGGTTTCGATCAAGCCGCTTCTTTACTTTCCGAACCATTTCTGCTGATGTTGCTGTTTTCTTCCGTCCACTTCCTTGATGTCGGGCTACGCTACCAGTATCACGGTAACGAGCGATGGTACAAGACACAGAAGATTTATTCACATTTAAATGCTGGACTTCTCTACCGATAGCCACAAGTCGTTCTCCAGCCAAATATAAAGAAATCACACTATCACGCCTGAATTTCATCACGAATAACTTTTTTCTGGAAAATTCTCACCAAAATACTTTTGTACGCTTGTAAACAATATTACGAGCTGTTACTGGAATAATTTTAACAGCCATCGGACGAGTGGATTAGAAGTGGCAACAGTCTGAAATTGGTTGCAGTTTTTTCATCTCACCCTGTATATTCAGAAGACCATCGACAGTTCTTTAGACGAAAGACTAATGAAAGACAATGTGTCTTCGAAATATATTTTTTATACAGAGGACATTCGATAGGTCTTCTATAGACGGAAGGCAATTGAAACAGCTTTTAAATACGGAAAACCTCCGAAAGTTATTCTTAGACAGAACTACCTCGAGTGGGCTTTCAAATACAAGAGATATTAAAAGCCTTCGAATGGTCTTCTATAGAAGGGAGATCTCAGAAAGGTTTTCAATAGACAAAAGTCCTTCGAAAGGTTTTCTGTAAACAAAAGACCTTGGAAGCGTCTTCTTTAGACAGAAGGTCTCGAAGGTCTTCTGTAGGCAGAATACTTTCGAAAGGTCTTCAATAGAGTGAAAACCTTTGAAAGTTGTTCTATAGAGATTTTCGAAAGTTTTTCTATAGAGAGAAAACCTTCGACAGATCTTCTATATACAGCAGACCTTCCGTAGATTTTCTATAGACAGAAGGGTTTCGAAAGATTCTTTATGAAAAAATGTGTTTTTAAAAATCCTTAGGCTTAGGGCCACCGCAAAACCCCATTAAAATAAAAACATCATCTCTATGACAAATTTTTTAAAGACCTAAATCTGTCTGTCTGTTATTGACTGTAGACCAAAGCAAAGACTTTTATGGGCAGAAGATTTTTGGGACTTAATTTTATGGACGTACGGCCCTTTGGAGGTTTTCTCTAAGAAAAAATAAATAAATAAATAAATGAAATTCGTTAAAAATTCTGTTAAAATCTTAAAATATCGAATGTAGTCTTTATCTTAGGTTCTCTAAGACAACGTGGACCTCCATAGGCAAGTTTTGTCATAAGCCATTGCAATATAAAATTGCAATAAAAAATCTCTTCTAGGGGATAAAGCACTCACAAGGAACTCCTTGTGTAAATTTTCAGACAATTCCATTAAAAATATGGCTAAAATCATCAAAATACCGAAAATTGGGGGTATCGTTATATGGGGGTTATACGATATCGTGGACCTAAATATATAATTCTATTTCAGTGGTAAAGTACTCACAAAAAACTTTATGTATAGAATATCTGACAATTCCATCAAAAAATGTGGCTATAATCATGAAAATACCGAATATCGAAAGGTGTCGTTATATGAGGGATATACGATATCGAGGACCTATATAGCCCATCTTCGAACTTGACCTGTTTATAGACAAAAGACAGATCTGTGCAAAATTTTAACTACCTATCTTAATTCGTTTTGACTGTAGCGTGATTACAACAGACTGAGGTATCGTTATATGGTGGCTATACGAAGACGTGAACCTGCACTTACAATTTTCTGTCTTAGGCTGTAGTATCCATTTTGAACTTCAAATACCAAATTTGAAATAATTCCGGTGAATAATGTCGCTTTAGTCACCAAAATACCCAAAAAGGGAGGTACCATTATAAGGGGGCAATACCAAAACGTGGACCTAAATGGACCATTTCTATACCAAAAGTCCTGCAGACATTATATACATTTGAGAAAAAAATTATCAACCTACTTCATTTCGTTCGGAGTGATTTCCAGAGACGGACGGACATCGCTTAATCGACATACAATGTTATGCTGATCGAGAATATACATACTTTGTGGGGTCTAAAATGTATATTTCGAGATGTTACAAACGGATTGACAAACTCAATATACCCTCCATACTATGGTGGAGGGTATTAAAATACCTGTATGTTATTTAAATATATATAGATATATTGAGAAAAAATCTGTCAAAAAAACACTGTTTAGAAAGAATTTTCTAGAATTGTAGATTTTAAAAGAACTAGTAATTGTTTCAAAAAACTAGTTGATCGTTTTCAAATTTCACTTGTCACGTTTCAAAATCACTTGTTGGGTTTTCATTCTCCAACTATGGATTTACATAGACCATCCTATTTCTTTGCCAAATTATTTTGAATGTCTATCAGCATGTTGCAAAACGTGACAAGCTATTCAATTTTCGATTCTAGTGCGGCATTTTGCAATTGGTCATCCGTTAGTTGTGGATTTTTATGTGAAAAATTCCATTAACTTGTAATGAATCGGAACGCACTTTTGCACAGGTCGATCCTAATAAAACAAACTCAATTTCATTTCAATTTTTCCCTTATAGAAAATTAAGAGCGAGGAAAATAAATAGGTTTACTTTCGAGCCCTCAAATTCCAATTATCAATCATTGATTGTATTCTCGATTGTCTGGAAAATAAAACCTGCAGTGTCGATCGATCACAGGCAATACCTCATCGGAAACACTTTGACTGTGGCCACTGGCCACGTTGTATTTTGGGGTGACAGAGTTCAGTGAACAAATAACGCACTGCTCTTAATGAATTGATTAGAATAAATTTTTTTCTGCTACGTTCTGCTCCGCTTTGCTGCTGCAAAAAAGAGCGTTCGAGTTAAATATTGCAAAATTCTGCTAGACATAACAACGTCCATTCGTGTGGAATGGTGTGACGTTTCAATGAGAATATTTAAAGTTCTTTGTCGGATGGCTTTGAAAGCATTGTTTGTTTGTGTTAAATTTGCACACAAACAAACAATGTATGTATGTAGAACACTAGCTAAATAATTTCAAATCATTTTGAAGTTCATTGGGGGCAAGTGGTTTATTTATTTAGGAGGATTTGTAACTCGGAATGCTTTTGTAATCGACTTATATAACAAATCTTTAAAAATAAAATGTTCCCAACAAACATGATTTATAATCTCTTAATATATATATATATATCTATGTTTTACAGGTGTTTTAAATTTTCCTGAACCATCAGTTAAAATTCGTAAGTTTTTAAAACAAAAAACGGAACGATAGAAATTGACTACTATTTCAAGATAATAATTACAATAATGCAATTCTGCTTTCAATTATTAACTTCTATGAGGTCTATGAAAATATTATACCATTCTATCGTTCGACCAAAGAAACGTCTTTCACCCTCCATCAAGAGGAGCTTTTTATACCCTTATTATGTTCATTTGGTAAAAATGATGAATGTTAGTCCAGAATTTGGCATATTCCACTTATAATGGTATGGAATTTTATGTATTTTGAAGGATTAAGAAGAAACCCTCCAGCATAGTATGGAGGATATATTAAGTTTGTCATTCCGTTTGTAGCACCTCGAATCATACATTTTAGACTCCGCCAAGTATATATATTCCTGATCACCATAAAATTTTTCGTATATGTCGATTTAGCGATGTCCATCCATCTGTTCGTCTGTAGAAATCACTCTAGTTTTTAGTAGTAATTTTACTCAAATGTGTAATTTTACTTATGTTTGCAGGACTAGAAATGAGACATGTAGGTTCACGTTTTGGTATAGCCCCCATATAATGGTACCACCCTATTTTCGGTACTTTGATTTGATTTTAGCGGCATATTCAGTGGAATTGTTTCAAATTTGGTATTTGAAGTTCGTAATGGGTACTACAGCCTATGGCACAAAATTGTCTGTCCAGGTCCACGTCTTCGTATAGCCCGCATATAAAGGTACCTCCCTACCTAGCTACATTATTCACCGAATTTTTATACCCTCAGCCATATGGATACAGAGGGTATATAACATTTGATACGGTCAAAACGTGCCTAGTCGAAATAAGGTTTTAGACCCTAGGTCTCTTTGGACCAAGTCCGCTTCAGAACATTTGGAGTCGATCTAGCGATGTCCGTCCGTCTTTCTGTCTGGCTGGCTGGTACGCACGGGCACATCGTAATATTTTTGTCAAACTTAGATCGAGTTCGGAGATCCACTCCTTCTGGTACCTCCCCCACAAAGGGTCGAAATTTTGAATATCCATTAAGATCATAAAACGCGAAATCAACATCTGATTCAATTACAGACTTGGTACATCTCAATATTTTCATTAACACAATATTTATTTTAGAGATGGTAGAGACCAGACTGTGGCTGCCTGTAGTATTTTGCGTATTTTTTTTCATATTTTTTTATCGCATCCGATTTCTTCAATTTGACTTATAATATTAAATTGGATACTATTTAGCTGTACCTAACAGCACGACGGAGTGCAGAAATAGTTGGCCAATCTCCCTTTTCAAAAAACTGAGGGTAATTTCCAGGCAGTGCTCTATGACATAATTTAAATGCGGAATCTTCCAAAATGTATTTGAAAATAAGGGGACTTCTACCTAGTTGTCGCCCCCGCACGACCATAGCCTCTGCTTATTTGTTTTATCTTCCACCAGGAAAAGGAGGGTATATTAACTTTGATATTCCGTTTGAAACATCCCTAAATATTCGTCATAGACACCATAAAGTATATATATACTCATAATCAGCATAAAATTCTAAGTCGATTTAACGATGTCCGTCTGTCTGTTGAAATCACTATACAGGCAATTTAGCAGAACAATTTGTATTGTGTCTAGGTTGGTTGGTATTGAGAATGAAATGTATCGGTCCACGCTTTGGTATAGCCCCCATACAACGTTACTCTGCCGGTATTCGATATTTTGATGATTTTTGCCACATTTTTCCACGGATTTGTCTAAAAATTGGAAATTGAATATTTTGGAAAAATGGAATTGGAAAAATTGGAATACATTGAATATTTGGTTCCACGTTTACTTATAGCGCACATATAACGATACACACAAATATTCGGTATTTTGATAATCCAAGTCTCTTGCACATGATTGTTCTAGATGACAATCCTTGAAGTATAAAATTGTCCATAGAGGTTCCCGTTTCGGTATTGCTCATATAACGGCCTCATTAAGTTTATGGTTTTTTGATAAGTTTAATTGAATGATACAAACGGTCTTACTGGTATATGAAGTTTTGAAATGGACCAAAAACCGATAATTTTTCTGATTTTTGCAGTTGCTTTATAGGCCACAATTATGAACCAATCTACGCGGAAATGTGCATGGAGTTAGAGTTCAGGGTAGAAGCTAACCAATTTGGACGGTCATCGGATAATATTTAGCGGGTAAAATAAACCATGACTTTTATGTCAAAAAATTACGTAAATTTTTACTAAACCGCGTATATTTTTAATCCCGGCCAAATCACAAATACATTAAAAGTTAATGTAGCAAAATAGGTACAATATATATGTAAAAGAAATAAATCTTAGTTATTCTCCTTATAAGTCAAGAACCGCTAGTCAGATTTTCACAATTCTCATCAATTCGGATTGGCCAGAAAAGGATAATATCACTATAAATTGAGGTTAATATATACTTCGCAATAATCGTGCGATGCTCCGGAAATTTTGAATGGGGTTAGTGTCAGAATTAAAGCCTATTGTGTTTGAAGATGTACATTAAGGGGTTCAAATGGACCAATAAATTCCTGATGCATAATTAAAAAGCAATCGACACGGAATTTTAAATGGAAAGAGAGTTATGCACAGGGAAGAAGTCTAGAAATTTGGATGACCATTGGTTTATATTTAGGTGTAAAATGAACCTCAACTTTCGTTTGAAATTCTTTTGAATAACTAACAACACGACGGAGTGCGTAAATATTCTGGTCAAAAAGCTAAAGGTAGGGCTCTATGACATCATATCAAAAACGAAATCTTCCAAAATGGTTTTGGATTTGGGGCCTTTCAACTTATTATAGTGTTGTAGAGTATCACATGGTCAGCATCGCACGACCATAGCCTGCTTACTTGTTTGGTTTTGGATTAGACAAATCGATCAATAGACTTATATCAGATTCATAAGTTTATATATTCGATTTGAAGGTTAGTCCCTTTTATGAAAATGTGTAAAATTTCATTTTCAAAATAGCTATCAAGCTAAAATCTGATTTGTCCTATATGTGGCCAATAGATGAAGAAATGACATTTTATTTAATAAAAAATCAACAAATATAGAAAAAAAATTACCCTACCTACCGAATATGAATAAGTCTAAATGAGATCTCCCCTCAACCCGCCCAATATTGATAGGTGTAAAGAATAATACACTCTGTCACAATCTTCGTTGCTAACAATACAATCTATTAATGTAATTTATTCTAATTTTATAAAATATTCCAAAATAGGCGTAGAACCGGTAATGTTTGTTAAGCAATTCCAATTTAAATAAAGCAATTGAATATAGGTTAAACGTTACACGATAGTCCCCTATCAATAGCCATCGCCAAAAAATCTAAACCTGTACACGTGATCATCATGCGCGTAATGTGGCTTATTGCTTATGGAAGAGACAAACACATACAAACGCACACATTCCATTTACGGCTTCGAGTTTGTTCTAAAACAAAAAGCTGTTGGCAACACAAAAAATGAAAAAGAAAAAAAAGTTTTTAGAAGTCATAGACTTTTTGGTCTTTTACTTTGAGGAGATTCTTGTAACATGGGGTTTTTGGCGCCAAAAAAAGAAATTGGTTTACAAAAAAAAAAAAAAAAAAGTAAAAGAGCTGGTAAGTTCGGCCAGTCCGAACTTTAATTACCCTCCACAATTTTGAAGGAACTTGAACATTTTCAAAAAAAAAAAAAACTTCCGAAAAGAAGCACTTAAATGAAAACTGTTATATGGAGGCTATACGAAGACGTGGACCTGCTTACGAAATTATTTGTCAAAGACTGTAGTACTCACTACGAACTTTAAATACGAAATTTGGTACAATTACGGTGAATACTGTCGCAAAAATCATGAAAATACCGAGTATCGGGAGGTACCGTTATATGGGGGCTATACGAAGACGTGGACCTGCATACAACATTTTTTTGTCATAGGCTGTAGTACCCATTACGAACTTAAAATACCGTTGTGTGGGGGCTATTCGAAGACGTGGACATGCATACAATTTTTTTTGTCATAGGCTGTAGTACCCATTACGAACTTAAAATACGAAATTCGAAACATTTCCGGTAAATAATATAGCTAAAATCATGAAAATACCGAATATCGGGAGGTACCGTTTAATGGGAGGTACCGTTTAATGGGAGGTACCGTTTAATGGGAGGTACCGTTTAATGGGAAAACGTGGACCGACATGGCCCATTTACGAACTTAACCTGCCAACTGGTAAACTATGCATGGATGCAAAATGTTTGCCTTCGTGATTACTACAGACAAACAGGTGGTAAGACAGACAGATAGACGGACATCGATAGATCGTCTTAGAATTTTACGCTGATACATATACATACTTTGTAGGGTATATTACGAATATTTCGAGGAGTTACAAACGGAATGACAAAGCTAATATACCCTCCATATAATGACGGTGGGTATAAAAGTACAGTGCTTGTTCAATAAGTTATGAAGGTAAAATTACATGCCTTCTAGAAATTGAAAAAAAATATCCAAAATATCTTCAAAAGATAGAAGACTTTCTGAAGATCTTCTCTGCATGAAACCCCTCTGAAAAGGTTTCTATGGTCGAAAGGCCACTTGAAGGAAGAAGACTTCTTGAAAGTCTCGTTGAATAAAAGATTTTTCGCACGTTTTCTGCGAATAGAAGACTTCTTAAATGCCATCTATGGATAGAAGATCTGTTGAAGGTATTCTATGAGAAAAATACCTCTTGAAGGTGTTTTATGGATAGAAAACCTCTTGAGATTTTCTATGGATAGGTGGCCTTTTGAAGAACTTCTGCGGATAGAAGATCTTGTGAAGGACTTTAGTAAGACATCTTGAAGACTCTCGGTTTATAGAAGTCCTCTTGAGGGTCTTGTATAAATGGAAGACCTCTTGAAAGTCTTCTATAGATAGAAGACCTTTCGAGGGTCATCTATAGATAGAAGACCTCTCGAGGGTCTTCTATAGATAGAGGACCTCTCGAGGGTCTTCTATATATAGAAGACCTCTCGAGTGTCGTCTATATATGTGAATACTCCTTAGAGTAGTTAAAAGACGTTTTGAAGGTCATTTATATATTATATATCTTCGCTAGATATGATCCTTCGAATATAATACTTCTTCTGGTTCTACTGAAAAAAATTCCAAATAGACTTTAAAAACTCATAGCAACTTCCATTTCAAAACGTGCACAACACTTCACGCATACCTCTTTCGGTGTCAAAGTCCACTTAGCATCATTATTTTTTGAGTGATTCACCTTCCATAACTCATATCATAATTTCTATACAAATAGAAAAAAATAGATTATTTAACGTATTAATAACTCCAAAGTAGACTGTATTAATCCCTGACCATCCAACTCTGTGACACACCCCTTCCATTGTGGTATGCCCCATCCAAGAGAAGACAAAAAACGTTTACACTGTATTTGCTTAGCAACAACAACAACGCCAACATTACTAATCGTGGGGAAAATGATAGAGAATATAACCATAAATATTTCATATTCTTCGCCTCTAAACGAACATCACAGCTCCGTATGGCCGACAAAAAAATTAGAAACTCTGCGTTGGTCATTGAACTCAGTCAGCATTGTTGTTGTTGCTGCTGCTGCTTTTTCGGGTATAATGTTTGCCGTAGCAATGTTTGAGCTTTTATGTATTTTACACTTTTTTCTTGTGTATATTTTTGTATTTGTTTGCTTTTGTTTTATTCATAGTTTCATCCATTTATCTATGTACAATAGCTCAATTTATATATACAATATATGTGCCTTAGAGTGGGTCGTGATGTAAATTAAATTCAAAATTTGTGAAAAATATAAATCTTGATTGATTTAAAATTATAATTTTCAAGGCAATATTTTGTAAAATTCAGATTAATTTCTTGATAATATGTTTTTGTTTAGCAGATAATTATTATCGATATGACCAGTGGTTGAACCGATTTCCAAAAAAATAGATAAACTTGCTTTTAAGCTGAATTAGGTTGGATGTGCAAAAATTTACTACATTTGGACTGATATTAACCATCTGGTGCACAATAAACGTGTAATCCGTCGAATAGATGTATGAGAGCTATATCCAAATCTGAACCGACACGAGCGATGGTAACAGTATCACGATCTGGTACCAAATATCATTCTGGAGGAATGCATATTACGAATGTGAGGAATTTAAACACAAAATATATCTGAACCGATTTTCAACAAAGGATTTACATTAAATTCTATTAGGCAGAATTTGGTCGGAAATGCTAAAATTCACTCCATTTGGATTGATATTAACCACCTGGTGCACAATAGCTGGTATCGGATAAAGATATATATGGGAGCTGTATCGAAATCTGATCAAGTCTCCATTATATTTGACAGAGGCGTATTTGAGCTCTATAGGTTCTATGGTACCAAATATATTTCTTGTGGAGTGCATATTACGGTCGAAGATATACAGGCTGGAGATAAAAAAATGCAACAAAGTCAAACGCCATACTTTTTACATTTTTGCCCCAATGTTGCTCTGCAGCATTTTTGGCCCTTTCCCGACAATGCGCTTGCTTGAGGTGATCGACACTTTGGTATTTTTTAGTGCCAACTTTGCTTTTCAAAATACTCCAGACACAATAGTACAACGGATTGGTATCCGGAGATTTTAGTGGTCATTGGAAATGAAGCGAGGAACCTCATTTTGTAACCATTCTTGGGTGGGCGTGCTAGGTGCGATTGTGCTGAGTCCTGTTGGAATGTCTAAGGTCTGCGGCAAACTGTTTGCGTGCCCAAGGCTTTAATACACGCTCCAGAATATTTTCGCGATAATTTTCGGCATTTATTCTGATGTCATGGTCGATTAATATCAGCGGAGAGAGCCACTGGGTGTTATGGCGGCCCACACCATCACCATGGCCGGCGCTTGAGTTCTGGTGGCCAACCGAAGGTGCTAATTTTCAGCTGACCTCTTTGGAAAGTAAGCACTATAATTTTGTTTGTTTACAAACTGCTGGACAACGAATGTTTTCTCATCAAAGAAAACCGAATTCGCCAGTTCACCAATTCCGGCCAAGCGAATCAACTCTTTAGCTCTTTTGAGTCTATTTTGTTCTGTTGCGGTGTAAGTTCTTGCACTTTTTGGAATTTCAATGGCTTTACCCCGAGCTCATTTTTCAATATTTTCCGAATGGAATATTACGATATGTTTAGCTCACGAGCCATTTTTCTGCGACGCGGGTTTTGTTCAAATCGCCTCTTTACTTTTCAAACCATTTCTGCTGATGTTGCTGTTTTCTTCCGTCCACTTCCTTGACGTCGGGCTACGCTACCAGTATCGCGGTAACGAGCGATGGTACGAGACACAAAAGATTTATTCACATTTAAATGCTGGAGTTCATTAACAATAACAACTTGTGGGTTTCCAGCCAAATATAAAGAAATCACACTATCACGCTTGAATTATATGACGAATAACTTTTTTTATGGAAAATTCTCACCAAAATGCTTTTGTACGCTTGTAAACAATATAAAAAGCTATCACTGGAATAATTTTAACAGCTGTCGGACTAGTGGCTTGGAAATGACAGCAGTCTGAAATTTGTTGCAGTTTTTTCATATCTTCCTGTGCGGCGACGTGGACCTGTATAGGCAAGTATTGTCACAAGCCAATACAATA
Source organism: Musca domestica (assembly GCF_030504385.1). NCBI lineage: Eukaryota > Metazoa > Arthropoda > Insecta > Diptera > Muscidae > Musca > Musca domestica. Next base: position 40,753,800 of record NW_026712114.1, read on the forward strand.
TTTAAATGCGAAACTTGAAAAAATATAGAGAGATAGTGTTATATGAGGGCTATACGAAGACGTGTACCTGCCGTTATATGAGGGCTATGCGAAGGCGTGGATTTGCACGGACAATTTTCTGTCATAGGATTTAGTACCAACCAAATTTGATACATTTCCGGTGAATAATGTCGCTTAAATCACCAAAATACTGAAAATAGTACATCGCTTAATCGAAATAAAATTTTATGCTGATCCAGAATATATATACTTTGTGGGGTCTAAAATGTATATTTCTAGGTGTTACAAACGGAATGACAAACTTAATATACCCTCCATACTATGGTGGAGGGTATAAAAATGAATAAATAACAAGTTGCATACTCATCGCTCCACCTTAATGTTAATATCATTATTTATTTTATTCTCAAACATTTATCTTTGTATTCGTTGGAAGATTTTAGTCTACATACCCACACACACACATACATATATATTTGCACACGTATTTAATCATTTTATTCGCTTATTATGGATTATTGTTAGAAGAAGCCATCTACAACATTCAGCAGCTATTTAACAAACATTTTGATTATAATCTTTATTATCAATTGGTTTGACAAGAACTAATGCCCCCGGACGAGCACACGAAACCGCCAAAGGTTTCTGTCACACTTCTACCTCTATTTGTATTCAGCTGAGATCGTGATTTTGTTGCCATTCAAATTAGTTCAGTTGCTTTTAAAAATAGCCCAGAAAATATCTTCCCAGGGCCATTAGTTAGCCATAATATTATAGTTTTAATTGCAAATTTATTGTAATTTTATTGGTTTTTTATAAAAAAATATTATTGAGTTATAAATCTAAAAGAATTTACATTTTGTGCAAAATATATTTAAATGCTATATAGCTTTGATTTGTTTGTAATAAATTTGACGAAGAATGTTTTTAGGTATACAAATCTTGAAATATAATATGTATGTTTTTGTTTGAAAATTTGTTCTTATAGAATGCTAATGTATCTATTAAATAGTAATTTATATTAATATGAATATTTTTCCTTGGATTAAGGGATTTTAGTCCAGTATTGTTGGGGCTAATGCCACTGGAACATACAACGTCACACCCTACACATTTATATTTTTCGATCTTTTAAAAAAGCAGCATTATTTCGTAAACAGCGTAAAATTCTAAAAAAATGTTAAGTTTAATAATAGAAACATTTAACTTTTATTTTGATATTTTTACGCTTTATTTCATACAGGTTACAAGTTTTATACAGGATCCTCCAAAAAAACTGTTTTTTTTTTTTTGAAAATGCTGTTAAAATGAAACTACTGAATATTTCTCAAAATTATTTTTATACCCTACAACACTATTTGTTGGGGGTACTATAAATTTGATTGGGCCAAAACGTATGTAACACCTCGAAATATTGGTTTATCACATAGGAAAGTATATATGATCTATCTCACTGAGTCGAGCTGAGTCGATCTAGCTATGTATGTCCGTCTGTCCATGTTAATTTGTAATCACTCTACAGGTCGCAATTATGCCCCGATCTTCACGAAATTTAGAATAGAGGTGGGGCTAGTGCAAGAAAGATGAGATGAGATGATCGCATAATAATTACTTGTTGAACTGAACCAAAAACTGAAAAAAGTCCTGATATTGCAGTTGCTCTACAGGTCGCAAATATAGACCAATCTACGCTGAAGTTAGCATGGGGCTAGAGCTTAGGGCTGAAGTCTTCCAATTTTGATGGTATCGGGTAATATTTTGTGGGTGAAATAAACCATAACATTTGTGTTAAATATAATAAACTTTTTCATTAAACGGCGAATATTTTAAAGCTCGGCGAGATCACAAATAGACGAAAAGGTTAATTCTGACTGTTACGTAGATGCCGATAGTAAAAATATTGGACATATATAGCGAAATATATGCAATGTGTAAATACAAAGGAAGGGGATGTTAGATAGAATGATTATAACTCAAGAATGGCGGGACCGATTTTGACAAGTTTTGCCAATTCAGAATACCCACTTGGCATAAAAGAATAAAAAAATCGCCCAAAAAGACGCCAAAAATGATGTTAATATAGATTTTGTAGAATTTTGTGATTTTTTTTTTTCAAATTTTTTATCGCATGCGATTTTTATACCCTCCACCATAGTATGGAGGGTATATTAGGTTTGTCATTCCGTTTGTAACACCTCGAAATATACATTTTAGACCCCATAAAGTATATATATTCTTGATCAGCATAACATTCTATGTCGATTTATCAATGTCAGTCCGTCTGTGGAAATCACTCTAACTTCCGAACGAAATGAAGTAGGTTGATAAAATTTTACTCAAATGTGTATTATGTCTGCAGGAAAAAGGTCACAAATAGAAACCAAAGGACACGAAATCTTGAGCGAAGTTAGAGTTTTGGACAGTGGGTAGAATGGACCACTACTTTTGTGTCAAAAAATACTAACATTTCAACTCTACCGGAGCACTGAAAATAACATGCGAAATCCAAAATACACAAAAGGCAAGCATCGGGCTGATTGATTTTATGTTGATCTCGTGATGAATATAGCCAAATATCTTGCATTTGGAGAAGATCGCAAAATACTTAGGGGTTGAAATGATCCAAAAACAGAAACAATTTTCATATTTCACAATTGAAACCAATTGAATAATTCTAGCATTTTGGATGACCATTGGATTATATTTAGCTGTAACTAACGAGCTGTTAGTTACAGCACGATGGAGTGCGTAAATAATGGACAAATGTCCGTGGTCAAAAAGCTAAGTGTAATTTTCTGGGCAGTGCTCTATGACTTAATTTCAAAAGCGAAATCTTCCAAAATGGATTTGGTCATAAGGGGACTTCTACCATATTGTAGTGTTGTTGTAATCGATTTGGTCTAGACTTAGTGGACCGATTTTGAATCTGAATCGATTTCGATAAAACACAGCAAACTTTTATTCTAATTTCGAAAATGAAGTATCTCGTTTCCTTCAGTTGGTTTCAAATACATTTTTCAACAAAAAAAAAATATAATTTTAATTTTTATACTCTCCGCCATACATAGAGGGTAGATTAAATCCGCCATTCCGTTTGTAACTTTGTAAATCGAAATAATAATTTCAGACATAAAAATGTATATATATTCTTGATCAGCTTAAAAGTCAAAGGCCACTTACCCCTATCCGTCGGTCTTTTGTAATCACGCTAGAGTCAAAACGAATAAAGATAGGAAGCTAACATTTTGCACAGATCAGTGATTTATCTGCAGGTAGGTCAAGTTCGAAGATGCACCATATCGTAAATTCTCAATATCGTATAATCCCCCACCGATATTCGGTATTTTGATGATTGTAGCCAAATTCTTCAATGAAATCGACTGAAGGAGTTCCTTTTGAGTAGTTTCCACTGGAAGAGTATTGTCTATATAGGTTTACTATATCGTATATCCCCCATATTACGATGCATCCCTATATTCGGTATTTTGATGATTTTAGCTACATATTTTATGGAAATGTCTAAAAATCCATACTAGAAATTGTTTCTAAGCACTTTACCCCCTGGAAGAGAAAATATGTCCACCATATCATATAGCCCACATACAACGTTTCAAATTTGGTATTTGAAGTTCGTGATGGATACTACAGCCTAAGACAGAAAATTGTCTGTGCATGTCCAAGTTTTGATATAGCCTCAATTTTAGCTACATTATTCACCGATTTTTTTTTCAAGTTTCGTATTTGAATAATGTAATAGCTTATGATAAAAGTTGCCTATGCAAGTCCACGTCGTCGTATACATACAGCAACATTCGGTATTTGCCAAATTCGTTCCAAATGGAGGAAGGTGTGAATATTATTTTTAAAAAATTTAAGAAAATTTCATCTTGCCAAAGTTTTTTATCTGTAATCATAAAGATTGGAGCATATTAGTCAAGTTTCCGACAATATAAAGGCTTTCCTAAAAAATCCTTTACCACTAACATATTATTTTTTTCATCAATATCGATGCCGAGTCTCCAAATTACAACCTTTGGTTTTGTAGCGAACTCGCGCAATATTTGCCGACGGTACTCATTACTTGATAATGAGAAAATCTTTGCATTTCTAAGGAATATTTTATTTTTTCCAAGAAACTCGTACCGAGCTATTCGCCTCATAAAGCTCCCAAGTTTTGGATGAGTATATATGATTGATATGTTTTAAGTTTCAAGTCAGTATGTCGCAATAATTACATAAATGATATTTCGAGAATTGCTATGAGTTTTTTTGGCTGGTTGGTTCTTTTGTTAAAATATCTAACATTTGTGGGGACTATTATTTATTAGTTCCCCTCCAACTTTAATTATTAATTCACATATTAATTATTTGTTGGCGTTATCCTAATAATGGCAACGAAATTAATTATTATCCTCTTATATCCCCCATACTAACATGTTACATTCTTTAGCTCTTTGTTACTGTTAATAAAACTACACCAAAAGCAAGTTTTTATTGATTTATGACCTTTTTAAGGGTAACTCAATTTTTATGTCGACTAATTGTACCGGTCGCCTATTTTCAATTACAAACATCATTCCATCATTCCGCCTAAGGCAATAAAATAATGTTTATATCGTCATTACACAATAATTATATGAGCTTCAATCCGAAAAAACAACAAAATGCGAAATAAAACAACATCAACAATAAAACATCATTTAGTAATTGAACAGAAGGCGTTTTTAAAGCGTGTTTGTTTTTTTTTTTTTTGTCTTCTGTCTGTTTTTGTTTTAAATGCCAAAATACCGTACAAAATAATCTTGAAACATTAAAATTGTTTCACACCAATCATAAAGTTATGCAATTCATTGTGTGATGTTTTGTTGTCGTTTTGTTTTTGTCTTAATTTTTTCTCTTCCTTCCATTGATATATCCTACATACATATATTTTGTGGGTTAAGAAATTTTAAATATACATTTGCTGAAGATAACGCATTGTTATACCCTTAGTCATATGGCTAGAGAGGGTGTATATAAGCGTGTCTTATCAAAATAATTCATTAAACCCTATGTCTCTTTGGATCAAATCCGTTTCAGGACATTTGGAGTCGATTTAGCGATGTCCGTCTGTATATCTGGCTGATGCGCACGATAACTCTCAAAGGGAGTATCCGATTTGGTCTAAACTTGATACATCGTAATATTATTATCAAACTTAGATCGAGTTCGGAGATGGGCAAAACCGGTCTACTCCTTCTGGTACCGCATCCACAAAATATCGAAATTTTCAAAAAAAAAAAAAATTGTTTACTGCACAAAAAAGAGAAAAGATAATCCGATTTTGCTACAACTTTGCAAACCCTAATATTTGCATTAGTGCAACGTCAGGTGTGAAAATCAAGTAGCTCCCTCACAGAGGGTCAAAATTTTGAATATCCATGAAGTTCATTGAACGCGAAATCAACATCCGATTCCATTCATTCTATGTCGATTTAGCGATGTCGGTCCGTCCGTCTGTGGAAATCACTCTAGCTTCCGAACGAAATGAGGTAGATTGATCAAATTTTGCTCAAATATATATTATGTATGTAGGACTTTTGGTATTGCCATGCAGGTCCACGTCTTCGTATAGCCCTCATCTTTGGTATTTTAATGATTTTAGCGACATTATTTGCCGAAATTGTTTCAAATTTGGTATTTGAAGTTCGTAATGGATACTACAGCCTAAGGCAGAAAATTGTCTGTGAAGGTCCACGTCTTCGAATAGCCCCCATATAAGGATACCTCCTGATATTCGGTATTTTAAAGATTTTTACAACACTATTCACCGGAATTGTTACAAATTACGTATTTAGAGTTCGTAATGGGTACTATGACAAAAAATGTCGTATGCAGGTCCACCTTTTTCCTATATCCCACATACAATGGTACCTCCCGATATTCGGTATTTGGATGATTTTAGCGACGTTATTCACAGGAATTGTTTCAAATTTCGTATTTGAAGTTCGTAATGGATACTACAGCCCATGGTACAATAAAAGGTAAGGTACCAGCTGATTACAATTTTTTCCGATTGTGCCCGAATTCTGTCAATTTTGTGTATGTATTTAATATTTTGAAAAATAAAAACAGAAAATTTTCAAAATCAATGATTTGAAGACGCGTAAATTTCGAGACTCCCATTAAAGCTATTCGCCAGTTTTACCATGGAATTGAAAGATAGAACTGTCTAGATCATATTTTTGAAAGAAAATCCAGGCATTTCATTCATTTTTCCCGCTATTTAACTGATTTAAAAATGAGGAAAAATATTGAATAAATGAAAACAACTTGTTGCATGCAAATTTGACAATAAGCGGGCATAGCCCCAGGGCTGTACTACTGTAGTTTTACGAATCTGTTCTACCTCCTTATTATACCATGCTACAGCCTAGGATAGAAAATTGTGTGTTCAAGTCCACGTTTTGGTTTGGCCCCATATAATTGTACCTCCCTATATTAGGTATTTTGATGATTTTAGCTTCATTATTCAACGATTTTTTTTCCGAATTTTGAATTTGATTAATGTTATGGCTTATGACAAAAGTTGCCTATGCAGGTCCACGTCGTCGTATAGAACCTAATATAACGGCTATTTAACAACATTTTTTACGGTTTTTATTTATTTAAAAATTGCCAAATTCGTAAAAAATGGTGGAGAGTATCCCAAATTCGGCACAGCCGAACTTACAGCTTTTTAACTTGTTGCTTTTTTATGTTGTTCTGATGTCTTATACTATCCCTAACACGTTTTTCTTGTACAATATATTTGAAATTTACCTACTACTTCGACTTGGGATTGTAATACACATCATGATTCAACATGTTCATCACACACAAGGTTTGAGGTACTATGCACTTGTCTCCACAATTACGATTTAAAATGCGTATATTGGTATTTGCGTATCCAACTCTCTTCTCGTCGGAGTCAAAAAACGCATAAAAACAATAAAAATCTATTTTTGAATTGTTTTGACGTTTGGAACGGAAAAAAGTGAAATCTTCTTCAAACATTCACACAATACAAGCCATCGAGACTGCTCGTAAAATTCATGCATTGGATTTGATGGATTTCGAATAATTTGCAAACCCCAAGAAAGAAAGAAATTCACACACAATGTGTGATGAAGTTGTTTGTTATTTGTCTAGTTTGTGTGTACAAAGTATTAATACTACCGACTATGCAAGTGGCACCTCAACATTCCCATCAAGCGACCACTGAAAGCAAAGAAATACCTATTACCACCACCACCACTACTGTTCCATGTGAAATGCGTGCAAAATACTTGCAAATACAGCTCAACTTCCTCTTACTTTTCTTTTACAAAAAAAAAAAAAAAAAAAAAAAAATAATAAAAAATAAATAAATAAATAATTTTGGCAATTTCAAGAGTTTTTGGTACTGCTGTCTGTCATGACCACTAACAGCGCCCAACAGCGGATACACATGGCCAAAGATGGATAAACACAGGCCATCACCATGACACTTACATATATATGCACATATCCACGGATGGTGGGAGAGGCGAAGAGGCTTCTGGCAAGCTGACATGCTAGTCAAATAAGTAAGCCCCGTACCAGAAGACAAAAAAAAAAAAAACTGAAATAAAACGAACCAACCGACAACGATGACAAGAAAATTTGAAAATAATAATCGTAAAATAACGATTTGTTTTCAAATCCCCAGTTTAACAACAAAAATAGAAATACAAAAACTAAGAAATAAACATCAACGTTTAGTTACAAATACAAGTGCTGCGACTGAATGAAATCGTGCGCCACCTTTCATTCAATAATTCGAAGCAGCAGAGTATTTGGCTGTAGAGGTCAATGACATGAACTACTTTTGCCGTACAACAAAAATAAAAAAAAAAAACTTCAAAAAGAAGACGAAAAAATTCGTTTGTCTTAAACTCGTCCGTCATACAAAGTCAATATGCAGAAGCGATAAATGCTCTACCACCAACAGTGCGTGTGTGTGTGTGTGATTGTGGGCAAGTGCGATAGACACTGAGAAAATTTATTTTAAGCTTTAAAAAATCAAAATTGTAAAAAAACGTCGGAAATAGGAGCTCTCACGGCCTTCTATTGGCAATAAAAGACATCAAGGTTTTTATAGGCAATCTTAAAGGTGTTATATATAATAGGAGTCCTCAAGTTTTTTTTGTGGTAACTTATAGACGCTGTTAGACCTCAAGGTATTCGGTAGTCACTGGGAGAACTATAAGATTATAGGGTCTTCTATTGCCTATAGGAGACTTCAAGGTCTTCTATTGGCCATAGGCGACCTCAAGGTCTTCTATGATCAATAGGGGACCTTAAGCCCTTCAATAGGCGATAGGAGACCTTAAGCTCTTCTATAGGCGATAGGACCCTTAAGATCTTCTATAGGCGATAGGAGACCTTAAGGTCTTCTGTAGGCAATGGGAGACCTTAAGCTCTTCTGTAGGCGATAGGAGACCTTAAGCTCTTCTGTAGGCGATAGGAGACCTTAAGCTCTTCTGTAGGCGATAGGAGACCTTAAGCTCCACTGTAGGCGATAGGAGACCTTAAGCTCTTATATAGGCGATAGGAGACCTTAAGCTTTTCTGTAGGCGATAGGAGACCTTAAGCTTTTCTGTAGGCGATACGAGACCTTAAGTTTTTCTATAGTCAATAAGAAACCTTAAGCTCTTCTATAGGCGATAGGAGACCTTAACCTCTTCTATAGGCGATAGGAGACCTTAAGATTTTCTATAGGCGATAGGAGATCTTAGGCTCTTCTATAGGCGATAGGAGACCTTAAGATCTTCTATAGGCGATAGGAGAACTTAAGCTCTTCTGTAGGCAATAGGGGACATCAACGTCTTCCATAAGTGACAGGGGACCTCAAGGTCTTCTATGGGCGATAGAAAACCTTAAGGACTTTTATAGGCGATAGGAGACCTCAAGGTCTCCTACCACAAGTTCTGCTATGGGCGATGGAATACTTCATGCTGTCCTATAGGCTATAGGAGAAATTAGGCTCTCCTATAAGCTATATGGGACATCAAGCTCTTCTATAGATGATATCAGAATTCAGGCTCTCCTATAGGTGATAGGATACCTCAGGAACTCATACAGGTGATGAAATACCTCAGGACCTCAAATGGGTGGTGGGAGTCCTCAGAATCTTCTATAGGCCCGCTGAAGGTGACATGACACGTCAAGGCCTTCTATTGGTGGCAAGAGACCTCAAGATCTTCTGTAGGCAAGAGAAGACCTCAGGATAGTCTAAGGACTTTAGAAGACTCCAATGTTTTCATCTGTCCTTTTTCATCTAGCACCAACAATAGCGGAATCTCATCTTGAATCAAATTGTCTTCATTTTTCTTTTAGTGTATTTCTATGACCATTTATATCTATATGTAGTTGTAAAGAAATTTGTATTATTGTTTGGGAAGTGAGAGCGCTTTTGTTGTTGGCATGTTACAACAAGTCAAAGCCAAGTTAACAAGTCAACCAGACAAACAGCCAGCCAGCCTAGGCAATCCAAAGAGTTGAGTTGAGAGGCAGATAACTAACAAACAACTTGTAGTCAAACAACACTCACGGGCAACAATCACATGGAAGTCAACAACAGTCATAGCACCACTGCCACCAGCACTGCTACCCTCATCATCATCATCATCACTATCAACAACAACAAATACAACATGCTTAAAAATTCACTTTCTATTCCGTTGAAAATTAAAAGTGAAACAATGAAAGAAAAAAAAAAGCAAATAGCTACGAAAACAACACCATGCATGGATCATAGTAAAGCTCATAAACGGGTCATAACCGAACATGAAATACACCTTATTGTAAAATGTACTTTATTATTGTTATGGCGGTAAACATAATTGCTATATTTATGTTTCATTTATTGAATATAAATTCCGCCTTAAATAATATTCATTATTGATATCAGTAATGAAATGTTGGGAACTTCCTGAAATATTACTTTGACAGCAAAACGAGGATTGTTTGATTAAATTAAAAGAAAACAATTCAATTCGAATTAATACAGTAGCAAAATAACTAGGTCAGGGCGTATTAGTGTTGCCAGTATGTATACGCTCTGATGTAGGTTCTATAAAAAAAATATTTTTTTTATTTGAACCAAAACTTCTCATAGGCTGTTGTATGGTGACAGTCTTACGGCAACACATGCCACTGCATCAATTTTTGTTCCCATAGAATTTTGTATAGAAAATTGAGTGGATTTACGGATTTGTGATGTACAGGAAACAAGCTATTTATAATTGGGAGCTCGAACGCGAAACTAGTACACGATTCACACGGACAGTTTATAAAGATTTTGTCAAATAAGTTATGCCTACTATTACTTCTTGCAAATACATATATGATAGGGGAACCTATATCTGCGAGTGAGACAGAGTTTTAATTTATCATCCACCTAATAGAACTGAATTTTATTGCTACAATACACATAGATTGGAGAGTATTAATCATAGTGTCCACCTTATTTTATACCCGCATTCATCCGGTTATTTGTAAAGGCGGAAATCGCTTTAGCAAGACACCCAGATTGATTTGGCAAAGAAGACCTGAATCACTATATGAAAGAGCTTAATTTCTTCAAAAGGGGGTGAATATTTCGTGGTCCTCTTCAATAGTCTTTCTTATGCAGAGGAGAATACCAGACTCCTGTCATATAGAAACCAGTAAGGAAAAGTCAAAAGTCGGTCGGGCCGACTATATGATACCCTACACCACTATGCATATTTAGTAGAGCTCCCGTAACTAAATAATTTATTTTAAGCAGATCATACCACCTATCAACATTTGGCTTTCGAGCAGTTAAAATTTGGACTAAGAGGGAACTAATATATAGGAGACAAATCCAATTCTGAATCAATTTTCACTAAATTTGACGGAGATATTTTAATCTATCTTTAATTGCTATGAAGTGCATGATATCCCTTCGAGAAGGATTATATTAAACAAGTAAAAAAACAGTAAGTTCGGCCGGGCCGAACTTTGAATACCCTCCACCTTTTGGAACGAATTAGAAAATTTTCAAAAAAAAAAAATCCATTAAAAATTCTTTTAGAATCTTTAAAATATCTAATATAGGAAGGTGCCGATATGGGGGGATAGACGATATTGTGGACCTATAAAGACAAATCAATGTCTGCGTGTAAAGTACTCACAAGGAACTCCTCGTGTGGATTTTCAGATAATTCCATTGGAAAAAGTGGCTAAAATCATCAAAATACCGAATATAGGGGAGTACCGTTTATTGGGGAATAAACGATATTGTGGACCTATGTAGACAATTCCGTTTCAGGGGTAAAGTGCTCACAAAGAACTCCGTGTGTGGATTTTCAGACAATACTATTGGTAAATGTGGCTAAAATCATCAAAATACCGAATATCGCGGGGTATCGTTATATGGGGGCTATACGTTATCGTTAACCTTTATAGAGAATTCTCTGTCGGGGGGTAAAGTGCTCACAAAGAACCCCTTGTGACCATTCCGTTGAAAAATATGGCTTAAAACATCAAAATACCGAATATCGGGGGTACCGTTATATGAGGGCAATACGATATCGTAGACCTATATAGATAATTCTCTTCCGAGGTATAAAGTACCCACAAGGTATTCCTTGTGTGGATTTTCAGACAATTTCGTTGAAAAATTTGGGTAAAATCATCAAAATTCCGAATATCGAGGGGTACCGTTATATGGGGGCTATACGATATCGTGGACCTATATAGATAATTCTCTTCCAAGGGATAAAGTACCCGCAAAGAACTCCTTGTGTGTACTATCAGACAATTCCGTTGAAAAATGTGGCTAAAATCATCAAAATACGGAATATCGGAGGGTACCGTTATATGGGGGATATACGATATCGTGGACCTGTATAGACAATTCTCTCTCAGGGGGTAAAGTACTTACAAGGAACTATTTGTGTGGATTTTAAGACAATTCCATTGAAAAATGTGGCTAAAATCATCAAAATACCGAATATCGGGGGGTACATATATATGGGGGATATACGATATCGTGGACCTATATAGATAATTCTCTGCCGATGTATAACGTTCCGACAAGGAACTACTTGTGTGGATTTTCAGACAATTCCATTGACAAATGTGGCTAAAATCATCAAAATACCCAATATCGGGGGTACCGTTATATGGGGGCTATACAATATCGTGGGCCGATATAGCCCATCTTCGAACTTGACCTGCCTGCAGACAAAAGAGAGATCTGTGCAAAATTTTAGCTGTCTATCTTAATTCGTTTAGATTGTAGCGTGATTACAACAGACGGACAGACGGACGGACGGACGGACAGACGGACGGACAGGGCTAAATCGTCTTAGAATGAGTTACAAACGGAATGACGAACTTAATATACCCTCCATACTTTTTTTGTGGAGGGTATACAAATATATATCGGAGCCGAGTTCCACAAAATGGAAATGTACGTCCCCAAATTTACTCCTTTTTATCTGATATTAGCCATTATTTGGACAATAAACCTGAAATCGAATTAAGGATATATGTGGGAGCTATATCCAAATCTTAGAGTGCAAGTACATAAAAAGCTTGAAGTCATGGCTAGGCATATTAATGTCAAATTATAATAGAAAACGACGGCAGGATTTTAGTGCGGCTCAGTAATCCCTTTGTGAAATGTAACAAAATATGCTTAGCCATGACTTCAAGCTTCTTATGTACTTAGCCCTTTATGCCATGTTTACGTTAGAACTTTTTGTAGGGTTAACCTACTTTGAGAGGATTTATTTGAAGTAAAAGTAATGGGTATGACAATTTAAATCCAAATCCAGTGGGTTAACCCTCATATATATAAACGTACTATTAGTCGTTCTCGATAAAATTTGGCAAAGGTATTTCCGAGCTTTGTAAGATATCTGGTACCCAAATATCATTGTTGTCGAATGTATATTACGAATGTGAGGGACTTAAATACCAAATCGGATGAAACATATATATGGAAGCTATAGCTATTTTCTCCAAATTCCATGTACTTGCTTCCAGACTGAATTCGGTCAGATGTACCAAAATTCAGGTCATTAGGACTTATATTGGCCATTTGGTGCACAGTTAACCCGAAATCGGTTGCAGATATATGGGAGCTATCTAAATCTGATCCAATCTTGATAAAATTTGGCAGAGGTATTTCCAAGCTGTATCTGATATCTGGTACCAAAGATCATTGTTGTTGGAAAGCATATTACGCATGTGGGGACTTAAAACCCCAAATCGGAGGAAACATATATATGGGACCGAATCTATATCTATATATATATTTATATCTATCTGAACCGAATTTGATGTACTGGCTTCGAGACTAAATTCGGCCAGATGTACCAAATTTCAGGTCAATAGGACATATATTGGCCATCTTCAATCGGATAATAAATGCGACCTGCATTTTGTTCACAAGAATACATGAACGGACGGACAGAAGAACTGACATGTATAAATAGTCTCAGAAAGTGATTCTATGAATATCCTCAGAAGTAACTATGGGTCTATCTCGCTTCCTTCTTCCTGTTACAAACACATACACAAAGATATAATACCTTACTACGATGTGGTACAGTTTTTATACCCTACAACACTATGTGTTGGGGGTATTATAAGTTTGATTGGGCCAAAAATTATGTAACACCTCGAAATATTGGTTTCCAACATAGGAAAGTATATATGGATCTTCCTATCTCGCCGAGCTGAGTCGATCTAGCTATGTATTCCCGTCCGTCTGTCCATGTTAATTTGTAATCACTCTACAGGTCGCAATTATGGAGGTGGGGTTTGGGCCAGAATAGAACCCTATTTCGTTTGGAGATGATCCCATAATATTTAGGGGTTGAAATGTACCAAATACTGAAAAATTTCCTGATTTTGCAGTTGCTCTACAGGTCGCAGTTATAGACCAATCGACGCGGAAGTTAAGACGGCGCTAGGGCTTAGGGCTGGGCAGAAGTCTTCCAATTTTGATGGTAATCGGGCAATATTTAGTGGGTGAAAAGGCCATGACACTTCTGTTAAATAAATGTCAAATTTTCTATTAAACCGCGAATATTTTTAATCCCGAAATCATAAATAGACGAAAAGGTCAATCCTGACCGTTATGTAGATGCCGATAGTAAATATATCGGATATATATATAGCGAAATATATACAATGTGTATATATATAGGAAGAATGGCTGGACCGAAAGATCTCAATAATGATGTTAAAATAGGTTTTGTATTATTTTGTATTATTTTGTGACATTTTTTCATTTTTTCATATTTTTTATCGCATCTGAATTTTTCAATTCTACTTAATATTGAAGTGTATATTTTGTAATTTCACCTTACAACACAGATTGGGGTATTATATACAGTCTGCAATTATCGTCCGATATTCATGAACATTTTCACAAGGTATGGACTCAGAAGGACTTGGCCTATTGTTTTTAAAGATGTCCGCAATATATTTAGGGGTTGAAATATACCAAAAACAGAAAAAAATTCCTGATCACACAATTGAAGGCAATCGACACGCCTGAGAAGAGAGTAAGGACAGGGGAGAATTCTAGCATTTTGGATGATCATTGGATTATATTTAGCTCTAAAATGGACCACGACATCTAACATCACGACATGGTAGTGCTTCGTGACATAATTTTTAAAGCGAAATACTTCAAAATTGATTTAGACAAAAGGGGGCTTCTAACATATTGTAGTGTTGTAGGGTATCACATGGTCGGCGCCGCACGGCTATAGCCTTTGTTTTTTTCTAACTTAATTTTTTTAATTTTATTATTATTTATTTATTTTTTTATTTCATACAGAAAATATTTAATATTCTTTTCATCTGCACAAAACCCTAACTTACCCTCATTTTAAAAAAGTTTCACGGTATCCTCATATGGATTTCGAACCTTAAAGTCTTTCCGTATTCAAAAGACCCCAACTTTTTCTCACATGGAGAAGAGGACAAGGTGCAGATCTTTCCAATAAGAGAGTTCTCTCATATTCCAATAAAAGAGTTCTCAAGACCCTTGAGAAAATCTTTAATAAATACATAGACCGTGATATTGGTGTTACTGGGAAGGTTTTAATACTTGGCATTGTGGGTGCATTTAGTTACTTAAAATCTAAAGCCTAACCTTTTTTGACTTACATCCCCTGTAGGGTAAATATTCTTCATATGCTTGTTTAAATTGTGCTATTTGAGCTCATGGAAAAGTTTACAATACCACTACCATCAATTCCGCTACACAGCTTCCTGAGAAGCAATATTTATCTATGCGATTCATCCAGCGACGAAAGTGTTTTATTTATTTTGCTGCTTGCAAATGTTAGCGTCCGTCGCTTGGTGTTCGTATTTTTGCGGAGGGGGAATAGCTGCAGAAAAATTGATATTTTCTTTTGTGAATAACCAACCCACCACCAAGCCATAAGTTTTTCGGTTTTGCTCTTGTTATTGTTATGTTGAGGATTCGGTTGACTCTTCGTCTGATCTTTGGCTTGCCTGCACGAGCCGATTGTTGTTTGCTTTTCAAGAAAAGTTTCACCTTTAAA
The DNA here is from genome assembly GCF_030504385.1 of Musca domestica. Classification (NCBI taxonomy): domain Eukaryota; kingdom Metazoa; phylum Arthropoda; class Insecta; order Diptera; family Muscidae; genus Musca; species Musca domestica. The sequence continues at coordinate 40,769,399 of NW_026712114.1, forward strand.
ATGCGCCTCACAAAAAATAAAAAATAGATTTTTATTTGTTTTGCTATTGAATATTTTTGCGGGTTTCTCTAATTTGAATTTTGTTTTCTGGCGAAAAAAACGAAACGAAAAAATAATTTCTTTCTTTCTTCTACATTTGGTGGTAAAAACATAAAAAAGACACATGCAGGGGAGTACCACTGGGTTTGGGTGGCCAACCACCAACCTTTGGCATGTGTGTTGGCTGTTTTGCATAGGCCCTGATTACCGTTGTTGTAACGTTATGATTCATCGTAGATATTTGTTTTGCATTTTGTTGAATGATATTGTTAATAAATTTTGCTAAAAATTCATTAACCGAGAGAGGGGGATCTTGTTTGATCATCATCCGCGCAGTATGAAAGTGCAAACAAAACTTGGCAAAAAAAAAATTCACGTGTATCGCGGAATTTTATTAGTCATTTTTATGATTGTAAACAACATTTTTTTTGGATTTGATTTTATGTTGCAACTATAGAAATTCCTCAGAAGTAGGTGGCAATTTACGTCTTTGTTAATGTTGATGTTTATTAGTCACTGAAGTTGTGCACTTGTTGTCTTTTCGGAATTTGGGAAAGGGGTTACATGGGGCGTATGAGTAACTGATGTTAGATAAAAGTCTATCAAATTGTGGGTATAAAAAGTATCCATTTCCCACAAGACTTCTCTGAAAATTAAGTAAAATCTAAGTTAAATATTAACAAGTAAAAAAGCTGTAATTTCGGTCGGTCCGAACTTTGAATACCCTTCACAATTCAGAGCGAATTTGGCAATTTTCAAAAAAATAAAATCCGTTAAAAATTCTGTTGAAATCCTTAAAATATCAAATGTATCCGTTATATTAGCCTCTACAACGACATGGACCTGCATAGGCAACTTTTGTCATTACAATATTCAAATGCGAAACTTAAAAAAAATCGGTGAATAATGTAGCCAAAATCATTAAAATACCGAATATCGAGGGGTACCGTTATATGGGGGCTATACGGTGACGTGGACCTACACAGACAATTTTCTGTATTAGGCTTTAGTATCCATTACAAACTTCAAATACCAAATATGAAACAATTCCGGTGAATAATATCGCTTAAATCATCATAATACCGAAAACAGAGAGGTACCATTATGTGGGGGCTATACCAAAACGTGCAACAACGAGTCCCATCAATTTCAATACCAAAAGTCCTTCAGACATTTGAGTAAAATTTTATCAACCTAGTTCATTTCGTTCGGAAGATACAGTGATTTCCACAGACAGAGAGAAGGGCAGACAGACGGACATGGCTAAATCGATATAGAATTGTATGATGATCAAGAATATATACAGGGTGAGATGAAAAAAACTGTAACCAACTTCAGACTGCTGTCATTTCTAAGTCACTCGTCCAACGGCTGTTAAAAATATTCCAGTGACAGCTCATTATATTGTTTACAAGCGTACAAAAGCATATTGGTGAGAATTTTCCTGAAAAAAAGTTATTCGTGATGGAATTCAAGCTTGGTAGTGTGATTTCTTTATATTTGGCTGGAAAACCACAAGTGGCTGTCGTTGAAGCACTGCAGAATTTAAATGTGAATAAATCCTTTATGTCTCGTACCAACGCTCGTTACCGTGACACTGGTAGCTTAGATCGTCGTCAAGGAAGTGGACGGAAGGAAACAGCAACATCAGCAGAAATGGTTCAAAAAGTAAAGAAGCGACTTGTTCGAAACCCGCGTCGCAGTAGCCGAAAAATGGCTTGTGAGCTGAACATATCGCAATATTCCATTCGGCAAATATTGAAAAATGAGCTCGGGGAAAAGCCATTGAAATTCCAAAAAATACAAGAACTTACACCGCAACAGAAGGAAAATAGACTCAAAAGAGCTAAAGAGTTGCTTTGCTCTGCCGAAGGTGGTGAACTGCCGAATTTGTTTTTTTCCGATGAGAAAACATTCGTTGTCCAGCAGTTTGTAAACAAACAAAATGATAGTGTTTACTTGCCAAAGTGCGCCTTCGGTTAATCACCAGAACTCAAGCGTCGGCCATGGTGATGGTGTGGGCCTCCATAACAGCCGATGGTCGCTCTCCGCTCGTATTAATTGACCGTGGCATTAGAATAAATGCTGAATATTATCGCAAAAATATTCTGGAAGGCGTATTAAAGCCTTGGGCACGCAAACATTTTGGCGGCAGACCTTGGACATTCCAAAAGGAATCAGCAACATCGCACTCAGCACGCGCCACCCAAGAATGGTTAAAAAAAGAATGATACCAAACCGTTGGACTATTGTGTCTGGAGCACAGGGTTGCCCATATTCGACGTACCCATGACCCATTCCAATCGACGAGGCTTGTCCGCAGGCAACATTCTTTGCGTCAATTGAATTTTGTACGGGAACAAATGCAAATCAATGCGAATAATCCGTTGTAAAGTGGACCGAGCCATGCCCAACTGCTGAGAACGGCGTTTTTGGGATGTTCTTGAAGACCTCTTAACACTGGCTCGTACGGCAGCGATATTCTCGGCCGATCGCCTTGGTCGACTTTTATATGGCCTCTTCGGATTAGAAAGAGCCTTACCAGGCGAAAATTTTTCGTATCAACGCTTAATGGTGTTCTTAGATGGCGCACTTCTCACATTTTTTAATGTTTTAAAAGCACGTTGAGTTTTCACAATTGACTTCTTCTGTTGAATGTAAATTTCAGAGCGCTCGCGTGGCGTGTATTGGTTCATGGTAGAAATCTGCTTGGACTGACGCTTCAAACGCGAAATGTCATTAAGCGATGTGACATCTCTGTCAAGAGTTATGGCGTTGCCAGATGGGTCCGTCGAATATGGGCAACCCTGTATTTTGGAAGGCATGGTGGGCACTAAAAAATAGCAAAATGTCGTTCACCTCAAGCAAGTACTTCGCCGGGAATGGACCAAAATACAGCAGAGCAACATTCGGGCAGCTTGTGACGGTTTCATTGGCCGTTTGAAGACCGTAACTCGTGCCAAAGGCGACAAATCTAAACTTATTCTAAAGTGTGATGCTATTTCCGACATTTTTTGCTTTCATTCAATAAAATTAAAAAAAAAGTAAAAATTATAGCGTTTGACTTCGTTGCAGTTTTTTATCTCTGTATATTTCGTGGTATTACAAACGGAATGACCAACTTAATGTACCCTTCACACTATGGTGAAGGGTATAAAAATTCTAAATGTTCTCTCACTGGTTTGTTGTCTTTCAGAAGGATCCGAAATTTAAAGTTTTATCTAAAACTAATATTTTTTTTAATTCAATAATTGTCAAATACTTTTCTTTATTTGTCTAGCCCCCGCAATTTTTACTATGCCATGTCCAAGACAAATTCGTTTCTTTCTTTTTTGCATTTTTCTTCTGCGTTTCTGCAAAATTCTTTCTCAGACATTGTCGATTATCTCTTGATGATGACACCTTAACATGCAAACATTAGCATACATTCAATTGTCACACTACGCGCTTTTTAGCATTTACATTCTGGTATGGTGGGACAGTTTTCTGCAATCATGTCACGTTGCCGGGAAAATAAATGTTGTGCCAACTTTTCATTGGAGCAGTGGCAACAAGAAAAGCAAAAAAAATGCTTGTCATTTTGTTTTTCTTGGCATTTTTGAACATTTCACTTTTTAATTTGTACTTGATTTCTGCATTTCGTAGAATGAATGCAACAAACATAATAATTATAAATGACACTACTTGTCGTTGTTTTTTGTATATTTCATTAAAATAAAAAACAAACGACAACAATAGTCGGGTAAATGTGTGTTGCTTTGGGCACAGCTTTGCGACTATTTTATATCTAAGCAGGGCTGTAGTTGTTGCATATATGGTTAGAGAATCGCTTAGGTGGTGTTTTTGGAAATTCGTACATGAATGTACTTGATAGTACTAAACATTTAATTTTTTGCAACAAGATTAATATTTATAAGAGATATCGGATAAATTGGGGATTTTAAAAATTCATATAAGAAACAAGTAAGCAAAGGCTATAGTCGTGCGGGGCCGACTATGTTATATCCTACAACACCACAATATGTTAGAAGCCCCCTTATGTCCAAATCCATTTTGCAAGATTTTGACTAGGGACATTTGCCCAACATTTATGCACTCCGTCGGGCTGTTAGTTGTTGTAGTCCATTTACAGCTAAATATAATCCAATGGACAACCAAAATGCTAGAATTCTTCCCTGTCCTTAACTCTCTTCTCAGGCGTGTCGACTGGCTTCAATTGTGTGATCGGTAAAACGTTTCTGTTTTTGGTTAATTTAAACCCCTAAATATTTTGCAATCATCTCCAAAAGCAAAAAGCCCCTCTCTATCTCCATATTTAGACTCCTCTATATGATTTGCTTGCCTACGATATTTGACTACATTCGTCAACGAAATCACCATAAAAAAGCCAGAAGTTCGCCTTTTGTGTATTTCCGTAATCGCCTGTAAGTAACGCTGGTATTTTTTTTCACACAAAGTTGTCCATTGTACCCGCTGTCCTAAACTCTAACTTTATGCGAGATTTCGTGTCCTTTGGTTTCTATTTGTGACCTTTATAACGGCTGCAAAATCAGGAAAATTTATAGTTGTGGGTCCATTTCAACCCCCTAATATATTGCGGACATCTTTGAAAACAAAAGGCCTAGCCCTTCTGAGACCAACCCTACCCTTGTGAAAATTTTCGTGAGGATCGGACGATATTTGCAATACTTATATAATATCCCTAACCTGTGTTATAAGGTGAACAAATATTACAAAATATTAAAAGTCAAATTAAAAAACTCGCATGCGATAAAAAAATGAAAAAATAAAAAAATGTCACAAAATACTACAAAATCTATATTAACATAATTATTGGCATATTTTTCTGCGATTTTTTAGATTTTATACTTTTATGTCAAGAGGGCATTCTGAATTGACAAAATTTGTCAAAATCGGTCCAGCCATTTTGGAGCTTTAAGCATTCTCACTAACATCCCCTTCCTTTGTATATACACATTGTATATATTTCGCTATATATATCCGATATATGTACTATCGGCATCTACGTAACGGTCAGAATTAACCTGTTCATCTATTTGTGATTTCGCCGGGATTATAAATATTCGCGGTTTAATGGAAAGTATGTCTTTTATTTAACACAAATGTTGTGGCTTTTTTTACCCACAAAATATTATCCGATGACCATCAAAATTGGAAGGCTTCTGCCCAGTCCTAAGCTGTAGCCCCATGCTATCTTTCGCTTTGATTGGTCTATAATTGCGACTTGTAGTGCAACTGCAAAATTATTCGCGGGATTATAAATATTCGCGGTTTAATGGAAAATTTGACTTTTATTTAACACAAATGTTGTGGCCTATTTCACCCACTAAATATTACCCGATGACCATCAAAATTGGAAGGCTTCTGCCCAGTTCTAAGCTCTAGCCCCATGCTAACTTTCGCTTTGATTGGTCTATAATTGCGACCTGTAGTGCAACTGCAAAATCAGGATTTTTTTTCAGTTTTTGGTCCATTTCAACCCCTAAATATTATGCGATCATCTCCAAAAGAAATGGGGTTCTATTCTGACCTTAACCCCACCTCCATTCTAAATTTCGTGAAGATCGGATCATAATTGCGACCTGTAGAGTGATTACAAATTAACATGGACAGACGGACAGACGGACGGACGGACATACACAGCTAGATCGACTCAGATCGGCGAGATAGGAAGATCCATATATACTTTCCTATGTGGGAAACTTATAATACCCCCAACACATAGTGTTGTAGGGTATAAAGATACCACTAAAACTGTATCATGGAAACGTAAAAATATTCTTTCAGATATAGAATCATGAAATTTCGTTTGCGGTTCACCATAGATGCGAATTCTTAGATAAGACGTTGTTTTGTTTACAAATTTTGCAATAAAACATTTTGAAGAAAAAATTTTGGTTTTTAGCGACGTGCGATTTTAACGACGTTTTCAAACCCCCACCTGGACTCCTGGAGAAGAGTTAAACTCCCACATAGAGCCCGAGATTTTAAATTACAGCTGATTTAGTTGGGAATTGGGGCTCGTATAAACGCTTAATGGTGTTCTTAGAAGGCGCACTTCTCACATTTTTTAATGTTTTAAAAGCACGTTGAGTTTTCACAATTGACATCTTCTGTTGAATGTAAATGTCAACTCTTTCAGAGCGCTCGCGTGGCGTGTATTGGTTCATGGTAAAAATCTGCTTGGACTGACGCTTCAAACGCGGTATGTCATTAAGCGATGTGACATCTCTGTCAAAAGTTATGGCGTTGCCAGATGGGTCCGTCGAATATGGGCAACCCTGTATATATTCTTGATCAACATAAAATTCTATGTTGATTTTGCGATGTCTATCTGTCTGTGGAAATCACTCTAGCTTCCGAACGAAATGAAGTATGTTAATAAAACTTTACTAAAATGTATATTATATCTTCAGAACTTTTGGTATTGAAAATGGGTCATGTAGGTCCACACCTTCGTATAGCCCCCATATAATGGTACCTCCCTATTTTCGGTATTTTGGTGATTTAAACATTATTCACCGGAATTGTTTCAAATTTGGTATTTGAAGTTCCAAATGGAAACTACAGCCTATGATAGAAAATTGTATATGTAGCCCACGTCTTCGTATAGCCCTCATATAAGGGTACCTCCCGATATTCGATATTTTAGCAACATTATTTACCGGAATTGTTTCAGATTTGATATTTGAAGTTCACAATGGATATAACAGCCTAAGATAGAAAATTGTCTGTGAAGCTCCACGTCTTCGTATAGCTCCCACATAACGTGAACTCCCGATATTCGGTATTTTGAGGATTTTAGTGACATTTTTCACTGGAATTGTTTTTTGAAATTTGGTATTTGAAGTTCATAATGGATACTACAGCCTATGACAAAAATTTGTCTTCTTATAGCTCTGATATAATGGTACCTCCCGATATTCGATATTTTGATGATTTTAGCGATATTATTCACCGGAAATATTTCAAGTTTGGTATTTGAAGTTCGTATTTTAAATTGTGTATACCTTTCTATATTCAGTATTTTCATAGTTAAATCGTCTTACAACATACAACGATTGCAATTCATTTAATTTCATGATAACCATTCATGTTTTGTACAGAAACTTAATCGTGCGCTTCTTCCATTTTGCGACGAAGCTAAAGTTTTAACTTAATAGTACGTAAAAAGGCAGAATTTTTAATATTGAAGTGAGGATCAGCTAGAAGCATTACAAAAGCTACCAACTCACCCTGGAAAGACAAAGTTTATTGCGGTTTAAAGGCTGTTGGCATCGTTGGACCGAACTTCTTTAAAGATGCTGTTAGTCATAACGTAGCTGAGCACTTCCGTGAGATAAAATCCTACTTTTTTTTGCCCAACATGTAAGAGCCTTGACATGTGATTTCAACAAGACGGTGCCACATGCCACACAGCATGTGTTACATTGAACGTATTGAGAGGCCAGTTCAGTGCACATATAATTCACGTTTGGCGATTTAACATCTAAAGAATATTTTTTGATGGGACTATGTTGAAGAGCACACCTATACAGACGAGCCCGAACCCTAAATTGACGTATTAGTGAAACATTATTTATCTGAGAGATACCGGTCAATATGTGGAAAAGAGTATGCTTTTATAGGTTAGTTTCAAGCGATTTAAAATTTGAACCGCTCTAAAGCCATTATACGCAATTACTACTTAAATTGCCGAAATAGTCCCGAAAGGCAGTTCTGACTATGTTGCTTGCTACATCTGGCTGGAATAGATATTGACCTATAAGACGTATTTATATATGGAAAGCTTCTAAGAGGTATTTTGCCTCTTGAAGACCTCTTGAAAGACATATATCCACTAAGGACCATTCGAAGGTTTTCTATTTACTGGAGAACTCTTGTAGGTCTTCTGTCTAAAGATGATCTCTTGAAAGTCTTGTCTTTTTAGAAGATTTTATAAAGTTTAAATATTTATTGAGAGTATTCTATGTAAAGACGATCTCGACGATTTAGAATCTATGATATATACAAGACCTCTTGAGGGTCTACAATTTGTAAGTCTCCTTTTTATATGAGACGTGACAATGTCCAATATTTTTAGAAGAGGTCTAGAGACTTCATTAACATCGTCAATCTATAGGGCCTTCTGCCTATAGATAACACCTTGAAACTCTATAGCCGAGATCTTTAAGAGTTTTTAAATACCGACATTCGCTTCTGTCTATCTACGAAACTTTGAATGATTACAGGATACCTTTTGAAGGTTTTCAGTTAATCAGAATTCAATTCCAACGGATCTTATGTATGAAATTTTAATAGGATGGGACATGCAATGCGATTTGTCGGTCAACGATTTCGGCGGCATTTTAATGATTGCAGGCACATCCAATGGAATTGTTTGGATTCCCTGGCAGAAAAAAGTTTTATATAGGTCCATAATTTTCTAGCCCTCATACAACGGTACATCTCGATATTCTCACGTTGATGTCATTAGCCACATTTTTATTGAAATGTTTGAAAATTCGGCACTTGTTGACATATTTTTAGAGGCAAGTATAAAAAGTTCCGGGTCAGGCCGACCTTTACAGTATTGAATGCTGTATATCTATGGAATACCTTTTGAATATCTTCTGTACATTATTAAAAACATTTTCTATCTTTGAAAATTCTCATGAAGGTCTCAGTTTCATATTGAGTCCGGTGAAGATTAACTCTATCCCAAATTTCTTTCATACACTTTTCCAACACATATTCTTACCACGTCCAATGTTTGAAGTTTCGGCACTTGTAGACATTTTTTTTTTTTTTTTTGAAAGGCGAATATAACAATTTCCAATCCAGACCAAACTTTAAAGTATTGAAAGCTGTATATCTATGGAACACCTTTTGAATATCTTCTGTACATTATTGAAAGCATTTTCTACCTTACAAAAGTCTCATGAAGGTCTCAGTTTCATATTGAGTCCGGTGAAGATTAACTCTATCCCAAATTTCTTTCATACACTTTTCCAACCCCTATTCTTACCACGTCCTTGATCCTCTAGTTTTCCATTTAGTCGTTTTTTTTTTTTTTAATTCGTCAAAGGCTTGGCGCATACTAATGCCTTCTAGCGTGTGTATCTGTGTTGATGTTTGGCTTTATAATATCGCAATATTTATTTTTCTATTATTTTCCCATTTTTATTTCTTTCGTTTATTTTTTGCTGTTAAATAATACGGGCTGTGCCTTATTGGCCTATAAATTCTATGTGTGCGCGCAGTCTGTCTGTCGCGGTTGGCATTCTAGCCATGGTTCGCTCAAAAGACTTTTAGCACTTTCATATTCTAAACATAGTTTTGTGGTAATTGTTGGCTTGCGGCCAATAATTGCAACATAGGCCGGCAAAATGTATTTTATGTGTGCGTGTGTGTGTGTGTGGGGAGAGAAAAACCCAAAAGACGTTTTTTGCTATTTTGTTATGTGCGTGTCTTTTTTTTTTGAACATAAAACTTGGATTAGAAGACAAGGAGACATAATAAAGAAGCCAGTTGTGGTGGTCAAGTGCATAAATGTAAATTATGACGATAATGTTGAAGTCAAAGAAGAAGAAGTAGCAACAACACAAACTTTACTATAATAGGGCATTAATTTAAAATCTAAACTAGTTTCGAAACGAAGTTTGACAGCTCCAAGCAGAAAAACGCATTGTGTGTGAAACTCTGAGTGGCATTGGTCATTTTTGGCAAAGGCCATGCCATACCAAATTAAAATACCAGCATTTATTTTTTTTTATATCCATGAAATGGAAAATATATTATTTGTTGGTTTCCTTTTTGCAAATTTGAATATTCGTTTTATGGTTTATGGTTTATGATTTGATATTTGGTATCTTTGATTTTATCAAATCATAAACAAATGAATTTAAGAATACTCCAAAAATGTGGACTTTGCACTGCCCTAAAATATTTTTTGTAAAATTATGTTGCTTTCAGAAAGGGTTGAAATTTTTGAAAACAATCACTGGAAATAATTATTTTATTGATCCACAATAATAATAATACAAAGCTTTGAAAGACTAAGATGATTTAAGATGAAAGTGATATTTTACCGAATCTTCCTGTTTTTTTATATTTCCCATAATTTTGAAATATATTATAGTTTCCGTACTTTTTGTGGGTAGTACAATAATGATTGGAAAGGGTTTCCAACAATAGGTGTTATTTCGAATTACCCGGCATTTCGGCAAATTGGTTGGCTTTCAAAAGGAGTCTCAGATCTCTTTCAAATTATATCTATGTTAAAAACCTAAAAATTTTCGGAAAGAGATAACAATCTTGAACATCCCCAATTTTTGTCTATGTTAAGGCAAGTGTGAAAATGGAAATATCGCCACACTCCCCTCCCCGAAAAGGTTAATATTGCAGAAAATTTTAATGGAAAAAATAAGAAAAGGCTATAGACGTGCGGGGCTGACCATGTGATACCCTACAACCCTACAATATGGTAGAAATCCCCTTATGTCAAAATTCACTTTTGGAAGATTTCGCTTTTGAAATGATGTCATGGAGCACTGCCCAGATATTACCCTAAGAATTTTGATACATTTGCCCAATATTTACACACTCCGTTGTGCTGTTAGTTACAGCTAAATATAATTCAATGGTCATCCAAATGTTGACTTCTTCCCTGTCCTTAACTCTGTTCTCATGCAAAACTCCGTATCGTTGTGATCAGGAAAATTTTTCTGTTTTGGTTCTTTTGAACCCCTAAATATTTTGTGATCATCTCTAAATGTAAGAGGCCCCTCTGTATCGTCAAATTTGATTTGCTTGTCTACAATACTTGGCTATATTCGTCAAGGAAATCAGTATAAAAAAACCAGAAGTTCGCCATTTGTATATTTTGGATTTCGGCTATAATTTATTTTCAGCGTTTCGGTAGAATGGAAATGTTGGAATTTTTTCACACAAAAGTAGTGGTTTATTCTACCCGCTGTCCTAAACTCTAACTTCATGCGAGATTTCGTGTTCTTTGCTTTCTATTTGTGGCCTTTATAACGGTTGCAAAATCAGGAACATGTTTAGTTGTTGGTCCTTTACCACCTCTAAATATATTCAAAAAATCAAATTGAAAAAATCGCATGCGATAAAAAATATGAAAAAATTAAAAAAATATCACAAAATACTACAAAATCTATATTAACATCAGTGTCGGAATCTTTTTATGCGATTTTTTTTTTTTAATTTTATTCTTTTATGACAAGAGGGCATTCTGAATTGAAAAAATTTATCAAAATCGGTCCAGCCATTCTAGAGATATAAGCATTCTAGCTAAAATGACATTCCTTTGTATATACATTGTTTATATTTCGCTATATATCCCATATACCTATTTACAATTGACATCTACGTAGCGGTCAGAATTGACCTTTTCGTCTATTTGTGATTTCGCCGGGATTATAGATATTCGCGGTTTAATGGAAAATTTTACTTTTATTTAACACAAATATTATGGTCTATCTCACCCACTAAATATTACCCGATGACCTTCCAAATTGGAAGGCTTCTGCCCAGCCCTATGCTCTAGCCCCATGCTAACATCGGCATCACTTGGTCTATAATTGCGACCTGTAGAACAACCGCAAAATCAGGAAAATGTTCTGTTTCTGTCAACCTAAATACAGGGTGAGATAAAAAACTGCAACAAAGTCAAACGCCATAATTATTAAATTTTTTCTAAATTTTATTAAATGAGAGCAAAAAATGTCGGAAATAGCATCAAATTTTAGAAACAGTTTAGATTTGTTCGAATTGCTCACCTTTGGTACGAATTATGGCCTTCAAACGGCCAATGAAACCTGTGGTACATTGGTCCATTCCCGGCCACAATGTTTGCATGCCCGAGGCTTTAATACACCCTCCAGAATATGTTCGCAATAATATTCGGCATTTATTCTGATCGAGTGGAGAGCTTTGGCTGTTATGGCGTCCCACACCATCACCATGGCCGGCGCTTGAATTCTGGTGGCCAACCGAAAGTGCACATTTTCAGCTGACCTCTTTGGCAAGTAAATACGATCATTTTGTTTGTATACAAACTGCTGAACAACGAATGTTTTCTCATCGGAGAAAACCAAATTCGGCAGTTCACCACGAAGTAACTTTTTAGCTCTTTTAAGTCTATTTTCTTTCTGTTGCGATGTAAGTTCTTGCACTTTTTGGAATTTCAATGGCTTTACCCCGAACTCATTTTTCAATAATGCCGAATGGAATATTGCGATATGTTCAGCTCACGAGCCATTTTTCGGCCACTTCTTCTTTACTTTACGAACCATTTCTGCTGATGTTGCTGTTTTCTTTCATCCACTACCTTGACATCGGGCTACGCTGCCAGTATCACGGTAACAAGCGATGATACGAGACACAAAAGCTTTATTCACATTTAAATGCTGGAATGCTCCAACGATAGCCACTTGTGGTTTTCCAGCCAAATAAAAAGAAATCACACTATCACGCTTGAATTCCATCACGATAATCTTTTTTTCTGGAAAATTCTCTCCAAAATGATTTTGAACGCTTGTAAACAATATAATGAGCTGTCACTGGAATAATTTTAACAACTGTCGGACGAGTGGCTTAGAAATGACAGCAGCCTGAAGTTGGTTGCAATTTATCTCACCCTGTATATTACAATCATCTCCAAAAGCAATAGGGTTCTATTCTGACCCTAACCTTCCATTTTCAATTTCGTGAAGATCGGGCTTTAATTGCGACCTGTAGCTTGATTACAAATTAACAAGGTCAGACGGACGGACATAGGTAGACATAGCTAGATCGAATTAGCTCGTCGAGATAGGAAGATCCACATATACTTTCCTATGTGGGAAAGCAATATTGCGAGGTGTTACATAATTTTTGGCTCAATCAAACTACTTTGTCCGTTGCTTGTATTGAATTCGTTTGCAGACGCCGAGTGTCGAACTCACAACTTTTGTTTTTGAAGACCCTCTTGAGACAACGTTACTCATTACTTGGTAGTGGGAAAAATAAGTTTAATGCAGAAGTTTGATTCCTTACTTAACATTTCATTGGTAGTTGTCATTACTAGTAATGCCAAAAATGGCATATGGTTCTGACGATGGTCTAACCTGATGTTATCGTTTCCTTACTGTTTCATATCCAACATATTACTTTTCATTTATGCTCCGCGAAAACGATCACCCATAATCTTCCAACATAATACTCACCTTAACAATTTAATTCATGATTTCATTTTCGTGTAAATTAAAATTGTAATCACCTGAGTTGGGATCATAATTTTGGCGCCATTAACACAAACTGCGTTGCACACGCTCACGGAAACGCATTGACAGCAAAATGAGATCAAAGGTTATTAACCTTGTCAATGAAAGTTTAGTTTTTGAAAATATACCCATAGCCATACCATACCATAATGCGCAATTGTTAAGCTGGCCGGCCAATGCCGACAGTCGAACGTTGAAAATCAAAACAAACAGACAGACCAACAAACAAACAAACAGACACACAGTTCAAGGAAACACTTTCTATTTCTAGAAGTTTAACCTAAATTTCTTGTTATCGCTTTCACGCAAAGACAAATTAATATAGATCACGTCATTGGTTGAGACAATCAGTTGGTTGGTTGGCTTGGTTTCGGTTTGGGTTTGGGGTTTTTTCTTGCTTCATGGTATTTTTCCCCGCGCTCTCAACTGTTGTTTATGTGCTCCAGCAATTGATGGTAATTCATTCATACAGAGTGACAGAGGTAGACCACGATCTATCTCCAATCATCTCACATTGTGTGACAATGTGTGTGTGTGTGTTTGTGCATCGGTTGGTCGGTGCTATACATTTGACCTAATTTCCTCCTGAAGACTGTATGTGTGTTGTTTTCTCACACCAAACTGAAGAGTGAGCGAGTGAGTGCTACACGTTGCTGATGAAAATAATATCAGCAACAAAAAAGCCCCCCAAAACCAATCCACAGAACAACATTGCCATCAATGCTGCTGGCACAACCATATCATCATCAACTTTAACCCCCATACACGGCAAAGGGGTCATTTCTGGCAGTATACAACAAAAAATCACCATATAAAGGTTAAACATTTATTCCACTATAATATGTATGAGTTGTAGAGAATTAACAATTCTAATTATTGTTTCGAACCATTAAATTGTGTGTTAAAATGTATAAGTTTTCGGAAAAAATGTAGCGTCCCACAATGGGTTAAGAAAAATGAAATTCCACTCTGAGAAGAGTTGAAAGAAACTAAATCTACATAAGCAAACAAAACAACCAACCACACAATCAGCAGAACTTTCTAAGTGAAAGTTAAAAAATACAAGAAGTTGTTATTAATGTTTTTTTCCACTTCTTCTTCTTCTTCTTCGCCTTCTGCTGCCATCTTTTGATGGTGTTTTGTTGTTGTTGTAACGATGCCGGTATAAATTTTGTAGTTTTTTTCCTAACAGCTTGAGGAACACACAAGTCGATCGGCGTTGGTCTGAATGTAATGATGAGGATTGTATGTCAGTGTTGCGTGTGTATGGTAGTGGCGGTGGTGGTGTGATATCCGATGTAGGCAGTTTGATTGTTGAGGCTGATCATGACACTGTCGAGGCAATGTTCGAAAATGTATCCTTACCATAGTAAGGAGTTATTATACCCTCCACCATAGTATGGAGGGTATATTGATTTTGTCATTCCGTTCGTAACACCTCGAAATATACATTTTAGACCCACAAAGTGTATATATTCTTGATCAGCATACATTTCTATGTCGATTTAGCGATGTCCGTCCGTCTGTGGAAATCACTCTAGCTTCCGAACGAAATGAAGTAGATGGATAAAATTTTACTCAAATGTATATTTTGTCTGGACCATGTACAGGGTTGTCCATATTCGACGGAACTTTGCAATCGACAAGGCTTGTCCGCAGGCAACATTCAATGCGAATAATCCGTTGTAAAGTGGACCGAGCCATGCCCAACTGCTGAGAACGACGTTTTTGGGATGTTCTTGGGGACCTCTCAACACTGGCTCGTACAGCAGCGATATTCTAGGTCGACCGCCTTGGGCGACTTTTATATGGCCTCTTCGGATTAGAAAGAGCCTTACCAGTCGAAAATTTTTCGTATAAACGCTTAATGGTGTTCTTCTCACATTTTTTAATGTTTTAAAAGCACGTTGAGTTTTCACAATTGACTTCTTCTGTTGAATGTAAATTTCAACTATTTCAGAGCGCTCGCGTGGCGTGTATTGGTTCATGGTAAAAATCTGCTTGGACTGACGCTTCAAACGCGGTATGTTATTAAGCGATGTGACATCTCTCTCAAAAGTTATGGCGTTGCCAGATGGGTCCGTCGAATATGGGCAACCCTGTATGTCCACGTTTTGGTATAGCCCCCATATAGATTGAGTTTAGAGATGTACCATATCGGTCCACTCCTTCTGGTACACCCCCCCCCCAAAAAAGATCAAAATTCTCAACGAAAATAATTTACCTGAAAGAAAAATAAGAGAATCGTTCGATTTTGTGCAAACTTTGCAAATCTCAGGTGCGAAAATTGGCAATATGTGCCCACTCCATCAAGTACCTCCCCCACAAAGGGTCAATATTTGGAATAAGTATAACTCTTATAAAATGTAAAATAAGGGTGCGATTGTCCTTAAATTTCTCACATCTCAATATTCTTATTAACACCAAATCTGGCGTTTAGGTGGAATGTACCACTCCTTCTGGTAGCTCCCCTACAATGGGTTAAAATTTGGAAAAGCCATTAAGTTCGTGGAACGCGAAATAATCATCCGATTCCTTTTAAAATCGACATATCTCAATATTTCCATCAACGAAAGATCTGTTGTTAAGATGGTAGATATCCTTCTGGTACCTCCCCCCACAAAGGGTAAACATTTCGAATAACTAAAGCGATTAGAAAATGCGAAATAATCCACCAATTTCAGTATCCCAAATTGTTTACTAATGAATGATACAAATCGGCCCACCCCTTTATGTCTCTCCTCCACAAAGGGTCACAATTTTCAATAATTATATTTCTAACAACTAAAAAAGCTGTAAGTTCGACCGAGCCGAACTTTAAATACCCTCCACAAATTGCAACGAATTTGGCAATTTACTAAAAAACAAAATCCGTTAAAAATTCTGTTAAAATCTTAAAAATACCGAATGTAGCCCTTTTATTAGGGTCTATACGACGACATGGACCTGCGTAGGTAACTTTTGTCATGAGTCATTACAATATACAAATGCAAAACTTAAAAAAAAAAATAAAAAAAGCTGTAAGTTCGGCCGGGCCGAACTTTGAATACCCTCCACCATTTGGAACGAAATTGGGAATTCTCAATAACAAAAAAATCCGTTAAAAATTCTGTTCAGATCTTAAAAAGACCGAATGTAGCTGTTATATTAGGGTCTATACGACATGGACCTGCATAGGTAACTTTTGTCAAAAGCCATTACAATATTGAAATGCGAAACTTAAACAGAAAAAGTCGGTGAATATTGTCGCTAAAATCATCAATATACCGAATATCGGGAGGTATCGTTATATGGGGGCTATACGAAGACGTGGACCTGCACAGACAATCTCTTGTCATAGGCTGAAGCATCCATTATGAACATCAAATACCAAATTTGAAACAATTTCGATGAATATTGTCGCTAAAATCATCAAAATACCGCATATCGGGAAGTCCCGTTATATGGGGACTATACCGAAACGTGGACCTACATGGCCCATTTTCAATACCAAAAGTACTGCAGACATAATAAACATTTGAAGAAAATTTTTGTCAATCTACTTCAATTCGTTCGGAAGGTAGAGTGATTTCCACAGACGGACCGACGGACGGATATCTCTAAATCGACATAGAATTTTATGTTGATCAGGAATATATATACTTTGTGTATATTTCGAAGTGTTACAAACGGAATGACAAACTTAATATACCCTCCATACTATGGTGGGGGTATAAAAATACCGAATATAAGGAGGTACTATTATATGGGGGCTATACCAAAACGTGGACCAGCACAGACAATGTTCTGTAATAGGCTGTAGTATCAATTACGAACTTCAAATATCAAATTTGAAACGTTTCCGGTGAATAATGTTGCTTAAATCACCAACATAAATAAGATAGAAAGTTCGAAGATGGGCTATTTAGGTCCATGATATAGCCCCCATATAACGGTACCCCCTAAACTCGGTATTTTGACGATTTTAGCCACATTTTTCAATGAAATTGTTTTAAAATCCACAAAAGGAGTTCCTTGTGAGTACATTAACCCCGGGAAGAGAATTGTCTATTTCGGTCCACGATATCATATATCCCCTAGATAACAGTTTTTGGGATTTTAAAGAAATCGAATACTGATACAATATTACGAGAGTTGTTATTGAAAATTGTGATCTTTTGTGAGGAGAGGTCGAAGGGTGTTATTACGCCTGAGGACTTGAAAATAAGTAATTCAGTTAATGCCAAATGTAACTTATAGAACTTTTGTAAATACTTCGAAACATATACCAAAGAGAATTAACTGTGATAATTTTTGGCATCTTTTTATACCCTACACCACATAGTGGTAAGGGTATTATGTCTTTGTGCATTTGTTTGTAACATGGAGAAGGAAGCGAGATAGACCCATAGTTACTCTTGAGGATATCCATAGAATCACTTTCTGAGTTGCATGTCAGTCCGTCTGTCCGTCCGTCCGTCTGTCCATGTATTCTTCTGAACAAAATGCAGGTCGTATTTATTATCCGATTGAGATGAAATTTTGCAAACAACATTTGTTTGGCCCAAGGACGAACCCTATTGAAATTGGAGGTAACCGGTAAAAATTTAGATATACACTGGTGGCCAAAACTAAAGCAACTGAAATTACAAGGAGAATGAATGCCCTGTAACTTGGACAAAACAAAAGCAACTCTGTTGTACATTCATATAACCGCTTCAATTTCAGTTGTTTTTGCTGTAATATTTATCGCTTTTTTGCTTCCTTCGACAATTTTGCTTGTCATAAATCCTTTTTGAGAAGTTTTTTTAAAACAGCTTGTGTTTTTCTTTTCGTTTTTTAAGTACTGCCCAAAAAAAAAATTAAAAATGGCTAGAAGTAAATAGAGTACCTGAATAAAACAGCAAATTATCAGTGACTATCAAAACAACATATCACAGAAAATGATTTTCGAGAAATATTTCATAAATATTTATGTGATTTCATAATTATTTCTGTATACTAAGTCGGTTTTTTGAAACTGGATCAGTAGTAACAGTCTATAACGGATGAAGGCCGTGAAAAACTTCAGCCCGTACTGATCCACAAATTGTGAGAGAAATAAAAAACAACCATTTAAGAGTTCAACTGGATTGGTGAGAGAGCAATCATTGGATATAAGCTCGAGATCAGTGCGTAGACGAGTAGTGGCAGCTGGTCTGCATGCCCGTAAGACATCAAAAAACCATTTATATCTGAAAAAATCAAAAAGGCATTCGGAAACAATAATATTAAGTGGAATCAAGCTTAATGGAAAAAAACATTATTTCTGGGATGAGTCTACGGTTAATGTTAAAGGCTCAGGCGTGAAAAATTTTACGATGAGAAGACCAAAAAATTAAGGACTAAAGCCGCAGTGTTGCAAAGGTACAGTGAAGCATGAGGGAGGGTCAAAAATGGCGTGGCGCTGTTTTTCTTTCTATGGACTTGGGCCTATCCATAAATTAAAGGAAGTTGTGGATCGGTTTGTTTACAAAGATGTGTTGGACATCACGTTGTTCCCTTACACTGAGTAAAATATTCGGATGATTTGGGTGTTTCAGCATGACAATGATCCCAAACATGTATCAAAACTTGTCAAATATTGGTTGCGGGAGTCAAAAATTGATGTTTTGTTATGGCTGGCACAATCACCTGACCTAAACTCCATAGAAAACCTTTGGAGTATCGTAGATATAAAGATCAAGCGAGATTCTGATATAAATAAGCACAACATTTTCTAGAGAATTCGGGGTGCCTGGGAAAGCACACCCAAGGATCAAATTGAGCGTGTTATATATTCAATGCCTCGTACGTGTGCAGCTGCTATCAAAAATAATGAATGCTATCGACTACTAGCCAAAATTTAATTATTTTAAAATAAAAAATCAAAAGTTGCTTTAGTTTTGACCAAGCAAAAATTGGGTCATTTTAGTTTTCCTCATATTATTTTTCGTTCAAAATTATTTTTGTATTTTTGTTTTTAGTTTCTTAAAAGTGAATTAAACCCCTCATTTAAAACTGGAAAAATAATTACGATTTGTTTATTTTTGTAAAAGTTACAGGACATTTATCGTCTTTGCGATTTAAGTTGCTTTAGTTTTGGCCACCAGTGTAGCTCCCATATATATGTTCGTCCGATTTGTCTTTTATTGTGCACCAAACGTGTAATATCAGGCCGAAAATTATGGAATTTTGCACATACAACCAAATTAGGCCTTAAACTAAGTATGCCAAATTTGATCGAAATCGGTTCAGATATAGCTATAGCTCCCAAATATATTGTTCATCCGATTTATTATTTTTGTCCTCCGCAGCTGTAATATGCACTCTGTGACAACAATATTTGGGGAAATATATCAAATGCAGCTCAGAAATATCTTTGCCAAATTTTATCGAGATCGGTTCAGATTTGGATATATCTTTATCCGATTTAAAATTAATTGTGTACCAAATGGGCAATACAAGTCCGAATTTAAAAGACACAAATGCTTCGGTATATTTAGTCCTTTGAACTTTAAATTATAATTATAATCATAGGGTGTATGATTGAATTCTCCCATAAAAACTTTTAAGTGTTATGTGGAGCTCTACTAAATTATCAAAGTGGTGTAGGGTTTCAAAAAGTCGGCCCCGCCCGACGGTAGGACTGTCTTTACTGGTTTTGTATTCTATAGTTTCCCACGAACACATTTTATAATACAAGGATTCCTAAAATATAATTTAGAGATCGGTACTAGCTTAAAATACTATTTGAATAATGGCGCCAACAAACACGAAAAACTATAGAATACCAGTTAATTAATTTGCATATTAAAAGCAAATGTACCCCCCGCAGTGTATTGAAGACGATTTTGATGCTAATGATCATTATCATTATGAGTTTTGTCTTTTTTTTTGGTGCTACTATTCACGTTAATTGAATCAAGCTTGATTGTTGTCTTGGACCACTTTAACAATCCGAGTGTAAACTACCCACACACAAAGTTTAAAACATCACACAACTTATAATGTTCCAGTAGTCAAACAAAACCATAATGTCAGAAGCAAAAAAAACGATATCACCTGAAATCCCTCCAAATACGTTTTTTGTTTTTGGCTACGCCAATAATTTACACCCATGCTAATATGAATGTTGATTGAGTTCTCTTTGCTATTTCTGGGATTCCAAATTAATTTATTGCTTAGAAATCTCCCAACAACTAAGTTCGTGCTCTAAGCCCCGTAAAGAGCGAAATAATAAAATTTGCTCGAGTGTAGCGTGGAGAGTTTGTGTGTACATTGTGGGGTTTATATTTTTGTTTCTCCAGTGCTCTGCTGTGCTGGATCTTACTTACTCATAAACAAACAACAAACACATGATTATAACTTGACCCACATTTTAAAAGCAAAAACAACAGCAACATCGTCGTCATCATCATCGCCATCATCACACAAAACCGTCAAAAAGAAACAACTGATCTACAAAGGCGGGGCGGCGGTGGGGTACTGACGAGGTAGGCAGCAAATACTGATTCAAAACCTAACTGATACTACAGCGCTGCTGCTGCTTCTGGTTGTTGCTTGGTGTTCTGTGGCTTGGCTGCTCCTCGCTTGTTACAGTCTGACGCTGGATTGTTGTTCGAACGAGCGATCGATCGATCACCACCAGTTGCCGCCTCTTTGACTTTGTACCAAGTTTATGTCGGCCGAGGCACATGTTGTTCATTTGTTGTCGTTACAAAGGCATTTATTATTGTTGCTGTTGTTGTTGTTCGTTGTGGGATTGTGCTTAACGTATTAACAGGAGAAAATAAAGAAATTTATAACGGTATTTTGGGAACAACACCAACGATTTGTAACTAAATATTGGTAACAGCAATGTATGCTTCCGCCTTTTCTTATAGCCAGATATTCAAGTCGGCGCAGTGATTTATTACCAATTGGATTGACCCCATTCTGTGGGATGAATAGCAAAGAAATACGTAAGCCCTGTTACAAAAATTCTGTGGGGAATAAATGTCTTTGTTATTGAGACATGGCGCGCTAAGATTTTTTGGAACAACCCGACTTCCCGTAGAATGTTTGGGTGAAAAAGTTTTTATATCCTCCATAACATCATATGTAGAGCTTTGAGATTTAGTAAACAGGTTATTGTAAGGCTAAGGATGATTAGTATTAAAATTGCTGGTCCACGCTTACGTATAGCCCCCAAAAACAGTATTTCCTGATTTTCGATATGTTCAGTAAGCCTTAATTTTTAAACCGGATGAGCTTCCTATTCCTTCCTCGGTAAGTTCCTATTTATACCCTACAACACTATGTGTTGGGGGTATTATAAGTTTGATTGGGCCAAAAATTATGTAACACCTCGAAATATTGGTTTCCCACATAGGAAAGTATATATGGATCTTCCTATCTCGCCGAGCTGAGTCGATGTAGCTATGTATGTCCGTCCGTCCGTCCGTCCGTCTGTCCATAATAATTTGTAATCACTTTACAGGTCGCAATTATGGACCGATTCTCATGAAATTGAAAATGGAGGTGGAGTTAAGGCCAGAATAGAACCCTATTTCTTTTGAAGATGATCGCATGACATTTAGGGGTTAAAATGGACTAAAAATTGAAAAAAAAATCTTATTTTGCAGTTGCTCTACAGGTCGCAATTATGGACCAATCGAAACGGACGTTAGCATGGGGCTAGAGCTTAGGGCTGGGCAGAAGTCTTTTGAAGGTCATCGGGTAATATTTAGTGGGTGAAATAGACCATAACATTTGTGTTAAATAAAACTTAAATTTTCCATTAAACCGCGAATATTTTTAATCTCGGGGAAATCGTAAATGGACGAACAGGTCAATTCTGACCGTTACGCAGATGTCGATAGCAAATATATCGGATACATATTGCGAAATATATACAATATGTATAAACAAAGGAAGGGGGTGTTATTTAGAATGCTTATATCTCAAGAATGGCTGGACCGACTTTGACAAATTTTGTCAATTCAGAAAGCCCTCTTGACATAAAACTATAAAATCTAAAAAAATCACAAAAAAATATCCCAATAATGATGTTAATATAGATTTTGTAGTATTTTGTAACTTTTTTTAATTTTTTCATATTTTTTATCGCATGCGATTTGTTCAATTTGACTTATAATATTTTTTAATATTTTTCACCTTACAACACAGGTTGGATTTGTTATATAAGTTTTGCAAATGTCGCCCGATCCTCACGAAACATTTCACAAGGGTAGGGTTGGGCTCAGAAGGGCTAGGCCTATTGTTTTCAAAGATGTCCGCAATATATTAGGGGTTAAAATGGATCAACAACTAAAAATTTTCCTGATTTTGCAGCCGTTATAAAGGTCACAAATAGAAACCAGAGGACACGAAATTTCGCATAAAGTTAGAGTTTAGGACAGCGGGTACAATGGACCACTACTTTTGTGTGAAAAAATATCAGCATTATTTACAGGCGATATCCGAAATACACAAAAGGCGAACTTCTGGCTTTTTTATGCTGATTTCGTTGACGAATATAGCCAAATATCGTAGACAATCAAATCATATAGATGAGACTCAATTTGGAGATATTTAGGTGTTCAAATGAACCAAAAACAGAAAAACAATTCCTGATCACACAATTGAAGACAATTGACACGCCTGAGAAGAGAGTTAAGAACAGCGAAGAATTCTAGCATTTTTGATGACCGTTGGATTATATTTAGCTTTAACGTGGACCACACAACTAAAAGCAAATGTCTCTGGTGGATTTGGACATAAGGGAGCTGCTAAGATATTGTAGTGTTGTAGGGTATTACATGGTCGGCCCGCACGACTATAGCCTTTGCTTACTTGTTTTTTTAATTTTCATTCAATAAACATTTCTTGACTTTAACCGTGCCAGCAATAGTCCATCCACTAAGTCCAATTTTTGCTTACTTTTCCCACGTTTCAGCTGGGATCCCACAAATAAATGCTTCATTGTTGTCTTCCCATGCGTCAATTGAAGTGGGCTCGTCTGTATAGATATGTGCCCCACACAACTAGTCCAAAGCCGGTCCAGATCTTGAAATAAAACGTTCGGGAACACGACCCTCAATAAGACCATTGTTTCACGTGCGGTGTCATGTGGCACCGTCATGTAAAAATCACAACTCATGCATAAGTTCCTGTGTCAGCTATTTAAATCCGTGTTGTCTATGAGTTTAAAACAATATTGTATATTGTCATTATCTAGCCTTATCTTTCGATAAATTTGACAGAATACGCTCAGAATTCTTATACACTGTTAGTGTTAGTTGTTCAGCATCCGCCACACTGAGGTAGAAGGGATTATGTATCTGTGCAATTCTAGTATTTTCTGATGATCTGCATAGAATCAAACGTTGAGTGTATTTCTGCCTATGTATGTTTATGATCAAATCACAGACCACGTTTTTTCCGAAATTTTGAACATTTCATTTGATTGCTTCAAAGAAGAGATCTACTAATACATGATAATTGGTCCAGATTAATATATAGCTCCCATATATATTATCATCCGATTCTCTTATTCAAGACTTAATAAAAATAGAAGCTGCCGAAACCCGGGATTGAACCGGGGACCTTTAGATCTTCAGTCTAACGCTCTCCCAACTGAGCTATTTCGGCAGATGATATAGTGCAATGGTATGAATTAGTCGTTTGTACACCTGTACTACAAATCTGCACTGCAATTGCATTTAATGAACTACGATTATGTAGATCACGACACATTTTTGTCAATTTACTTTCTTATCAATTTCAGAAAAACTGTCTATTTATATCCCCGTTGTAGTCCAATTAAGAATTGAAGACATTTGTGTGGATTTTCCCATATTTAGTATTTGTTGAGTATTTCCACAAACAATTGCACAATCTTGAGGCAAAGAACATTTGTTTAATATGGGATGCAAAAATTGAAAAAGTTTTTTTTAAACCGGTGATTACCAGTGCTTTAGTACTTTATAATTTGTTTCAATATTTTTATATAAAAACTAGCTGGCCCGGTCCGCATAGTTTTTAAAGCATAATAATTTACAAATCTGGCTCACATAAGTGGCACAATTTTTAGTATAAATGATGACTCGATTAAACAGAAATAAATACGTCTTTGAAAAAACCTGATCCTATTTTTCAGTAAGAGGTTTTTGAGAGAAGAGAGTTAAAAACCTAAATAATACAGCATATATATTAAAAAGTATACATTAACTGTTTATAATAGGTCCATGTAGGATGGTTCTCTACCCCCAAAGTAGCCCAAACACACATTTAAAGTCAAATCGATTTGAAAATATAATCAAAACCCTTGAAAAATGTAAGATCATTGAACAATTTCCGCGAAGAGGTCTAGATGCCAAATAAGGGCAACATCAATTGAAAAATGTGACCAAGACCCTGATAATAACTAAAACCACCGGATACCTTAACATAAAAGTTACAATGAAGCATTGTCCTATACTTAAAATTATTTGAAAGAATTTGTTCTTCTTTCTAAAATCTCAAATTACCAACATTTGACTAATTTGAAAGGGACTATATAATTTGAGGGGGCCATATCACAATGTAGACCAACCTAATACACATTTTGTACAAATGATTCCTCATGTAACCCCTAAGACTGTATCAAATTTAAAACTTTATCGTAACTTTTGCGGAGTATAGGGTAAAATATTTGCAGCCCTTTGTGTATGGTTAAGCTATATAAAATGGACGCTAAAAAAATTAGATCAAGGATATATTTTGGGATTTTTTTTAACAACCGAAAAATGCGGCGCAGTGTAATTACTGACGATAGCGCATAGTGCCCGTATAACGTTATCTATGATTTAATGTTACTTTTAAGGGTTCGGAAGAATTTTCCGAGCACATGAATCGTTTCTTACTATATTTTCAATTCACTCCACTATTTTGTATAGTCCGCATATTACAGTGCCTCTTCATAATCGGTATTTTACTGATTGAAGTCCTAAAAAATTTTGCATTTTGAGTTTTCATTGGATGAATTATTTCCATATCTAATCAAAATTGAAAATTTGGATATGACAACCATATAACAGCATGTATAGAAAATACGCAAGTAGGTGTAGTCAGTTTCTCAGCCCCCAAATAAATATTTAGGATTGGAGGGAAAGTCAACAGTATCTCGTGTAATAATTTTAAGACCGATATCTTCATTATTTGGCAAATATAAGGGTTTTAGATAAATCGAAATGGTGGGTGTAAAAGTAGGCGTGGTCAATATTTTTTTCTTTAAAAACCTAACTCGGGGTATGACGAACGTTTGTACAAAAAAAATTATGCAAATCGGTCCGGCCGTTCTCAACTGATTCCATTACCAACGAACAACAATTGATTTTTATATATATAAATAGATGTTTTCTAAGTTTGTTAAGCAAGCAAATTATTCAATTATTACTATTGTTCAAACAAAACCTCAGAGAAATTAGAGAGATGCTCAAGAACACATTGTTGATCAACTATAATATAAAACAAATAAAAAAACATTAAGTTCCGCCAGGTCGAACTTTTAATAACCTTTACCTTTGGGTAAAGTATCTGAATTCAAGCGTAATACACTTTAAACGTCATACACCAGCAAGACCGTTTGAATAATGCAGTTAAGTTATAAAAAAACCAACGAGTGGGTGAGGACGTTGTTTGAGGGCCATACCAAAATGGAAACCTCTATAGACAATTTTATACTTCAAGGATTGTTATCTACAATATCAATACCAATGACCCTGCAGATCTGAGTAACATTTTATTTACTTACTTCATTTCGTTCGGAAGCTAGAGTGATTTCCACAGGCGGACAGTAGACAGACATTCATAGTTAAATCGGCATATTTTGTGAGGTCTAAAATTTATATTTCGAGGAGTTACAAATGGAATGACAAACTAAATACACCCTGGTTTGTACGGTTCATATAATTTATATTTGATGATTCGTCCAGTATCTCACTAATAAAACCAGTAAAGAACTATGCATATTTCGTAGAGCTCCCGTAAGAGAAGAATTTATTTGAAGTAGATCATACCACCTATCAACATTTGGCTTTAGAGTAGTTAACGTTTGCTATTGGGTGCATTATATAACTTGGAGAAGGATTATGCTAAAAAAATATATATCGAGGCCGAGTTGCACAAAATGAAAGCATGCTTCCCGAAACTCATTCCATTTGGGCTGATATTAGCCTGAAATCGGATTAAGGATATATATGGGAGAAAATATGGAACCAAATCTTAGCCGTTCTCGATAAAATTTGGCAAAGGTATTTTCGAGCTCTATAAGATATCTGGTACCAATGTGTGAGACTTAAACACCAAATCGGATGAAACATATACATATGGGAGCTGTAGCTATATATGAACCGATTTTCTCCGAATTCGATGCTTCCAAACTGAATTAGGTAGGATATGCCATTTGGACTGATATTGACTATTTGGTGCACAATTAACCCGAAATAGGTTGAGGATATATATGGGAGCTATATCCAAAACTGAACCGATCTTGACAAAATTTGATACATCTCCTTCAGAGCTGTATCTGATAGCTGGTATCAAAGTTCATTGTTGTGGAATGCATATTACGCTTGTGAGGGACTTTAAGCTCCAAATCGGATAAAACATATACATGGGAGCTAAAGCTATATCTGAACCGATTTGCACAAAATTTGAAATACTAGTTTCTAGGATGAATTCAGTCGTATCTGCCAAAATTCAGTTGATTTGGACTGATATTAGTCATACGATGCACAATAATCCTAATATGCGGTAAAGATATATATGAGAGTCATATCCTAATCTGAACCTATTGGCATATAGTTTGACAGAGGCATTTTCGAGCAGTATCTAAAATCCGGTATCAAATGACCGATTTTCTCCAAATTTGATTTACCTGAGACAGACTGAATTCGGTGGGATCTATCAAAATACAGGTCATTTGGACTTATATTAGCCATTTGGTGTATAATTAACCCGACATCGGTGGAAGATATATGGGAGTTATATCTAAATCTGATCCGATTATCACTAATTTCAATAAGGTTCGTCCATGGGCCAAACAAATATTGTTTGCAAAATTTCATCTCAATCAGATAATAAATGCGACCTGAATTTTGTCAACCTTCTACCGACAGGATCGATTAAATAGAGGAGAAACTGTCCGTTAATCTTAAGTGAACAACACAGTTGTCCCAGCCAAATCAACAAACATTGGGTTGAGCACTATGGAAATTGCCTAAAGTAGTTACATGCAAACTAAATTCTTTCATTCATATAATATACCGACATCTGTGAATATGATTATTCAGAATGGAGAATGTACAAACTTGTAGTTTGTTATTGTCAAAATGCACTATCGGCGTTCTATGCTAATGTCTGTGCATTATTTGTTTGATGATGAATCATTTTGATCTAAAAATGAATGTTGGGGTAGCTCTAATTACAGTATAGGAAGCTGCATTTTAAAATCTAAGTTTTCAATTTGAGCCTGTGTGGTGCAATTTATAGCGATATCTGTCAATCTTAATTGGAATAGAATGGGGATATTTTTAAACAAATTATCAACAATTGAAAAGAAGGTAAATTAACAGCAAAGTGTCATCATCTACATGATCACAGTTGATTGAATGCAATTGCAGTGCAGGTGTCTGGTGTAACTTACATACACTTCTCGTCCATTTCATACTATTTTATAATCTGCCGAAATGGCTCAGTTGGGAGAGCGTTAGACTGAAGATCTGAAGGTCCCCGGTTCGATCCCGGGTTTCGGCATATTAGTATTTTCGTAAAGCCTTGAATAGAGATAAAAGCATAAAATCGATTCAATGCACCATGATCTGGAACAAGAGCAGGTTCCCAAAACTGCATTCCAGATCGTTCTCTATAAAATGACAACGAAAAGCAACGATGCGTAAGGTCGAGCAAAATTTGATATTGTGTCTTAATTTCGTATGGGAAGATCTTTATGGGTACTAAATTCTATGACAAAAAATCACTTATGCAGGTCCACGTTTTCTTATAGCCGCCTTATAACGGTACCTCTAAATATTCGACATATTGATGATTTTGGCGACATTATAGACCGGAATCGTTTCAAGTTTCGCATTAGAAGATATTAATGGGTACTAAAAGCTATAGCAAAAAAATGAGTATGCAGGTCATATATGGCCCCTATACAACGGAACCTCCTAATTTACTGGAATTGTTTAAAATTTCGTATTTAAATTTGGTAATGGATACTACAGCCTATTACAAAAATCTGCATATGCATGTCCACGTCTTCGCCATATAACCATATAAGGATACCTTCCGATATTCGTTATTGTGATAAATTTTAAGATATTATTCACCGGAAATGTTTCAAATTTCGTATTTGAAGTTCGGCCCTCGTCTTGTATAGCCCCCATTTAATGGTATTTAAACGATATTTGTCTTAATATTTTTTAAGGTCCTTCCAAGTGTTTGAGTGTGTAAAACATTCGACCCGGCCGAACTTAGCTGTTTTTTTTTTATTGTTCTTAGTGTTTTTTATACCATCAGTCAAATGGCTACAGAGAGTATATATAATTTGCTACAGCCAAAAAGTGCCTCTTCAAAATAACGGTTTTAGACTCTATGTCTCTTTGGACCAAATCCGTTTGATGACATTTGGAGTCAATCTGGGGGTGTCCGTCTGACTGGTGCGCACGATAACTCTCGAAGCGAGTATCTTATTGGGTCTAAACTTGTCACATGGTAGTATTATTATCAGAGTTCGGAGATGAAAATAGCAGTTCACTTTTTCTGCTACCTCCCTCACAAACGATCAACCTTTTCATAGAAAATAATTGAGCTAGTAGATCAAGAAAGAATCGTCCAATTTTATTCAAAGTTTGTAAATACCAAATTAAGTATCAGTCCTAGATCAGTAGCGAAAATGTACAGTATCGGCTCACATCCATCAAGTACATCCCCACAAAGAATCAACATTTTACATAATTATAACTCTTATAAAATGTGTAATAAGAGTCCGATTGTCTTAGAGTTTCGCGCATCTCAATAGTTTTATCAACACAACATCTGGTATGAAGATGAAATATATCGGACTACTTCCACACAACGGATCAAAATTTTAAATAAATATATGTATTATGAAATTCGGAAGAAAAGCCCAATTCTATTCAAATCTTAAAAATTCCATTATTTTTATTAATAAAATATTTGGTGTGAGGATGGGAAGTATCGGTAACTCTTCCACAAGAGGTAAAAATTTTGAATAATTATATCTCTTATAAAATGCGAAATAAGCATCTGATTCATTCTACGCTTCACACATTCCAATATTTCTACTAATACAATATCCGTTGTGAATATGGTAGATATTGGCCTAACAAGTGCAGTAGGACCGACCACGGTGAGAGCAGGAAAATTTGTTAAAAGTATCAGGCGGTTTTGCCGACAGGTCTACTCTCTCACGTTTTTGTCATATATGGTTAGCTTCGCATATCATAGTTGAATAAGGACATCAAATTTCTTATAATCACAACAACACTTGTGGTGTTGCTGTTTCATTTTTGCCACAGCTCTGACAAACTATGTTCTTTTGTGATAACCTAAGCCAATACATCTTTTGGCATTTTTTAGGTAATGATTAAAAATATATTTTGCCGGGATTGAACCGGGGACCTTTAGATCTTCAGTCTAACGCTCTCCCAACTGAGCTATTTCGGCGGATGATATAAAAATATAATATATATGAGATGATGTTATAAATTTCCTTATTCGTACAAAAAATTGCACAGTTTCGAAGCAAACAATTCCAGTTTAATATACTATGTACAAATTCAAAACTTTGATTTTCTATACTATTATCTTTTACTACCATCGCTCGTTACCGTGACACTGGTAGCGTAGTTCGTCGTCAAGGAAGTGGACGAAAGAAAACAGCAACATCAGCAGAAATGGTTCGAAAAATAAAGAAGCGACTTGATCGAAGCCCGTGTCGCAGTGGCCGAAAAATGGTTCGTGAGCTGAACATATCGCAATGTTCCATTAGGCAAATATTGAAAAATGAGCTTATTCCGAAAGAGCTAAAGAGTTGCTTCGCTTGGCCGAAAGTGGTGAACTGCCGAATTTGGTTTTCTCCGATGAGAAAAATATTTGTTGTCCAGCAGTTTGTAAACAAACAAAATGATCGTGTTTACTTGCCAAAGACGTCAGTGGAAAATGTGCACCTTCGTTTGGCCACCAGAACTCAAGCGCCGGCAATGGTGATGGTGTGGGCCACCATAACAGCCGATAGTTGCTCTCCGCTCATATTAATCGACCGTGGCATCAGAATAAATGCCGAATATTATCGCGAAAATATTCTGGAGGGTGATTAAAGCCTTGGGCACGCAAACATTTTGGCCGCAGACCTTGGACATTCCAACAGTACTCAGCACCATCGCACTCAGCACGCGCCACCCAAGAATGGTTACAAAATGAGGTTCCTCGCTTCATTTCCAGCGCATAATGGCCACCAAAATCTCCGGATACCAATCCGTTGGACTATTGTGTCTGGAGTATTTTGGAAAGCAAGGTTGGCGCTT
This sequence comes from Musca domestica, assembly GCF_030504385.1. Classification (NCBI taxonomy): domain Eukaryota; kingdom Metazoa; phylum Arthropoda; class Insecta; order Diptera; family Muscidae; genus Musca; species Musca domestica. The sequence goes on from NW_026712114.1 coordinate 40,800,300, forward strand.
AAAAATACCAAAGTATCGATCACCTCATGCAAGCGCTTCGCCGTGAATGGGCCAAAATACCGCAGAACAACATTCGGGCAGCGTTTGACGGTTTCATTGGCCGTTTGAAGGCCATAATTCGTGTCAAAGGTGATCAATTCAAAAAAATTAAATTTATTCTAAAATTTGATGCTATTTCCGACATTTTGGCATGTTATGAGAGATATAATTATTCAACATGTTTACCCTTTGCAGAAAAATTATTAGAGGGTGTGAATCTATATATTACATCATCACACCAAATATTGTGTTAGAATATTGGAATGTGTGGAGCTTAGAATAAATCGGATGCTTATATTGCATTTTATGATCGTTTTGGTTATTCAAAATTTTGAACCACTCACACATCCCAATAGTTATAATAACAGATCTACTAAAATTATTGAGGTGAGTGAAAGTTGAAGACAAACGAACTCTCATTTCGCATTTTATAAGGCTTATAATTATGCTAAATGTTGACCCTTTTCCTGAAAGATACATAATGCCGATATCGTCCATATTCACACCGGACCTAGCCCTGGGATTTAAAAGGTTTGCTTAAAATCGAATGACCCTTTGTCTTTCTACTGAAGCTTAGCGATATATTTTTTCTCGTGTGATTTCTTCTGTTCTATCATAGTGCATCAAATTGCCTGTAGTTCTACGTGTATTCACGGCTTCTTGAAAATATAATTTGCCGAAACCCGGGATTGAACCGGGGACCTTTAGATCTTCAGTCTAACGCTCTCCCAACTGAGCTATTTCGGCAGATGATATAGTAGTAAGAATGCACAAAATTTGTATATAATATATACAAAAGACCTGCACTACACTTGCATTTAATGCACTGCAAGATGTAGATCATGAGAGATTTTTTGTCTATTTACCTTCTTATCAATTCTTGAAAGAAGGTCTATTTATATCCCAATTATAGCTTTATTAAGAATGACAGATTTTGTTCCATATTTAGTTTTTGCTTAATATTTTCGCAACAAATTGTACAATCCGAAGCAAATAATATAAGTTTCTATAAGATGTACACATTCAAAATGCAAATTGAAAAGGCTGATTTCCATAGTGTAACTAGCGCTATACCTACATTCTTCTTCATTTATCGTTTAAATCATATCAAGTATAAATTTCAATTTCGTTGACTTCGAAGTAAAATAAAATGAAAGAAAAGAATATGATAAACTGGCATTAGCATAACGTGCAATTAGAAGTCCCTTCTAAGACTGTCCGACTATTTTGAACTTTTGCCGATAACAAACTGAGCGATTGAACATCCTCCATTGAAATTGAGCATCCTCAGTTTAGAATGATCTTTTTCACAACCCTGTACAACAACGTTAAAAACTGATCAAATCTTGTACAGGGTTGCCCATATTCGACGGACCCATCTGGCAACGCCATAACTTTTGACAGAGATGTCACGTCGCTTAATGACATACCGCGTTTGAAGCGTCAGTCCAAGCAGATTTTTACCATGAACCAATACACGCCACGCGAGCGTTCTGAAATAGTTGAAATTTACATTCAAAAGAAGAAGTCAATTGTGAAAACTCAACGTGCTTTTAAAACAGTAAAAAATGTGAGAAGTGCGCCTTCCAAGAACCGACCAAGGCGATCGGCCGAGAATATCGCTGCCGTACGAGCCAGTGTTGAGAAGTCCCCAAGAACATCCCAAAAACGCCGTTCTCAGCAGTTGGTCATGGCTCGGCCCACTTTAAAACGGATTATTCGCATTGATTTGCATTTGTTCCCGTACAAAATTCGATTGACGCAAAGAATGTTGCCTGCGGACAAGCCTCGTCAATTGGAATGGGCCCATGGGTTCGTCGAATATGGGCAACCCTGTATGTTTCACTTAGTATATGATTAATCCTACATCCTACATCGATTCCAGTTCAGCTCCTCATTCTCCATACGGCATATGGTTTTGATCAAAATTACGCTTGCAGTGTTGCATTTAAATGGTCTACATCAGCCCTGAAAAACTATGCTCGTTTCGAACGAACATTCATCTTAATGCTAAAAGTATGATTTTCCGAAACCCGGGATTGAACCGGGGACCTTTAGATCTTCAGTCTAACGCTCTCCCAACTGAGCTATTTCGGCGTGTATTTCTTAACAAAAGTTATTAAGATGTTGAACACAATCAAAATATATAATTTATATATCAATAATATTTAAAATAAGTGCATAGACATCAGGAAATATGAAGATTTTTATAATGCTTATGTCTTATCTCTTCCAAACGGAACGGATGACTGCCAAATTTAACACCAAATGTTGATAGCTCATATTTTATGCATTTTTAATTCTATTTTAAAACTTAAGAAACATAAGCAATTCATAGTAACAGAATTGCCGCCAGGAGCTTTAAAGACTCTTAAACTTGACCTGTCTGCAGACAAAAGGCGCATGTGCCTGGCCGAAAATAAAACCAGTAAAGAAAGTCTTAAAGTCGGGCGGGGCCGACTTTATGATACCCTACACCACTTTGCTAATTTAGTAGAGATCCGCATAACAATTAAAAGTTTTTATGGGAGAATTCAATCATACACGCTATGAATATAAATATAATTTAAAGTTTAAAGGACTAAATGTGCCGAAGCATTTGTATCTTTTAAATTCGGACTTGTATTTCCCATTTGGTGCACAGTTAATTTGAAATCGGATAAAGATATATATGGGAGCTATAACCAAATCGGAACCGATCTTGATAAAATTTGGCAAAGATATTTCTGAGCTGTATTTGATGTATTTCCCTGAATACCGTTGTTAAGGAGTGCATATTACGGCTGTGGGTAACAAATATAACAAATCGGATGAACAATATATATGGGAGCTATAGCTATATATGAACCGATCTTCAACAAATTTGACATACTAGCTTCTAGACTCAATTCGGTCGTAAGTGCCAAATTCCATTCCATTTGGACAAATATTAGACGTTTGGTGCACAATAAAAGGTAAATCGGACGAAGTTATATATGGAAGCTATATCCAAATCTTAACCGATCTCGATAAAATTTAGCAAAGGTATTTCTGTTCTGCATTTGATATATTCCTCCAAATATTGTTGTTACAGAGTGCATATTACGGCTGCGAAGGACAAAAATAACAAATCGGATGAACAATATATATGGGAGTTATAGCTATATCTGAACCGATTTCGATCAAATTTGGCATACTTATTTTTAAGCCTAATTTGGTTGTATGTGCAAATTGCATACTATTTGGGCAAATATTAGACGCACAAAAAAGGGCAAATCGGACGAAGATATATATGGCAGCTATATCTAAATTTAGGCCGATTATCTCCAATTTCAATAGGGTTCGTCCTTGGGCCAAGCAAATGATATGTGCAAATAGGGCAATAAATGCGAACTGTACTTTGTTTACAAAAATACATGGACAGACGGACGGACGAACAGACAGACGGACGGACATGCATAAATCGACTCAAAATGTGATTCTATGCAGATCATCAAAAGGAACTATGGGTCTATCTCGTTTCCTTTTGCCTGTTACAAACAAATGCGCAAAAACGTAATACCCTGAACACCTTGTGGTGTAGGGTATAAAAAATCAAAAATCCGTTGAAATATCCCGGAATAATTTAAACAAGTAAGCAAAGGATACAGTCGTGCGGGGGCCGACCATGTGATACCCTACCCAACACTAAAATATGTTGGAATCTCGCCTGTGTCCAAATCCATTTTGGAAGATTTTGTTTTTGAAATAATATCATAAATACCTGTCCAGATATTACCTTTAGGTTTCTGACCGGGGGGATTTACCCAATAATAACGCACTCTGTTGTGTTGTTAGGTATTCAAAACAATTTCACTCGAAAATTGTGATCGTTTTACAGCTAAATACAATCCGTAAATCAAAAATGCTAGACTTCGTCCTGTCCTTAACTCTCTCCTTATGAAAAATTCTGTGCCGATTGTTTTCAATTGTGACCGGCACAGGGTGAGATAAAAAAAAACTGCAACAAAGTAAAACGTCATAATTTTTACATTTTTTTTAAATTTTATTGAATGAAAGCAAAAAATATCGGAAATAGCATCACATTTTAGAATAAGTTTAGATTTGTTCGAATTGGTCAACATTGGCACGAATTATGGCCTTCATACGGCCAATGAAAGTGTCACACGCTGACCGAATGTTGCTATGCGGTATTTTGGCCCATTTCCGGCGAGGCGTTAGCTTGAGGTTATCGACACTTTGGTATTTTGTAGTGCCAATCTTGCTTTCCAAAATATTCCAACGGATTGGTATCCGGAGATTTTAGTGGCCATTGTGCGCTGGAAATGAATAATTTATTCTGATGAAACGGTCGCACTTTTTTAATTTCAACGGCCTTACCCCGAGCTCATTTTTGAATATTTTCCGAATGGAATATTGCGATATGTTGAGCTCATGAACAATATAATGAGCTGTAACTGGAAGAAATTTGACAGCTCTCGGACGATTGGCTTAGAAATTTTCGAGCATTTCAATTCCCACTCTAATTTTTGAAACAGCAGTAATTGGTATAAAAAAGAGTGCAGAATAAACTCCGTATAAAACTTGCACTCTTCGATCATTTCTGCTTTCGAATTTCACTCGCAAGAAAAAACGAAAATGAGCTCTGGATTTGCCATAGGTTAAATATTACTACAATTTTTTATATATGTCTACATTTTTATGTAGCCCGATTGAACGGTACCTCCCGATATTCGGCATTTTGATGATTTGTCTAAAAATTGCTATTTGTTGTTCATAATGGGTTCTAGCTTCGGTGGCGGAATATTAAATATCTAGGTCCACGTTTTCCTATAGCGCACATATAACGGTACCCACCGATATTCGGTATTTTGATAATCCTAGTCACATTTACCCACAATTTTTTTCAAATTTGGTTTTTAAGAATCGGAATAGATATCAATCCATGTAGTATTAAATTGTTTATACAGATATCCGTTTTGGTATGGCCTCCATATAACGGCTTCAGGTTTTTTTTTTTTTAAATTTTAACTACATTATCCAAACGATCTTAACGGTATTTGTAGTTTAAAGTGAAACACATTGAATCCAGATACTTTTATATAAAAATGTTTTCTTTTAAAAGTTCGGCACGTCCGAACTTAATTATACCCTCCACCATAGAATGGAGGGTATATTATGTTTGTCATTCCGTTGGTAACAAGTATCGAAGTATACATTTTTGACCCCACAAAGTATATATATTCTTGATCAGCATAAAATTCCATGTTGATTTAGCTATGTCCGTCTGTCTATACGTCAATGGAAATCACTCTAGCTTTCGAACGAAATGAAGAAGGTTGACAAAATTTTGCTCAAATGTATAGCCCCCACATTCGTATAGCCCCCACATTCGTTCCAAACGGTGGAGGGTATTTAAAGTTCGGCCGATGTTACAGCTTTTTTACTTGTTATTTTTTTGAAAGTGCGGTCGATAATAATTTACTTGTTCTTTATCAAAATAATGTTTATTTCTTTTTTTTTCAGATTTCCACCTGATTACAATTACCTGGAATCTATTCTGCCGGACATTACTGTAAGTACTCCAACTAAAATAACATTAATTCTAGTATTATTTTTTTCGGAAACGTTACTGTACATCTTGGGAAAACTTGACTCAATTCAAGTAGGTGTTCAATGAATTTTAAATTGAAATGTAAACTTTTTCCGCTGAGTGAACAATCAGACTGTCAATCCGCCAAAAAGACCTGAAAACATTTACCGCCACATCCACTGGATTAAACGATCGGTCGGTCGACGGATGGATGGGCTGGATCGATCGATCGATTGATCGCTCAGCTTAATTCATTCATGCACTCTGGCACATTCATCCGCACAACGTCACATACACACACACGGACACACTGGCACGCTCAAAAATCCAAAATATCTACATATCAGTATGCCTGCCTTCAAGCCAGCCAGCCCCTCCATTTGTTTTATTGTAATTGCTGTTGAATTTCATCGTTTTTGTTGTAGCGGGAAAAGTAGGTAAAAGGTTAACAACCTTCAAAAATATTTTGTTAATATTGTGGACTTGTCGTTGTCGTTGGTCGTCATTATTGTCGTTATTTCTGGCAGTTGCCATAACTGTATAGAAACCAGCGATAAAGCTTCTTCTACTTCTTCCTCGTAGTTTGATTTTAATGGTGCTGGTGGTCATTGTTGTTGTTGTGGTTGGGTTGGGGTTATGGCGGGAGAGGGCAGTGTGGTGGGGAAGAGCAGTGATCGTGGTTACCGTGTGTGCAGCGTCAGCCTACAAACTTTTCCTACTCACCGTATTATGGCTGCTATTCACTCCCCCTTTTTTATAACGGGCCATGAATGTGAGCCGAAGTGGCTCTGGCTGGCTGGCTGAGTGGCGGCTTGTCTTGTTGGCTTATTGAAGTAACCAGCAATTGTCATATTCGTTTACGATGTCGATGACGAAGACGACTGGTTGGGGAGGCTATGACTGTTAATTATTTGGATGGCAAGGTGTTGTTGTTTTTTATGGTGGCTAACTGCTGATGGTGGCGGCAGTCGTGGCGATCGTTTTCAAAAATCTACGATCATTTTATTAATGACCGTCCGTCCCATTCTCCCAATGTTGGGCGGTATATAATTTGACAAAAGCAATAACGGAGAGCTTTGTGAGACTGCTAGGGGGCGATCATCGGAGAAATCTGGGAATTTTTTACTTCGTTGTTCAGCAGCTCAGATTATTTTGGTGTTGGGTTGATTGATTACAGATTTGTATTTGGTTCAGAAAATGCATCAACTTTCCTTTGAGAGAAAATATATTTCTTTTTTTAATTTCCTCGTTGCAATATGGAAAATTTTACAGATTCTGTAGTAAACGAGAACAAAACAACGTTCGCCATGATTTTCAATGAGTAGATAACACAACGACTAGGTTATTTTGAAAGTTTTAGCCGAACTGACTAAAAATCGTCAGTTCGGCTTGTCTCCGAGGCCTTACGCTAAATCTCCTGAGAAAAATACGAAAATCGAGATTGAAGAACGAAGCATATATATTCATAATCAGCGATAAGTCGATTTAGCCATGTCCGTATGTTTTAAACACAATAGAGTCCAAACGGCATGTGATTGGAACCTAAAATTTTACATAGAGTTAGGTTAATCTAGAAGATGAGCGATGTCCGTTTGTGGAAGTCACTCTAGCTTCCAAATGAAATGAAGTAGGCTGATACAATTTTATTCAAATGTATACTAAGTCTAAAAGACTTTTGGTATTGAAAATGGGCCATGTAAGTCCACGTTTTGGGTTAGTTAGTTAGTTAGTTAGTTAGAGTTATTTTTTTAATGCAGTCAGGTTAATCTAGAAGAAGAGCGATTTCCGTTTGTGGAAATCACTCTAGCTTCCGATCGAAATGAAGTAGGCTGATAAAATTTTATTCAAATGTATACTAAGTCTAAAGGACATTTGGTTTTGAAAATGTGCCATGTATGTCCACGTTTTGGTATAGCCTCCATATAATTGTTCCTCCCTATTTTCGGTATTTTGTTGATTTTAGGGACATTATTCAGCAGAAAAGTTTCAAGTTTCGTATTTGAAGTTCCTAATGGATATTACAGCCTTGGACGAAAATTGTCTGTTCAGGTCCACGTCTTCGTATAGCCTCCATATAACGATGCATCCCGATATTCGGTATTTTGATGATTTTAGCGACATTATTCAACGGAATTGTTTCAACTTTGGTATTGGAAGTTCGTAATGGATACTAAAGCCTATGACGAAAAATTCTCTGTGCAGGTCCACGTCTTCGTATAGCCCCCGTATAACGGTACCTCCCGGTATTCGGTATTTTGGTGATTAAAGCGACATTTTCCCAGAGTTTTTTTTTTTCAAATTTGAAGTTCGCAATAGATACTACAGCCTATGACAGAAATTTGTCTGTGCAGGTCCTTGTTTAGATATAGCCTCTAATAATGGTACCTCCCTGTATTCGGTATTTTGATGATTTTAACTACATTATTCAAGTTTCGCATTTAAATATTGCCATGGCTTATGGAAAAAGTTGCTTATGCAGGACCACGTCCTCGTATTGACCCTACTATAACGGCTACATTCGGTATTTTTAGGATTTTTAACGAATTTTATTTTTCTGAATATTGCCAAATTTAAGAAATATATATGTATATATATATATATATATATATATATATATATATATATATATATATATATATATATATATATATATATATATATATATATATATATACATATATATTTCTTAAATTTGGCAATATTCAAAAAAATAAAATTCGTTAAAAATCCTAAAAATACCGAATGTATATATATATATATATATATATATATATATGTATATATATATATATATATATATATATATATATATATATATATATATATATATATATATATATATATATCTGAAAAACCCGGAATTCGTTACTTGAATTTTATTCTGTATCCAGTGGTTTAAATAGCATTGAAGAAAAGTTTTAAAACGTCGTTGTACCTACAATTTTTGTGACATGATTTTGGTAGCGATGGCATACACCACTATGCATATTTAGTAGAGCTCCCGGAACAAAATAATTTATTTGAAGTAGATCATACCCCCTATGCACATTTGGCCTTAGAGCAGTTATAATTTGGTTTCAGAGGCAACTAATATATTGAAGGCATATCCATTTCTGAATCGAATTTCACTAAATTGAATGGAGACATTTCTATCTTGTATACCAAATAACATTGCTATAGAGTGCATGATATCACTTCGAGAAGGATTACATTAAAACAATAAAAATAAAACAATAAGATAACAGGTACCAGATATCATTTTTGTCGAATGCATATTACTGATGTGAGGGACTTTAACATGAAATCGGATGAAACATATATATGGGATCTAAAGCTATACCTGAACCGATTTTGATGTACCAAATCTGATGTACTTGCTTCTAGGCTGAATTCGGTCTTATGCACCAAAATGCAGGTCACTTGGACTGATATTGGTCATTTGGTGCAAAATTAACCCGAAATCAATTGAAGATATATATGGGAGCTATATCCAAATCAGAACGGATCTTTATTCTATTTGGCAGAGCTATATCTGGGCTGTATCTGATATCTGATACTAAACATCTTTCTTGTGTGGTGCATATTACGAATCTGGGGGACTTTCAGGACTTTTGGAATGGTATTGCCCATTTGGTACACAATTAACCCCATATCGGCTGAAGAAATATGTGGGAGGTTTATCTAAATCAGAACCGTTTCTGATAAAATTTGGCAGAAGTATATCTGGGCTGTATCTGGTATCTGATACCAAACATCGTTCTTGTCGAATTCATATTACGAATGTGAGGGTCTAAACACCAAATCGGATGAAACATATATATGTGAGCTATATCTATATCTGAATCGCTTTTCACCAAATTTGATGTGTTTTCTTCTAGACTGAATTTGGTCGGATGAGCAAAAATTCAGATAATTTGGACTGATATTGGCCATTTGGTGCACAATTAACCCGAAATCGGTTTAAGATATATATATGGAAGCTAATCTAAATTTAAAACGATCGTCACCAATTCCAATTTCTTTCCAATTTCATCTCAGTCGGATAAAAAATGCGACCTGCATTTTGTTCACCAAAATACATAAACGGACGGGCTTACATGCATTATTCGACTCAGAAAGTGATTCTATGACGATCCTCAAAAGTAACTATCGGACTATCTCGCTTCTTCTTCATGTTACAAACAAATGCACAAAGACATAATACCCTTACCACTATGTCCTGTAGGGTATAAATATTGGTATGTGCAACATTTAAAGGAAATCGAACAATTATATCCTATCGTGAAAAAATCATAAATTCCAATAAATTATATATTCATATCAGATTTCTGGTTGAGATAAATATTTAGAAGTAGCAAGTTGTATAGAATCGCCGACTTGTTTCACAAGTAATAACAGATATATAGGTATTGGAAATTGTGACCCATTGTGGGTGTGATACCAGAAGAGGTATGATGTAGGGTGAAAATATAAAATTTTGAACAGAAAACACGACTTTAAGCCACTGTAAGTAGTTTTCCTAATTTAAATCTAATGATTCGTTATCAAGAGTTTGAGCGAGATTTAACCGTTATCTACAAGCTATCCATATCGGCTCCCATCTTGCAAGACTCCAGATGGTCCAGCAACCTGTTTCACTTTTGCACTTTGGGAGTGGATCATCACCAAAATTTCGTAAGTCTCTCCTCGATGTCTGCCAAAGATTATTTGGTAGAACTCTAAAGAGTACTGAGTAATGCATTCAGACGTTATAAAATCGGTATATGTTAATTATGTAATGAGAAATTTATACACAACGTACGCAGGGTGTGGACACCAGTTCCCCTTCCATGATGCTTGAATTTCTACCATTTTTTGTACTTTTAACCAGTTTTACAAGCAAAAACCTGTTGAGCCTTCCTCAGAATCTCTGAAATTGAAATTTTGGAGTTAAATGACCCACTCAGAATCCAAAGTGTGAAGTTACAACTGATTTGGTCAGAAGTTGAGGGTATAACCTTCGAAATACCAAAAATTAGGAAGGTTGACCGAATAGTGGTCACCGAATTTATTCCATTTTCAATACCAAATATCCTCAAAATAATATAATTGCCTGTGTAAAGTTGCAAAGTTTCATATTCAATGCAGCTCTATTGTTATATTAACAGATGGGCATGGTCCCGTAAAGGTCCCGTTTTTTGCACCAATAGCAACCTACTTAAAAATGTTCAAGTTTTTCCGTATTAAATTCTGTATTTTATTTCTCATCCGATTTAAAGCACAAAAACTGCTATTTAGTGCAACATGCTTAAAATCTCCACCCGGGAAGTAATATTTGTAATGTAATAATATTTTATATTTTCTGGTGTCAGTTATAGTAACGACTTCTTATACATTTTCAATATTCTCACCATCATGGGTTTTCTATTTATAAAACAAACCAATTCACATTTTACATCATAAACTATTTCATTATAACAATTCATAAAATACTTCTTTTCTATTGAAAGTTAAGCCCCCCCAAAAAACAACTTTACAATTTGTAAATTCATTTGGGTGTCTGTCGACCAGAAAAACGTTGTTAAGAAAGCTTTCCGGCTAACCTTCATAGAGCAACAAAGTTATAAATAACATCAGCAATTGCTCGAAAATCGCTAAGCAAGCAAACACACTCACACACACACGAATTCACAGTCAAAACCAAAGTGCATTTGATTAGAAGATTTCCCTGAACTTCACATTTGTTCGATGACAACCGCTTTGTGGCGCGAAAAACAACTACAACAACACAAATACGAAATGCACACGGCTGTATGGAAAAAATTGCAATATCACGAAAAGTAAATGTTAGACACCAAATAGACAGACATATCGGCCGACCTACCGTTTAAATGCTATGTAATTGGCAAGAGTAAGTCAAAAGCTTAGTTATTTTTAGAAGCTGTCGCATATCCGATTCGTTTTGATTTGCTTTGCCAATGAGGAAAATCAATTTACTTACTTACCAAACTGCCAGACAGACACACATCCCGCCAGCCAACAAACCAACCGGCCAGACACTTCCTACTACAGATACGTAAAGAGGAAAGAAAATCTTGACTAAACGGTTGCGAATGTCTCAGACATCAGATGCAATTCTTGTGAGACGAAAGCTCAAATAATATTTACAAATATCGAAAGCTTTGCAATGCAATTTGTTGATTTTTCTCTTAGATAAAATTTTAGTGCATTGATGTTCTTCAAATTCGAACGTCAGTGGTGGAAAGAATGTTGTCAACTTAGTGTTGTTTGGTATTAACGTGTTATTATTTAAGAACTTATAAAATAAGTGCTTATAAAGAATATATTCTTGATAAAAGTATAATTCTAATTCAACATAGCGGTAAACGGTCTAGAATCTAAGAGAATTGGAATGAGTTTCTACATTCCAGGTTTATGTAGACAAATGGTACTTGTCTTCGCTATTTATATTTTAATTTTTATACCCTACACCACATAGTGGTAAGGGTATTATATCTTTGTGCATTTGTTTGTAACATGGAGAAGGAAGCGAGATAGACACATAGTTACTTTTGAGAATCTCCAAAGAATCACTTTCTGAGTTGATTTATGCATGTCAGTCCCTCCGTCTGTCCATGTATTCTTGTCTAAAACAAAGTGCAGGACGCATTTATTATCCGATTGAGAGGAAATTTTACACAAATCATTTGTTTGGCCCAAGGACGAACTGTATTGGAGAAATTGGAGATAATCGGTCAAAATGTAGGTATAGCTCCAATAGATCGATTTGCCTTTTATTGGGCACCAAACGTGTAATATCAGCCCAAATAGTATGGAATTTTGCACATACAACCAAATTATGCCTGAAAATATGGAATTCGACACATGCGACCTAATTGAGTCTAGAAGCTAGATGCCAAATTTGGTGAAGATCGGTTCAGATATATCTATAGCACCCACATATATTGTTCATCCGATTTGTTACCCACACCCGTAATATGCACTCCGTAACAACGATATTCAGGGAAATATATGAAATACAGCTCAGAAATATCCTTGCCAAATTTTATCAGGATCGGTTCAGATTTGGATATAGCTCCCATATATTAAATGGGCAATACAAGTCCGAATTTAAAAGATTCAAATGCTTCGGCATATTTAGTCTTTTGAATTTTAAATTATAATTATAATCATAGCGTGTATGATTGAATTCTCCCATAAAAACTTTTAATTGTTATGTGGAGCTCTACTAAATTAGCAAAGTGGTGTAGGGTATCATAATGTCGACCCCGCCCGACTTTAAGACTTTCTTAACTGGTTCATATGTACTTTACTGGTTCATATGTAGGTAAAGTCTGATACAATTATTTTGATACGCATAGTTTTAGGCAAATAGGATTTTTATTAGATATGTTTTTATACCCTATACCGTAGTATGAAGGGGTGTATTAAGTTTGTCATTCCGTTTGTAACACCTCGAAATATACATTTTAGACCCCACAAAGTATTTATATTCTTGATCAGCATAAAATTATATGTCGATTTAGCGATGTCCGTCTGTCTATTCGTCTGTGGAAATCACTCTAGTTTCCGAACGAAATGAAGTAGGTTGATAATATTTTACTCAAATGTGTATTATGTCTGCAAGAAGAAAACAGCAACATCATCGAAAAGTAAAGAATCGACTTGAGTCGCAGTGGCCTAAAAACGTCTCGTGAGCTGAACAATTGCAATATTCCATTCGGCAAATATTGAAAAATTACCTCGGCGTAAAGCCATTGAAATTCCAAAAAGTGCAAGAACTTACACGGCAACAGAAAGAAGATAGACTTAAATAAGCTAAAGAGTTGCTTCACTTGGCCGAAAGTGGTGAACTACCGAATTTGGATTTCTACGATTAGAAAACATTCTTGTCCAGCAATTTGTAAACAAACAATATGATCGTGTTTACTTCCCAAAGACGTCAGCTGAAAATGTGCACCTTCGTTTGGCCACCAGAACTCAAGCGCCTGCCATGGTGATGGTGTGGGCCGCCATAACAGCCGATGGTCGCCTTGGGCAAGCAAACATTTTGGCCGCAGACCTTGGACATTCCAACAGGACTCAGCACCATCACACATCGCAACGCGTCACCCAAGAATGTTTACAAGATGAGGTTTCTCGCTTCATTTCCAGCGCACAATGGCCACCAAAATGTCCGGATACCAATCTGTTGGACTATGGTGTCTGGAGTATTTTGGAAAGCAAGGTTGGCACTAAAAAATACCAAAGTGTCGATCACCTCAAGAAAGCGCTTCGCCGGAAATGGGCCAAAATACCACAGAGCAACATTCGGGCAGCATGTGACGGTTTTATTGGCCGTTTGAAGGCTACAATTCGTGCCAAAGGTGACCAATTAGAACAAGTATAAACTTATTCTAAAATAAAAAAAAATCAGCCCTGTCAAATGTTATCTACGTTGTTTCAAGTGAAAAATATTTCGGTCATCTATGCGGTCAAAATGTGCCTTTTCAGGGTTTTTAGAGTCAGTTCGTCGGTCTGGACGGCTGGTGCTCCCGAAACTCTCGAAAGAGGTAACCGAGTTTGTCTAAACTTGGAACTACGACTTTCTCAGCAGTTGGGCGTGGCTCGGTCCACTTTACAATGGATTATTCGCATTGATTTGCATTTGTTCCCGTACAAAATTCAATTGACGCAAAGAATGTTGCCTGCGGACAAGCCTCGTCGATTGGAATGGGCCCAAAGGTCCGTCGAATATGGGCAACCCGTACTTGTTGTAACTTCATATCTAGTGTAAAGCTAGGAAGTATAGGTCCAATTTTCATGGTACGTCCCCAAAAAAAAAGTTATCCATAAATAGGTTTTAAATTGGAAATTCCGTCTGATTAGGGCTTTGGTCTATAGTTTCTGACAATCCCATATTTAATTTTCTGATTTCTGTGAGTATGGCTTTATAATTATGACAAAGTCCAGACATAAACATATTGACAACATTGTCCTCGGACATTTGGAGAGCATATTTTCATTGGTTACAAAATCACAATTCTTGTTTGTTTACTTTACTCTTTTACAATGACTCTGAGCTTTCTTGTTAGAACAGTTGACTGAAATAACGATCAAGCGATCGATCAAGCCGCCACCGTTGGAGCGAAATGAACATATGGCCAACTGAAAAAACAACAACAACACAACAAAACAATTTTATGGCTGATATCTGATCTGCAGTGATCTTATTACTATGAGTCTGTAGGCTTTTAGCCTTCGTTGTTGTTGCTATTATAATTGTTGTTTTCTTTGTTGGCTTTGACCGTTTGTGTTCCGCTCTATCGTATTCGCAATGTTTGTGCACTTCTCTGGCTGGTTTATCATTTGTCGTTTTGCCGTTTTGTTGTTATTAGCGAGAGCGAGAAACAGAGAAGCTTGGCAAGATTTAATACTGACGACGGCGACGACAATGGTGGTGGGACAGGTGGGCGGTTGAACACCAACAAAAACATTGTTGTACTAGTCTGGCTATGAGCAACTGCAACTTTTTGGTAGACAACTAAAACACATGATTATGATCATCATAATAATGAGGTTTTATTGGGATGATGGTGATTATTATCAAATACTCATTAAATTAGACGCATACAAATATACGAACGAACAAATACATATATACGAGGATGATCAATAGTTTAGTTGTCGGCCGACATGTGAATGTCTATGTGATGAGAAAAATATACTAAACTACATACTAATATACATACATACGAACAGACTTACTAACATTGATAGATATTGGCAGCTAATAATATTCAATGTATTTGGCACTGGGCATGGGGAGGATGAATTACCAGTTTTGTTGTGCATTTTTACAGCGAAAACGAGGTTACCAATATGAGTGTAGTTAAATTGTAATTGGAAGAACCCAGATGGGTTTACGCTCAGAGATGGTATATGTATGTCCACATGGTATAAAAACCCCGTATCAGATTTTGGGACCTTTGGAGGGTAAGACCATCATAAAAGGGGAATTACAGCAAATTTGTTATTTCGTTCGTTTCTACGATGTTTGATATTGAAAGTATATATCGTTTCAGTATAACCTCATAAAATAGTATCTCATAATTTTCGGTTCTTTGAAGTAATCAGCCACAAGATCCTTCCTCGTAGATGTAGACCCTACCATCGTAAGAACGTATTCTGCCTACACTATAGTTCTTTTGGTGATTTATTTAGGATTACATTCTGAATTGATTTATACATAGAATCGATTTGGCAAGGAGAGAACAGACCTACCGGGAATCCCAATTGTTAAGTTTCAGCTAATTTGGTTGGAAATTGTGGCAAAAAACTCGGGAGGTACCGCTATATGGGGCTGTAGCTATTAGTGGACCAGAATGGAACATTTTTTGCAAGGAGTGAACTGAACTGAGGCAAAAATCTTCAAAATTGCGAAAATTGGAAGGTACCGCTATACCTAAATGTCGATATAGCCCATTTTCAATACTAATCAGCCTGCATATAATGTACACCTTTGTGTCAAAATTCAAAGCATCAAATTTTAGAATAAGTTTAGATTTGTTCGAATTGGTCACCTTTGGCACGAATTATGGCCTTCAAACGGCCAATGAAACCGTCACACGCTGCCCAAATGTTGCTCTGCAGTATTTTGTCCCATTCACGGCGAAGCACTTGCTTGAAGTGATCGACACTATGGTATTTTTTAGTGCCAACCTTGCTTTCCAAAATACTCCAGACACAATAGTCCAACGGTTTGGTATCCGGAGATTTTTCTAGCGAAGCGAGTAACCTCAATTTGTAACCATTCATGTTTGGCGAGAGCTGAGTGCGATGGTCCTGAGTCCTGTTGGAATGTCCAAGGTCTGCGGCCAAAATGTTTCCGTGCCCAAGACTTTAATACACCCTTCACAATATTTTTGCGATAATATTCCGCATTTATTCTGATGCCACGGTCGATTAATATGAGCGGAAAACGACCATCGTCTGTTATGGTGGCCCACACCACCATCGTGGGTTCGTAATATGCACTCCGCGAAAATACTATTGCCAAATTTTATCGAGATCGGCAAATATGTGGATATAACTCCCATATATATCCTTAATCCGATTTCAGGTCTATTGGTGGAACTCGGCTACGATACATATTTTTATACCCTACACCACAAGGTGGTCAGGGTATTATGTCTTTGTGCATTTGTTTGTAACAGGCAAAAGGAAACGAGATAGACCCATAGTTCCTTTTGATGATCTGCATACAATCAATTTCTGAGTTGATTTATGCATGTCAGTCCGTCTGTCCATGTAATTTTGTGAACAAAATGCAGGTCGCATTTATTATCCGAATGAGATGAAATTTTCCAAACAACATTTGTTTGGCCCAAGGACGAACCCTATTGAAATTAGAGGTAATCGGTAAAAATTTAGATATAGCTCCCATATATATCTTCGCCCGAATTGCTATTTTTGTCCTCCGTAATATGCCGTAATATGCACTCTGTAACAATAATATTTAGGGAAATATATCAAATGCAGCTCAGAAATACCTTTGCTAAATTTTATCCAGATCGGTTCATATTTGGATATAGCTCCCATATATTACTTCGTCCGATTTACATTTTATTGTGCACCAAACGTCTAATATTTGCCCAAATGGAATGAAATTCGGCACATACGACCGAATTGAGTCTAGAAGGTAGTATTCCAAATTTGCTGAAGATCGGTTCAGATATAGCTATAGCTCCCATATATATTGTTCATCCGATTTCTAGTATTTGTTACCCACAGCCGTAATATGCACTCCGTAACAACGATATTCAGGGAAATATATCAAATGCAGCTCAGAAATATCTTTGCCAAATTTTATCGAGATCGGTTCAGATTTATATATAAAATATCTCGCTCAAAAATCGATTCAGAATTGGATATGCCTTCCATATATTAGTTCCCTCTGAAACCAAATTATATCTGATCTAAAGCCAAATTGTTGATAGGTGATATTATCTACTGCAAAGGAATTCTTTTGTTCCGGAGCTCTACTAAATATGGTAGGGTAGCATATAGTCGGCCCCGCCCGACTTTTGACTTTTCCTTACTGGTTAAGTGTAATTTTAACTTCCCTTATGACACTAACCTCCTTTAAATTCTATGTTTATTTCATTTGGATTATATCTATTCTCCTGACGACTAGAGTAGAGAATATCAGAGTATGAGATGTGTGTTATTTCGTGTAATGTGTATTTTTTCTACTATTTTTCGTTGTTGCTGAGGTGGTTGTGGTTGTTGTTGCTACTTAATCTAGCTGCCGTGCAATATCGCTATTGCTGTTGTTGTTGTTGCAATTTTGTGTTATTATTGACCTAATCACTTGTGGAGCACAAACGATCATTGAACTTTTACTTCCGCATGCATTGTTCGAATATCTGTTGGTGTGGTTGGTTGTTGTTGCTGCTGCTGCAGTGATATATTCAGTAAAATGCACTTGTATTGTATTTTGCTTTTGTTTTTTTTTTTTTTTTTCTGTAACATGCCTTTCCTCGTTTACGATGGGAAAATTAAATTCTAATGCTATCAATCGTTGTTGCTGATCTCAATAGCAATGCAAGTCGTGCGTTTGTTTACTGGCTCTAGGTTCATATGAGTTTATCAAGGACGATTATCGAATGGGAATGTATATATAGAATGTACACGACTATTTACATGTCGATCGATTTATTTATTATTTCATACACATTACCTAATTGTCTTTCCGACTACCGGCCTACCATAGACTATGAGTCGAAATCGTACAATTCTTAAAACATGAAAGTTAAATTGAATGAAAGGAAAATTTTAACAGCGAGGAGGTTTTATACTCATAAACGAAAGTAAGTAGGTTTTTTGAAGTAGTTAAAAAAATTGGACGCTAAAATCATCAAAATACCAAATATCGGGAGGTACCGTTGTATGGGGGACATACGATATCGTGGACCCATATAGACAAATCTCTTTCAGGAGTAAAGTTCTCCTAAAAACCTCATTGTGTACAACTTTAGATACTTCCATTGAAAATGCGGCTAAAATACTGAATATCGGGAGGTACCGTAGTAGGGGGATATACGATATCGTGGACCGATATAGCCCATCTTCGAACTCGATTTGCCTGCATACAAAAGACTGATCTGTGCCAAATTTTGGCTTCCTATATTAGTTCGTGTTGACTCTAGCGTAATTGCAACAGACGGGCAGTCGGCCAAAACGTCATAGAATTTTACGCTGATCTATGTCCGTTTCCTATGTCCGTTTTTAAATATATTTCTTGACTTGCGTTTCGATTATTCAAATTTTTGACCCCTAGTGGAGGTGTATTCAGAAGTAGTGAGTCAAAATTCCAGATTCACACCATATTTACGATTTTTTGTAACATTGAGATATGCAAGGTGAAAAGTTTGGACCAAATCAATACCCCTTCGAGAGTTATCGTGTACTCCAGTTAGACAGATGACTCCAAATATCCTGATATGGATTTAGTTCAAAGAAACTTAGAGTCTAAAACGTTTTGGCCACATCATATGATATATATCTTCAGTAGTGAGGGTATAGAAAGTTTGAAGAAAAACGGTAAATAATTCTATTTTTTAAAAATTTTCCGATCTGCCTAGTTTAGACCAAAAGGTATACTCCCTTCGAGAGTTATCGTGCTCACAGAATGATTAATAGATGGATGGACAAACAAACTAACGTGACTAAATGGACTCCAGGTTGTCTAAAACGGGTTTCACCGTTATTTCAATAAGGCATATATTGGCCTTATCAATTAATCCAAAACCTTTTACACACACGGCTTAGGTTGTAAAAAAGTAGTTTATGTAGGTACATTTAAAGGATATGAGTACTAATATCCTTTGAATGTACCTTATCTAATTCCGTACTAAAGGGTGATTGTTGATAATTAATTTTCACAAATTGAATTATATGGACCGTTGACCACGACTGCGCTTTGACATTTGCTTTGCCCAAGGATGAATCCTATTGAAATTGGTGAGAAATCGGTTCAAATTTAGATACAGCTCCCATAGATATCTTCAACCGATATCGGGTGAATTGTGCACAGTACATAAAATTTGGTGAAAATCGGTTCAGATATAGCTGTAGCTCCCCTATATATATGTTTCACCCGATTTGAGGTCTTAAGACCCTCGCATGCGAAATATGCACTCCACAACAATTATCTTTGGTACGAGATATCAGATACAGCTCAGAAATAAGTGTCAAAAATGTTGTCAAGATCGGTTCAGATTTGGATATAGCTCCCATATATGTCTTTATCCGATTTCAGGTTTACTGTGCACTAAATGGCTAATATCAGCCGAAATGGACTGAACTTTGGCACTTCCGACGGGATCCAGCCCAGAAGCAAGTACTTAATTTTTTGGTGAATATCAATCCAGATATAGCTATAGCTCCCATATACATGTGTTAAAGACCCTCACATGCGCAATATGCACTTCACAACAAGGATATTTGATACCGAACTTAGATACAGCTCGAAAATACCTCTGTCAAATTCCATCGAGATCGGTTTAGATTTTTATATACTTTCGATATACATCTTAATTCGATATACACCATATATGTAACATCAGCCTAAATTGAATAGATCTTTTAATATTCAACCGAATTCTTTCATTTGGTAAAAGTCTGTCGGGTATATATATTGCTCCAACAAATATTTTTGAATACAATTCTTATCGAAGTCATATCATACACTATTCAGCAATGTTATTTGGTGCTAGAGGAACAAAGCCTCCATCAAATTTGTTGAAAATCAATTCAAATAGGATATAATTCTTAAATGGTGACTACTCTAAAGTCATGATACGCATTCAAATATGGTTCATAGTTAGTATGATCTACCCCAATTTTAGATTTTTTTGTTACGGAAGCTCTACTACACCACATATTGGTGTATCATACCGATCATAATTAGTCATAATATGGACCCGAATTTACTGTAAATTGTTTAATGGTTTTCCCAGTATGTAGGACAAATATTTTCATAGATGGGTCCAAGTTTGGTATAGTCCCCACATAACTGTATTCACACTTTTCACCGGAAGTGTTTAGTATTTCTAGTTCGTAATGGGTAATTCCTTCTAAGAAAAAAAATGCCTACCTCTATCAAAAGGGTATTTAGCTACATTGTTTAACAGAATTAATCAAACTTGGTATTTACTAAATTCATACACTTTCTATGACAAACAAGTAAAAAAGCTGTAAGTTCGGCCGGACCGATTTTTGAATAACCTTCACCATTTGGAAGGAATTTGGCAATTTCCAAAAAAAAAAAAAAAATGAAATCCGTTAAAAATTCTGTTAAATCTTAAAAATACCGAATGTAGCCCTTATATTCGGGTCTATACGACGACGTGGGCCTGCATAGGCAACTTTTGTCATAAGCCATTACCATATATTCAAATGCGAAACTTAAATATAAAAATTCGGTGAATAATGTAGCTAAAATTATCAAAATACCGAATATCGGGATGTACCGTTATATGGTGTCTAAATGACTTGCACAGACAATTTTCTGTCTTAGGTTGTAGTATCTATTTTGAACTTCAAATACCAAATTTGAAACGATTCCGGTGAATAATGTCGCTAAAATCATCAAAATACCGAATATCGGGCGGTATCGTTATATGGGGGCTATACCAAAACGTGGACCTACATGACCCCTTATTCAATAGCAAAAATTCTTCAGACATAATATACATTTGAGTAAAATTGTATCAGCCTACTTCGTTTCTAGAGTGCTTTTCCACAGAGGGACAGAAAGACAGACGGACGGACATCGCTAAATCGACATAGAATTTTGTGCTGATCAAGAATAGATATATACTTTGTGGGGTCTAAACTGTATATTTCGAGGTGGTACAAACGGAATGACAAACATAATACTCCCACCATACCATGGTGGAGGGTATAAAAATCGGTATTTAGAGAATTTTGGATACTTTTTCCAACGAAATTATCTCAAAATTGGTGTTTGGACTTCGCAATAGAACTCCTCTGGCAGATAATTTGCAAAACATTCCCACGCTTTCGTATAGCATCCATATAACTGTACCAACCTATATTCGGTATTTTTTTAGCTGAATTTTTTTTCAATGGAATCTAATGAAATTTTGCAGGTTCCTCTCAAATGGTGGAGGGTATTAAATGATCGGCGCAGCTAGATCACTTTCTAATTTGCTTGGATTTTCTTTTATTTATGAGGGATATGATAATAATTGAATTTAAAGAAAAATGTTTTACAATTTTCAAACTTTCCAATTGGATTTCGAATTTGAACATTTTAGAAAATATTCTTCTACGAAAAACGTATCTACTTTATGCGGCGCACTCTAATGTTGTAGTAAAAACTATGACAAAGCAAAACAACTCTAGTTGGTTTATCCCCAAATCATAAATGCCTGAGTGTTTGTGTGTGTGCGTGCTGAGCTGTGTAGGCAGAACTTTCACTACCAAATAAGAAAAAAACTTACCACAATGTTGTCAGCTAACAAAATATGGGCAGCAAACAAAATCAAAAGACAATTGTAGGTTTTTTTTTAAGATTTTTCATATATTTTTTGTTGTATTTGTTTTTTTGAGGGGGGTATTTTCTGTTTGTTTTTAACGTTTAAATATAAATAAATTTTCTTTACTAGATAGACAGATGAATAAGCAAAATAAAATAAAAATCATACAATTTCTTTTTGGAGAAAGGAAAATACAAAAAAAAAAATTAAATTAAATATATAAATTAATGTTTACATGGGCATTGAAATTTTCATTTGGAGAAATTTAAAACTTAAAAAGAAAACATAGAGGAAAAGGAAAAACAAATAAAATTGTTTTTTTTTTTTTAATATATAATACAAGTTATATAAGTATATACTATATGCATGTATATAACATAAGATAATGTGGCGGAAATTTTTTGTAATTTTTTTTCATCATGTATGTATATGTGTTGTATGTATATGTTTATGTTGTTTAGGAAAATTAAACAAAAATAAAAAATCCAAAAAAATTTATATAAAATAAAAAAATTATTGGCTCACACTAATATGACACTTAATGTAATACATTATTTCTGTAGTAGTAGTTGTTGTTCTTGTGGTTTGGATATAAAAGAAAAATAAATAAATATTTATTTTGTGTTTTTGCATATTTTCACATTTTTAATAAATATTTACTTATTTTTGTTTAAGAAAAAGTATAAAAAATAAATAGGAAAATTTTTGTAAGAGTTTCTTTTTGTTCGTTTGTCTAAATAGGAAAACAAGAAGTAGATAGGTTTTTTTTCATTCAAAACATTTCAAAAAATAGTAACATATTTGTTGAGGATTTTTAGTTTTTGTTTTTTCTTTAATAAATTATAATTTCTTTTAACTTTAAAAACTAACAAAAATAAATTATAATCAGTACATTTTTCAAATGAATTTCTTTTTTCTTTTTTTTCGTTTATACTTCTTCCCCAGCCTGTTGGGGAAGAAATTTTCTTCTACGCCGACAACTGGAAGTCTCCTCACGGCCTCTCACTTGCAACCATAAAGGCCGCCTTAAAAACTTGTTCATGCCAAGCATTATGGATACATTAATTATTTTTCGTATTTTATTTTTACAGAAAAAACTAATGTGAGTGAATTGAATTTTAGTTGTTGTGATTGTTGTTGTTTTTGTTAGAAAATAAGGCAATTATGGTAGATTGTTTTTATTTTGTTTTCTTGGGAAAAACAAAACAATTTCCTAGGAAAAACTATTTGCCATCACCATCAATACTGACCGGTAGGATCTAGCTGTGGTGTGTGCTGGTGACAACTGCTTTGGCTCGCACAGCGTTCATGCTGACGATCATGGTGTGTGGAGCTAAGATTTTGTGGCCTCAAATAAGTGCCGGTAGGATCTAAGATTGGTTGGCTAATCATTTTGTTAATAATTTTGTTTTAAAGGGGAGAGGGGGGAGGAGTTACGAAAAATAATTAATTTTTTAGTTAAAACAATTTTTTCTTTCCTTAAATTTTAAAGGCCGAAATAGGCTTTTTTTCAAAAAAGTTTAAAAATAATTAAACCTCTTTAATAAGTACCAGTGGGATCCAAGGCGAAATCCATTTTGAAGCTCAATAAACAACAAGAAAATTAAATTAAAAATTACTAAAAAATAATTTTACAAAATTTCTGGAATTTTGTCCTAAAAAGCTGTTTTTTTAACAGAAATATTTTTTTTTTCAAATAAAATTTTTTTTAATATTGTCCAGTAGGATCTAAGATAGCCATTTTGCCTAGTAAATTTCAAACAAAAATCTTCTTCAAAAATATTTAAAAAAAAACTAGATTTCTTGTCTTCGCAAACAGCTGATTGGCAGGAATTTTTGTTGTTGTTGAATATCTCTCTTGCTCTTGGCTCTCTGTTTTTATTTCACCAAATGCTCACCGCTCGTTCTCTTTTTGGTTGGACTGCAAGAAGTTGATCTTGTTGTTGCTTTTATTGTTTTATTTTGGGGGGTCTGCTCCTCACCGCACACTCAATACTGACCAGTAGGATCCAAATAGCCAGCCATTGTAGTATTAGTTGTTGTTGTCGTTAACGAAAATTTTCAAACAAATTGTTTTAAACAAAAAAAAAAAAATTGGTGGAGTCTTTTTGTTTCTTTTTCAAACACTTGGTTGGGACTTTGCGTTTGCTTGCTGCTTGCTTTTCCTTTAAAGTCTTTGAACTTTATTCAAATAATCTTCTTTTTTGTTTGGGTTTTTGTCTTTTGGCAGTTTGTTCTTTTAATTCTTTTCTGTTAACAAATTAATTGTTAAAATATTTAAATTTTGTTGTGGTTGTTGTTTATGGTTAAATTCAAATCACTGGCACCAGGAATATTTTACTGGTGTTATTTTTGTTTTTCAAATGTTTAGTTTATTGGATTTTTCAAAACTATTTGTTTTATTTTCAAAACCGTCCACGATTTGATTTTTTTTCTGAAAAAATTATAGATTTTTTCAATATTTTTTCTTTCGTAATTTAACGTGCTTTTATTGAATCTACTTTTCGATCTGTACTCTTTGAGTGCTGATGATGTTGTGTACTGATTTCGTTTGCAACGTGAGTTTAAATATCTGTGAGAGACAAAGTGGTGCTCATTTGGCCCAACTGAGTAGCATGAGTAAACGAGAGCACCGATTTACCCAGCATTCTGTGACTGTGTGCGTGTGTGTGAAACGAAAATAGGCAGGTGTTTTCTTGAGGCGTTTTTCTCTTATGGTCTGTGTGGAATTCTCTTAAATCCATGTTGCCCCGCTGCACTGGTGTGCGGAAGAAAAAGAGCGAGCGAATACTCTTTCTTTCCAACATGCACACAACACAACGAGATCTTGGCGATATTTTTCAATTCGTGAGACCGGTATTATTCATTCAAACAAAAATCAGCTGTTTTAAGTCCAATCTTGAAATTGTTGTTGGTGCTGGAGCCATGTATGAGAGCGTTTAGTTTGTCATTGTATTTGTACACCACGATCATATGTTTGGACAAAAAAAATGTATCTCGTTTTGTATTCAAACAATTTCTACCTGATTTTTTTCTTCTTCTGCTTCTACTTCTTCAACTTTAGTTGTGTGTTGTTCTTTCTGCATTCTAATTGGTGCTTTATTGGCTGTCTTGATTATTTATTATAGGTTAGGTGTGGTGTTGCTATCATTGCATTGCAGCACGATACATCCTTTATTCGTATCCTGTCTGTGTGTTTCGTTGTTGACCTATAAGATTCGTTTTAACATTGCAGATGGATTCTTCATGGGATGTGCTGTAGTGTGTGTGGATTTAATGGCTGAGTTAGCTCCTCCTACACTTGGCTGTTAGAACTTCTTAATATTGAAAGGATCTTAGTCGGCATCTGCCAAAAATTTAATTTTTTTCGGAAGTGTTCAAAAAATTTGTTTAATGTAAATTAAAAATTTGCTTATATTGGAAAAGTTGTTGTTTCCTTTATTTCATAACTACATAAGATTGTGTGAAAAAAATCAGATTATTTTTTTATAACAATATAAATGAAATCTACAAGTTTACAAATTAAAAAACTAAATATTGTTATTAACTCGCAGATATTTAAACAGTGATATTTTTACTTGGCAATGTTACTGAGACGTATTGAGAAATTCATTTCGAAACTATTCCATCCAGAGTGGATTTTAGTCAGTCACTTGGTGTTTTTAAATTTTCACCATTTAATGAAAAAATTGTTATTTTTTAACAGCTAGAGATATTTTAATAACATTTTTGTTCGAATGATAATATATCGTGTTTCTTGAGATGTCATTACCCAACAAGAACTACAAGTGCTAAACATTTGCCAAGGCTAAGATTGAAATATAATTTTTCCCCAAGAAGATTATTTTTTATAAACAATTTTAAAGATCCACGTTTTTTAATGCTTTTGATTTTTTTCTCATTTTGCTGGAAATTGTGATTAAATTCTGAAAAAAAACTATATTGAAATGTACTTTAATATGGAGCTGTGTCAAAACGTTCACCTAAACATTTTTTACCCTACACCACAAGGTGGTCAGGGTATTATGTCTTTGTGCATTTGTTTGTATTAGGAAAAAGGAAACGAGATAGACCCATAGTTACTTTTGATGATCTGCATTAAATAACATTCTGAATCGATTTATGCATGTCCGTCTGTCCACGTATTTTTGTAAACAAATTACATGTCGCATTTATTGCCCGATCCCGATGAAATTTTTCACAAATCATTTGCTTGAACCAGGGACGAAATTCGAGATAATCGGCCAAATTTTAGACATAGCTCTTCGTCCGAATTGGCTTTTATTGTGCACCAAACGTGTAATATCAGACCAAATAGTATGGAATTTTGCACATAGGTCAAATTTGGCCTGAAAATAAGTATGCCAAATTTGATCGAAACCGGTTCAGATATAGCTATAGCTTCATCCGATTTGTTATTTTTGTCCTCCGCAGCCATAATATGCACTCTGTAACAACGCTCAGCTCAGAAATACCTTTGCTAAATTTTTGACGAGATCGATCCAGATTTGGATATAGCTCCCATATATATGTTCGTCTGATTTGCTTATTATTGTTACATTAGCTCAAATGGGATGGAATTTTGGACTTGTCAAGTATGTCAAATTTGGTGAAGATCGGTTCAGATATGGCTACAGCTCCCATATATAATGTTCATCCGATTTGTTATATGTGTTCTCCATAGCCGTAATATGCATTCCGTAACAACGACATTCTGAGAAATATATCAAATACAGCTCAGAAATTCCTTTGCCAAATTTTATTTAGATCGGCTCAGATTTGGATATAGATCCCATATACAGGGTGATATAAAAAAAACTCCATAATTTAAACATTTTTTTAAAAAAATCTTATTGAATGAAGGCAAAAAAGGTCGGAAATAGCATCAAATTTTAGAATAAGTTTAGATTTGTTCCAATTGGTCACCTTTGGCACGAATTATGGCCTTTAAACGGTGAGGATCGGAAGATAATTTCTACATGTATATAATACCCTCAACAAATACTTTTGTAAAACCTTAGAAAATTTACAATTCAAAATTGTAAGTTACATTGAAAAAATCGCATGCGATAAAAAAAAAATGACAAAAATTGAAAAAATGAAACAAGAAATATTAACTTTTTTATTGGCAGATTTTTACGCGATTTTCTTAGATTTTATCCTTTTCTGACAAGAGACCATTCCAAATTGATGAGAATTCTGAAAATCAGAAAATTGATTTATAAGCGGTATAAATAACCTCCCCATCATTGATATATGGGATTGCACACAATTTGCTGTATATGCGATATCTTGGATATGACCATCATTGTTACGGTCAGAAGTGACATTTTAGCGAATTGGTGATTTCGCCAGGATTAAAATATTTGCGATTTAGTGCAAATTTTCGTATGTTTTAAATAAAAGTTATGGGCTATTTATGTAAAATATGGTCCATCCAATTTGGTACGCTCCTACCCAGTCCTAAAATCACACTCCATGCAAAATTCCGCGTCGATTGGTCTACAATTGATGCCTGAAGAGCAACAGAACAGATCAAGATTTTTTTCTGTTTTTGGTCCATTTTAACTCCAAAATATTTTGCGATTTTCTCCAAAAACAATAGGGTTCTGGAGCTAACTTCACCTCCATTTTCAATTTCGTAAAGATCAGATCATAATTGTGACCTGTAGCTTGATTAAAAATTAAGATGGACAGACGGACGGACGGACATACATAGCTAGATCGACTCAGCTAGGAGAGATAGGAAGATCCATATATAGTTTTCCATGTCGGAGACCAATATTTCGAGGTGTCACATAATTTTTGCTCCAATTAAATTTGTAATACCCCCAACACATAGTGTTGTAGGGTATAAAAAATCGACCAAAATGATCAAAAATTTGTCAACATTTATATCTAATTCTATTAATTTATCTTGAAATTTTACGCATTTATCTTGAATTCAACAAACGGACAGACAGATGGCGGATAAACTTCGTTTAATCAATTTAAGCGTTTTAGTGATCATTAATAATAGTTTGTGGGGCAAAAAAAAATATTTCGAGTCGCTTTAAACGATGTTGATAATCGACTCCTTAACATAGTAATATATTATTTGCCGAAACCCGGGATTGAACCGGGGACCTTTAGATCTTCAGTCTAACGCTCTCCCAACTGAGCTATTTCGGCGTATAACAGATAATTCTAAAATCCTGAAGCCGTGTCATTTTAATTAGGTTCAATTGCAATTTTATATTTATTTAGGTCAAATGTTAAAAATATTAAATACTTTATTTAGATGCAAATTTTAGTGCATTTATTAATTTTTTAATGTTGGCATAAAGTAAAAGAAAAAAGTGACCCCAGACAGTCTGGAAGTTCCTCTGACGAATTCTATTGAAATTGGGCCAGATAAAGGTATAGCTTTGATTTGAGATTTAGTCTATCTCTAAGCCGTAATAAAAATTAATGATATTTGGTACCGTCATCAGATCAGATAACTTGAAATCACAAATGCCTCCATCAATCGTACAACGTTTTGTTAGCAATCGTACGAAATTGTTAGCAATCGTGCCGAATTTGATTTTCTCCCATGAGAAAACATTCGTTGTCTAGCAGTTTGTAAAAAAAAAACAAAATGATCGTTTTTACTTGCCAAAGAGGTCAGCTGAAAATTTGCACCTTCGGTTGGCCACCAGAACTCAAGCGCCGGCCATTGTGATGGTGTGGACCGCCATAACAGCCGATGGTCGCTCTCCACTCGTATTAAACGACCGTGGCATCAGAATAAATGCCGATTATTATCGCGCAAATATTCTGGAGGCTGTATTAAAGCCTCGGGCACGCAAACGTTTTGGCCGCAGATAATGGACATTGCAACAGGACTCAGCGCCATCGCATTCAGCACGCGCCACCCAAGAATGGTTACATAATGAGGTTCCCCGCTTCATTTCCAGTGCACAATGGCAACCAAAATCTCCGGATACCAATCCGTTGGACTATTGCGTATGGAGTGTTTTGGAAAGCAAGGTTGGCACTAAAAAATACCAAAGTGTCGATCACTTTAAGCAAGCGCTTCGCCGGGAATGTGCCAAAATACCGCAGAACAACAACAGCGTGTGACGGTTTCATTGGCTGTTTGAAGACCATAATTCGTGCCAAAGATGACCAATTCGAACAAATCTAAACTTATTCTAAAATTTGATGCTAGTTCCGACATTTTTTGTTAAAAAAAAAATTAAAAATGATGGCGTTTGACTTTATTGCAGTTTTTTATCTCACCCGTATTTGAGGTTCGTTATAAATGGCCGACTAATTGCACCTACTGACTTTGGAAGCTCTTATTTTACAATAATCTCCATTATTACAAATTGTGTATAGATTGATTCCTAAAATAACTTTAAGACTTCCTACAGTAGCATCTGAATATAAATTATAACATTCAATAGTGATATCAAATTCCCTACGCTTTGCTATTGACAGGGTACATAACCCCTTCTCTAATTTGACATCAATAACCCTTGTCATAGCACGCGACATACACGCTTTCATCACAAGCCACAACCCTTTTTCCATTTCCAAGATTTTATTCAATCGATCATAACAACAGCAATTGATTACTTCTTATAACCCTTGCCATTTAAATGATTTTTTTATTCTACCCCTGTTTTACTACTCAAAAAATGTTGAAGGAGTTCCCTTCCTTCACCTTTTTGTATAACTTGTTAACATCTGTCATGTCCCCGTGAAGAAATTCACGTGCCAAGGTGAAAAATATGCCAATGCAAACCAAATAAAAGAAAACAAAATCATTTGAGGATAACCTTTCATGTTTTCGATTTTTTTATTATTAATTTTGGAATTTCTTTTGGACAACAAACGGAAGTCCTTCTCGAAACTTCACGCGAAGATCAAAAAACAGTCAGTCATCGATTAACTAGGCACAATCCTTTGCTGTAACAAAATGAAAGGATTTATATTTCCTCTTACCATTAAAAAAAAAAAAAAAAAAAACTCCCCAACATTCCACACATTACAACATATGATGTGACAGAGTATCAGAGGAGTTGAAAGGAGTGAAGCGACAATGAACGAAAACAAAGAATTCCTTTACTATTCTGCACCCCAAACCTTAATGTGGATGGATACGACGAGGATGATGATGCAGATGTAAGCGATAACATGTGCTGCTTGGAAATGGTTTTGTATTTCTAGAGTGTGCCATTTTTTCGAAAAGAAAAGAAATGTGGCTGCAAATTTTTGGTGACAAATGCAAGAGTTTTTTATGATAAAAATGCAACTCTTTTTTTTTGCAAGGTATTTGCAGATGTTGCTTTTCGAGGCGTAGTACTAATAGGAAGTGGGAGGGTATGTCTTACTTGCGAAAAATGACAGGCGTTTTTTGGAAAAATGTGCGGCAAAAGATTTCTCAGATCAACAAAATATTTCTGAAAAGATGACGGAGATATGTTGAATGTTAAGTTTGAAAGTAATGGCCTAATGACCCTACAATATCCATTTTGGATGATTTCGCTTTTGAAATTATGTCAAAGAGCCCCGCCCAGATGTTACCCTTAGGTTTTTGACCGAGGGAATTTGGCCAATATTTACGCACATTGTCGTTCTATTAGTCTTGTGGTCCATTTTACAGCAAAATATAATCCACTAGTACTCCAAAAAGCTAAACTTTTTTCCCTGTCCTTAGCTCTCTTCTCACGCAAAATTCCGTGTCGATTGGTTTCATGTGTGATCAGGATATTTTTGCTGTTTTTGGTTAATTATTAATATTTTGCGATCATCTCCAAATTCAAAATGCTCTCTGTATCTCCAAATTTAGACTTATCTATCTGATTTGCTTGTCTACGATATTTGGCAAAGGCTATAGACGTGCGGGGCCGACCATCTGATATCCTACAACACTACAGTATGTTAGAAGCCCCCTTATGTCGAAATCTATTTTGGAAGATTTCCCTTTTATATTTATGTCATAGAGAACTGCCCAGATATTACCCTTAGCTTTTTGGTCAGGGACATTTACCCAATATTAAGACTGTTAGTTGTTGTGGTCCATTTTACAGCTAAATGTAATCCAATGGTCATCCAAAATGCTGGACTTAGTCCCAATCCTCAACTCTCTTCGCATGCAAAATTCCGCGTCGATTGGTTTCAATTGTGAGATCAGGAAAATTTTTCTGTTTTTGGTTCATTTGAACCAATTAATATTTTGCTATAATCTTCAAATGCAAGATGCCTCTCTGTATCTCTAAATATAGACTCATCTATATGATTAGCTTTTCTGCGATATTTGGTTATATTCGTCAACCAAATCAGCATAAAAATCCAGAAGTTCTTTTGTGTATATGGATTTCGTCTCCTAGTTTTTTTTTCAGCGTTTCGGTAGAATGAAAATGTTGGTATTTTTTTCACACAAAAGTAGTGGTTCATTCTAGCCGCTGTCCTAAACTCTAACTTTATGTGAGATTTCGTATCTTTTGGTTTCATTTTGTGACCCTTATAACGGCTGCAAAACCAGGAACATTTTTAGTTGTTGGTCAATTTCAACTCCTAAATAAATTGCGGACATCTTTAAAAGCAATAGGCCTAGCCTTTCTGTGCCTAACCCTGCCCTTATAAAAATGTTCGTGAGAATCAGATGATAGTTGCAATTTGTATATAATAACACCAACCTGCGTTGTAAGGTGAAAAAAAAATACTACAAAATTTACACTTCAATATTATGAGTCAAATTGAAAAAATCGCATGCGATAAAAACTATGAAAAAAATAAAAAATATCAAAAAAAAAAAAATATACTACAAAATCTATATTAACATCATTATTGGCATGTTTGGCAACGGTCCAGTCATTCTTGAGATATAAGCATTCTTGCTAATATCCCCTTCCATTGAATATCCACATTGTATATATCGCTATATATATCCGATATATTTACTATCGGTATCAACGTAACGGTCAGTATTGACCTGTTCGTCTATTTGTGATTTCGCCGGGATTAAAAATATTCGCGGTTTAATTGAAAATTTGACTTTTATTTAACACAAATGTTATGGTTTACCGATGACCATCCAAATTGGAAGGCTTCTGCCCAGCCCTAAGCTCTAGCCCCACGGTTCTTGACTTATAAGCGGAATAACTAAAATAAATTTCTTGTACTTATAGAGTGTACCTATTTTGCTATATATCCTATATCTTGGCTATCAGGATCCCTGTAACAGCCAGAAGTAACCTTTAATGTATGTGTGATTTCGCCGGTATTAAAAATATTCACGGTTTAGTGAACATTTTCGAATTTTTTTTAACATAAAAGTTATGGTTTATTTTACCCGTTGCATATTGTCCGATAACCGCCAAAATTAATTGGCTTCTGTCCTTCAATAAACTCTAATTCCCTGCAAAATTCCACGCCGACTGCTTTATAATTATGGCCTGTTTTTGGTCCATTTCAACTCCTAAAATATTTGGCGATCATCTCCAAAAACAATAGCCATTTATTCTGGACGTAGCCCCACCTCCATTTTCAATTTAGTGAGAATCGGGCCATAATTGCGACCTGTATCGTGATTACAAATTGACATGGACAGACGGATGGACGGGCATACATAGCTAGATCGACATAGCTCGGCGAGATAGGAAGATCAATATATAGTTTCCTATGTGCAGTACCAACATTTCGAAGTGTTACATAATTTGTGCAAAAATCAAACTTACAATACCCCAAACATATAGGTATGTCTCTTAACTCGTTTAACTAAAATGCTCCTTTTAAATATTAAAATATTTCTAAGACCTACACAAAATTAGAACTGTGACAATGTCACACACAAAAAGAAGCTGAACAAATAACAGATGA
Source organism: Musca domestica (assembly GCF_030504385.1). Lineage (NCBI taxonomy): Eukaryota > Metazoa > Arthropoda > Insecta > Diptera > Muscidae > Musca > Musca domestica. The sequence goes on from NW_026712114.1 coordinate 40,833,309, forward strand.
TTTTATTACAATTTTCAAAATCCATAATTTTAATATCTTTACTAAGAATTGTGTGTTCTTATCTAAAACACCAAAAAAAAAATTACAAATGAAAAGATTTAAAATTTCGTTCTGGTCAAAACCATGGCACAACAATCGACTGACCGACGAAACAGCCAGCCAACCCCTAACTGGGTAATCCACAAGATAAACATGTTAAAAAGCCACATTAGTCGCAGTCATTGTTCGGTATTTAGTGATTGGACAAATATTTCTTAACACACTTTTTTACGGTTGTAAAACAAAATGCCACACAATGGACAAAATGACAACAAGATAGCACAGACGAAACAAAGGATAAACAACAACGACAACAACATAGGCAGAAGCGGAGGCAGCAAAAGGATGAGGATACTAACATCCTCTAATCATAAAACAATCGCTTAGATGTAACCAGTTAAGGAAGGGCTCTAATGGGCAGGACATCTCCGCAGCTCTTTGTCACCATAATTCTGGAACGTGTCGCAGCGAATTCCACTTAAAAACGTAAAGAAAGGATAACAAAACAAATATTTGCCAGAAACAGGCGACAACGAATAAGTAAATAGTAGCCCTGAAAATATGTGTCGCCTGGCGAGCTACCTGTTTGTTACAGCAGTAGCAAACACGATCGGTCTACATCTATATTTGTATGCACACACATACACTTATGTACATATTTATGAAATATCCTTTACATTGTCACTGTGTCCTGTTTGTGGCCAGCCTTTTTCCTTTGATCTGGGTGAATGTGCTAAAATAATAATGATGTTTGACAAGTTAATCTGAATATTAATGGTTTTTAGCAAAATTGTAGGCAGATTATATCTTCCTGTCTATGTGTATGTATGTATGTATTTATGTATGAACAATGCGATAATATAGTATGTCGCCAACTGGCGTCACACAATATCCTTCGATTATTTGCACAAGGATTAATGAAGAATAGGCTATAGACCAAAACATTCATTCTCAAAAGGAAATGGGTTGAACAGCAAAATTTTAAGGCGTTTTCAAGTATTCCATTTGTATTATTTTCTGGACCTAAAAGCAGATATTTTAATGGGAGGAGAATACCCAATGATTTGGCATTAATTATGGAATATCCTTTTTTCGTAGAATGCATTTTGTAGAAAACAGATAACTTTTGAAACAACCATGTAGATGTGATGTTATATATTCCGGCATTCGTAGGATTTGTAGGGTTGTTTATGGATCAAAAACAAAAAGTCCTGATTTTGACGTTGCAGTTGCTCGACAGGTCGCAACTATTGTCCAATAGACGCAAAATTTAGCCTGGGACTAGATTTTTGCCAAAAGCCTACAAATTTGTTTTATGTGACAAAATCCGAAAAATTGTACTAAATCGCGAATACTTTTTAATCCCGGTGAGATCAAAAATACATGAAAAGTTGAGTTCTGACTGTAACAATGATGCTGATATCTTGGCTATCGGATTTATAACAAACAAATTGGAATCTATGCGTACAAAAATTTGATGTTAGTTGCTACGCAATTATCGATCGACCCGAGAAATGGGCGTAGGGTTCGAAATTTAGCCTGGGACTAGATTTTTGCCAGAAACCTACAAATTTGTTTTATGTGACGAAAATCCGAAAAATTGCACTAAATCGAGAATACTTTTTAATCCCGGCGAGATCAGAAATACATGAAAAGTTCAGTTCTGAATGTTACAATGATACTGATATCCTGGCTAGCGGATTTATAACAAACAAATTGCAATCTATGTGTACAAAACTTTGATGTTAGTTGCTGCGCAATTATCGACCGAACCTCGAAATGGGCGTAGGGTTCGGGTCGAAATTGAAGCCCGTAAAAGCCGAGATGTGATTTTCTTCAAAAATATCTAGCAAAAGCCGAGATGTGTGGGCTCTCAATCCACAATTTTAATAAAAATTTACATTCCCAATGATTTTTTTGAAACTTCAAAAATCTTTATATTTTTATCAAACGAAGATCACCGGAAAAGATCGACAAAATAACCCTTCACCATATTATGGAGGGTATATTAGGTTTGTTATTCCATCATTAAGTTTGACATTTTAGACAACATAAATATAAACAAGGTGAGATGAAAAAACTGCAACCAATTTCAGACTGCAGTCATTTCTAAGCCACTCGTCCGACAGCTGCTAAAATTATTCCAGTGACAGCTCATCATATTGTTTACAAGTGTACAAAAGGATTTTGGTGACAATTTTCCAGAAAAAAAGTTATTTGTGATGGAATTCAAGCGTGATAGTTTGATTTCTATATATTTGACTGGAAAAAGTTAAGTAGCGACTTGATCGAAACCCGCGAACTGAACATATCGCAATATTCTATTCGGCAAATATTGAATCATGAGCTCGGGGTGAAGCCATTGAAATTCCAAAAAGTGCAAGAACTTATACCGCAACAGAAAGAAAACAGACTCAAAAGAGCTAAAGAGTTACTTCGCTTGGCCAAAAGTAGTGAACTGCAGAATTTGATTTTCTCCGAAGAGAAAACATTCGTTGTCCAGCAGGTTGTAAACAAACAAAATGTTCGTGTTTACTTGCCAAAGAGGTCAGCTGAAAATGTGCACCTTCGGTTGGCCACCAGAACTCAAGCGCCGGCCATGGTGATGGTATGGTCTGCCAGTTGTTGCAGTTTTTTTATCTCACCCTGTATATAGATCTCTTTGACTTTAGATTATTAGTTCCATTTGTCTCCTTTCAGAACTGGTATCTCTATAGGGCTATGTCAATGGTAGTGGACCGATAACACCATCTATCAATGCGATCAAAATATTACGATGTGTTGAGTTTGGACCAATACGGATACTCCCTTTTGTAGAGGACTAATAAAACGGAATTGCAATGTTTCTTTGTTTTTATGTTGTTGAAATTACATTTCAGAGACAACTCAGTCCAATTCATTAATTTGATAGAGCTTCATATAGTGCCTTTATTATATAAGGGATTTTACTATCTTACGAAGTTACGGAGCTTTTATTTAGCAATTTTCTTATAAAGGGCTTTCATAAATCTGCCAAGTAATAGTCACCTATCTTTAGCTTAATTGTTATTATTTATTTATTTATTTTTTTTGTAAAATTTCATTTACTCTACTCTATAAAAAAATATATCTCAACATAGCGTATTTCACGAAAAAAAAGATAATAAAACCTTCAATTAGATTCCTCAAGAACAGTTATTTAAACACCTGAGTATAGAACACCAAAAATCAACCTCGTAATTGTTTTCTTTTTTTTGTTTGCAAAAAGAAAATAAAGATATTTTTATTCAAGTGTATATTTATTTACTTTTTGCAAACAATCCCAAAAAAATCTGTTTTTGCCAACTTGGCACAAATGTAGGTCAGCAGTATCGCTACGAAAAAAAAGTGTTGCTGTGTTCGAATCACTCTTATAGCCGTTTTATAGCTTGTTCGTCGTCGATGTTGTTGTTGGTTTTTTGGTCTTTTGTGCAAAATCAACGTATTTGTCAAGTACTGCTGACTTCTGAGTTCTTGGTCTTGGCCATACTGTCACACTCACACGGCGGGAATGGTTTACACGCACAGTGCCGCTACAAATACCAGTACCAGTGGCTGTGAGCGTACTAATCGGCTAGCTGGCCAACGAGCCAGTCAGCCAGTCGCACTTAGCACACTCAGCTAGATGCCAAAGCCAGGGGGAAAACGGGTCGATAATAAAAATAACCTCGTTAATGACTATTGAAAATCAAACAGGAAAGCAAAAAAATTGAATGTAAACTTTTTAAACATTTCGCTTGCACCGAAGCAAATGAAAAGTGTTAAGTTTTCAATGTGCAAGAAAAAAATTGCATAGTTATTTGATTTTGCTCAAAATTTTTATAATCAAAAAAAAATGTAAAGGGATCACTGTAATTCTTGGCACAAATGTGAACATGCACAGTTTTAACTGAAAATTAAAGTAAAATAGTATCAGTAGGTTTTGCCTATAAATGTATACCACCAGCCTTGAGTAATGATTATTCAAACTTTTGACCCTTCATGGGGGAGGTGCCGAAGCGGTTTAACCAATATTGACAAATTCGTATCTGACCTAAGACTGATATAAATATTACAACGTGCCATCTCTACCATCCTCAAATCAAAAATCATCAATGCTAGTTTAAAACAAATGAAAAAGCAGTTAATACCCTCCACTATTTGGAAGGAACTTGAAAAATTTCAAAAAATACCGCTTTAATTTTATACGTTGCTATACGAAGACGTGGACCTGCATAAGTATTTTTTTTTTCATAGGCTGTAGCACCCATTAAAATTTTCAAATACGAAATTTGATAAAGTCGTTGAAATCATCGAAATCATCGCGCTATATGATGGTTATACGAAGATGTAGACCAGCATACGAAATTTTAAGGCCATTACAAACTTCCAACACGAAAATTAAAATTATTCGGGTGAATAAGGTAGCTAAAACCAGCTAAATACCGAATATGGGAACGATACGTTATATGGGGGCTATATGAAAACGTGGATCGACATGGTCCATTTACGAACTTTACACATTTATGCACAATTTTAGCCTTCTATCTTAAGTCGTTCGAAAGATAGAGTGATTACAACAGACAGACGAACAATGCAAGATCGTCTTAGAATATTACGCTGATCCAGAATATATAAACTTTGTAGGGTCCATCATGAATATTTCGAGGAGTTACAAACGGAATGACAAACAGCAACCAAATTCAGACTGCTGTCATTTCAAAGTCACTCGTCCGACAGATGTTAAAATTATTCCAGTGACAGCTCATTATATTGTTTACAAGCGTACAAAAGCATTTTGGTGAGAATTTTCCAGAAAAAAAGTTATTCGTACTGGAATTCAAGGGTGATAGTGTGACTTCTTTATATTTGGCTGGAAAACCACAAGTGGCTATCGTTAGAGCACTCCAGCATTTAAATGTGAATAAATCTTTTGTGTCTCGTACCACCGTTCGTTACCGTGATACTGAAAGCGTAGTCCGACGTCAAGGAAGTGGACAGAAGAAAACATCAAAATCAGCAGAAATGGTTCGAAAAGTAAAGAAGCGACTTGATCGAATCGCGCGTCGCAGTGGCCGAAAAATGGCTCGTGAGCTGAACATATTGCAATAGTCCATGCGGCAAATATTAGAAAAAATTAGCTCGGGGTAAGTCATTGAAATTCCAAAAAGTGCTAGAATTTACACCGCAACAGAGAGAAAATAGACAGCTCGTATTCATCGACCGTGGCATCGGAATAAATGCCGAATATTATCGCGAAAATATTCTGGAGGGTGTATTAAAGCCTTGGGTACGCAAACACCCACCCATAAATTGTTACGAAATGAGGTTCCTCGCTTCATTTCCAGAGAACAATGGCCACCAAAATATCCGGACACCAATCCGTTGGACTATTGTGTTTGGAGTATTTTGGAAAGCAAGATTGGCACTAAAAAACACCACAAGCAAGCGCTTTGCAGGGATAGGGTCGAAATACCGCAGAGCAAATTCGGGTACCGTGTGACCGTTTCATTGGCCGTTTGGAGGCCATAATTCATGCCAAAGGTAACCTATTCTAAACGTATTCTATAATTTGATGCTATTTCCGACATGTTTTGCTTTCATTCAATAAAATTAAAAAAAAAAAAAAAAATTATGGCGTTTGACTTTGGTGCAGTTTTTTTTATCTCACCCTGTTTTCATTTCCATCATTTGTAGGGTGTGTCATGAATATTTCAAGGACTTCCAAACGCAATGAAAAAGCTAAAGCCCTCCATTGAATGATTTAGGGTATAAAAAATACTTTTTTTATTTTCGACAAATTTTACTATTCAATATCCAGTCCTGGTAGTGGAAATTCCATGTTGAGGTAATAGTGCTTGTTTAGTAAAAATCTCTAAACGAGCTTCGGGTTCTCAGTCAAAACTTTTATGTAGTCGTGATCATATGCGCGTTGATGAGCGTAAGTATGTATGTAATGTATTGTTATAGTGTAAGAAATACCAAATTGTACCATCGGAACTCTTAAGTACTTTACTAGTTCAAATTTCCAAAAACACAGTTCTATTAAATGGAACATTCCGCTATTACGGTAGGTATTTCCGGTCCCCCAATATTTTGTACCCTATTTAGTGAACTCATTCAGTTCAAAAACCTTTTTTTTATAAAATAATTTGTTTTCCGTAGACGAAGCTTCATGCAAAAATTCAGAGCCTTTGCTTAGTACAATGTATGGTACTTTCTAGTACTTTTTGTCAGTTCCAGAAATAATTTCCAAAATTCATAAAATCGAAACCTTTCCCTCCAAAAAATCGTTGCTAATGCAAAATATCATCAGCCATTTCAACTTATGGACTAGTCAATCAATAATCGCTTTACCCTTGTAGTTGTAAAAGGCATGACTACTTCTTGAAAGCTTTAAGTAAAAGCATTTCTCTTGAAACTGCAGCGACAATGTCGACCATATTTTCAGCCGTCTCACACCTTTATTCTTCTGTTTTGTGGTAAAAAACAAAAAAAAAAAACTTTTATACCCTCAAAATTGTGAAAAAAGAAACGAAACCAACCAACGAAGAAACAAATTTATATTCTCTTGCATGGAATGAAGTTACATTTCTTTTCGTTAGTATTCTTCGATTTGGTTGATTATGGCCATTTCTTGTTTTAACCACACAGAAACAAGTTCGAGTGACCTAAATACAGGTCAATACCAGGAAGCGCACAGCGCGCTATAAACTATGATAAGCCTTCTTCTTTCTTTCTTTCACTCCAAGCAGGGAGGGGGGCTTTTATGGTTATTGTTATCGTAAATACTGTTGTAGTTGTCGTTGTTCTTCCCCTGTGTTTTAAGATGAGTTGGAGTTTCTTGGCTTGTTACATTACCAACAAAAAGATTAAGATTGGACTTGCCACCACAGAGTCAATCGAGCAATCAGATGATTATTGCCGCTTGGTTGTTGAAAAGTATTTCTGGTTTTAACACCAAAAAATTAAGTCTTGATATTTATTTATTAATAAAAATATTATTATTTAATTGCGGAAAGTATTAAACAAATTGTTTTAAACAAGTAAATGCATGCTGCTTTATAAGCGAAAATTGTTACAGGAAAGTGATTTTAATCAGATTAGAATCAGCACAAATACATAAGTTATTATAGATCTCAAATTTTTATACCCTACACCACATAGTGGTAAGGGTATTTGTTTGTAACATGGAGAAGGAAGCAATATAGACCCATAGTTACTTTTGAAGATCTTCATAGAATCACTTTTGATTTATGCATGTCAGTCCGCCCGTCCATGTGTTCTTGTGAAAAAATGCAGGTTGCATTTATTATCCGATTGAGATAAAATTTTGCACACAATATTTGTTTGCCCAAGGATGAACCCTATTGAAATTGGTGATAATCGGTTCAGAGTTGCATATAGCTCCCATATATCTTCAAATGATTTCGGTTTAATTGTGCACCAATGGGCTAATATAAGTCCAAATGACCTGTTTTGTTTTATACATTCCACCGAATTCAGTCTAGAAGCCAGTAACTCAAATTTGGAGAAAATCGGTTCATATATAGCTAAAGCTTCCATATATATGTTTCAACCGATTTGGGGGCTTAAGTCCATCACATGATTAATATGCACTCCAGATAAATAATATTTGGTACCGGAAATCAGATACTGCTGGAAAATACCTTTGTCAAATTTTATCGAGATCGTTTCAGATTAGGATATAGCTCTCATATATATAATATCAGCCCAAATGAACTGAATTTTTGTAATTAAGACTAAATTCATCCTATAAACCCTCACAAGCGTAATACCAGATACCAGATACAGCTCTGAAATAAGTGTAACAATTTTTTTCAAGATAGGTTCAGATTTTTATAAGTGTAACAAATTTTGTCAAGATAGGTTCAGATTTGTATATAGCTCCCATATATATCCTCAGCCGATTTCGATTTAATTGAGCACTTAATAGCTAATATCAGTCCACATCCAACAGCATTTAATTTAGAAGCATGTACATTGAAATTAGTGTAAATCGGTTCGGAATTTAATTTACAAGGAAGTACATTAAAATTGGTGTAAATCGGTTCAGATATAGCTATAGCAGCCATATATGTTTTATCCGATTTGGGATTTAAAGTCCCTCACAAGCGTTATATGCATTCCACAATATTGATTTTTGGTACCAGATATCAGATAGAGCTCTGAAATAAGTGTATTAAATTTTGTAAAGATCGGTTCAGATTTGGATATAGGTCCCATATATATCCACAACCGATTTTGGGTTAATTGCGGACCAAATAGACAATATCTGTCAAAAAGTTCTGAATTTTGGTACATCTTACCGAATTCAGTCTAGAAGCAAGTACATAAAATTTTGTGAAAATCTGTTCAGATATAGCTCCCATATATATATATATATATATATATATATATATATATATATATATATATATACATATATATATATATATATATATATATATATATATATATATATATATATATATATATATGTGTTTCATCCGATTTGGTGCTTAAGTCCCTCACATTCGTAATATGCATTCGACAAATATGATATTTGGTATTTGATATCTTATAAAGCTCGGAAATACCTTGGCAAAATTTTAGCGAGAACGGCTAAGATTTGGATATAGCTCGCATATATATACTTATTCCGATTTTGGGTTTATTGTGCAAATAATGGCTAATATCAGCCCAAATGGAGTGAATTTCGCGACGTACGTTTCCATTTTGTGCAACTCGGCTCCGATATATATTTTTATACCCTCCACCTTGGAAAGGAGGGTATATTTACTTTGTCATTCCGTTTGTAACATCCTTAAATATTCGTCGTAGACCCCATAATGTATATATATTCATAACCAACATAAAATTCTAAGTCGATTTAACGATGTCCGTCTGTCTGTCTGTCCTTCTGTCTGTCTGTTGAAATCACGATACAGCCCACATTATTTGACGTAGAGCGCCAAAATTTAGCAGAGCAATTTGTATTGTGTCTAGGATGTTTGGTATTGAAATGAGATATATCGGTCCACGTTCTGGTATATTCCCCATATAACGGTACCTCCCGATATTCGGTATTTTGATGATTTATGCCACATTTTTTCACTGATTTGTTTGAAAATTGGTATTTATAAGTCATAACGGGTCCCTGTATGTGTGGCAAAACATGGCATGAATAGGTCCACTTTGGTATAGCCCCCATATAACGGTACCTCCCGATATTCGGTATTTTGATAATTTTTGCCACATTTTTTAACGGATTTGTCTAAAAATTGGTATTTGTGGGTCATAATGGGTCCTAGTTCGTGTGGCGAAACATTGTATGTATAGGTCCACGTTTTGGTATAGTCCCCATATAACGGTACCTCCCGATATTCGGTATTTTGGTGATTTTTGACACATTTTTTCACGAATTTCTCTGAAAATTGGTAGTTGTAGATCATAATGGGTCCCAGTTCGTGAGGCGAGTCATTGAAATTATAGGTCCACGTTTTGGTATTGCTCCCAGATAATGGTACCTCCAAATATTCGGTAATTTGATGATTTTTGCCACATTTTTTCACGGAATTGTCTGAAAATTGGTTTTTCTAGGTCATAATGGGTTCTAGCTCCTTTGGCGAAACAATGCATGTGTAGGTCCACGATTTGGTATAGCCCCCATATAACGGCACCCCCCGATATTCGGCATTTTAATGGTTTTTGCTACATTTCTTATAATGTTTCCTTTACCCTTAGGTGGAGGGTATTAAAAGTTTTTCCCGGCCGAACTTAATGTTTTTTTACTTGTTTTAATATAATCCTTCTCGGCGTGATATCACGCACTCTACAGCAAACTATTACGGCTCTAAAGCCAATTGTTGATAGGAGGTATTATGTACTTGTAATAAATTCTTTTGTTACGGGAGCTCTACTAAATATGCATAGTGGTGTAGGGCATCATATAGTCGGCCCGCCTGACTTTTGACTTTTCCTTACTGGTTTCCCTGATTTGGAACTATTGTTGCAACCACAAAATATTAAAAATTAATTTATCTATTCATGTCTAATTGACCATCAGAAAAATATATATTTGTTTTTTTTTTTTTAATTCTATTTCTGACCGGAATCAATATTTCTATGAAGAATATCTTAAGAATAACTGAACCAGCTCCAAAACAAACAAGAGATTTTTCCACTTAAATCTTGTTAAATATTTGACCACGAAAACCACCTTTCCTCAAAATGCACCTTAAATAAATAGCATTAACATAGACAGCGGAAACACAGCGGAAGCTGTTAAGACTTTCCCACTTTCCTTTAATTTCCATTTCTTCCGAGCTCCACATTGCGTAATGCGAACAAACACATTAAAGTGAAACGAATTTTCTTCCCCCCATTAAAAAAAACTCCAACGAATCAACAAAAAATTTTCACTTTGTATTCAGTTTTTGTTTTTATTTTTTTTAAGAGGAGATCAGGTTACACATCCACAATTAATTTAGGATCCCTAAATAGTCAAGAATCTCGATGACATTCGTTTTACATCTATCCTCACAAAGGTGGGTGGTTGTGGAAATGTATCAGCAAACAAATAACACGTGCCCTGCCTCAGTCTGTGTTTGTATACCAGCGTTCGGTAAACACGCTTCCCTTGCACTGACAAGACAACAAAAATCACATGCTCTATTTTTTACGATTCTCTACATAAGGTCAATAACTGGGGATGAAGATTTTCGATATAAAAAGAAAAAATGTTCTAGTTTCCTTACTTTTCCTTGGGTTTTTTAAACGATGAAAGGAAAATCAAACAAATAATTTTTTCTCTTAAATGAAAGTAGGAAATTGTTTTGAGAAGGCGAAAACAGGGCAATGTAGAACAAAACGAAAAAAAAAAACATGTGAAAAATTAAGGATTTCAAATAGTTTTAAGGCAAGTTGTTGTTGTTGCGACCATAATTGGAAAACGCACAAGGTGTTTTCCATCTTCTCTATGCTGGAACACAAAATGTGGGTATCTAATTCGGTTCGATGTAAAAAACGAAATAAAAATACAATGGTAGCCTTTTGTTCTTTTGACTACTTCCGTGTGGTTGATGTTTGTGGAAAATTGCAATTAATCGCAAAGGTAAACCTGCAATTTTATTTCACCTCCATTAATTTGTATAGCCTCAACAATATATGGAGAAAATACTAACTTTGTAATTCTGTTTGTAACTCTTCAAAATACTGTTGTTAGACCCTACAAAGTATATAAATTCTTGATCAGTCGACTTAGCGAAGGATATCAGTCGAGCGGTGTGTCAGTCTGTCTGTTGTAATCACGCTATCTTTCGGACGAATTGAGGTAGAAGGTTAACATTTTTCCCACATGTGTATTTTGCCTGTGGGTTAAGTTCATGGGACATGTCGGTCCAATTTCCGTATAGACTCCATATAACTCTCGATATTCGATATTTGGAAGATTTAACTTAAAATATTGTGCATATGAGAAAATTAAAGACAATTGGACTGTTATTTCACGTTTTATAAGCTTTGAGATTTTTCAAATTTTTGACCCTTTATATCGCTCCTAACATGCGAAATTTGTCATCGATTTTTTTCAAACTTGGTTTATCTAAATATTTCTCTCAACCAGAAATCTGATGTGAATATGGAGTTGATCGAACTACTCTTTCTAGTACCCCCTCACAAGCGGACAGCATTTTTATACCCTACAACACTATGTGTTCATTAAACCGCGAATATTTTAAATCCCGGCGAAATCTCAAAGCCATGACAAGGTTACTTCTGATCTTTACATTGATGTTTACATCCCACAAATCGGATATATAGAAAAATATGTGCGATATATATGTCTATCAAAGAAGATATGCTTGAAAGATCTCTTATATGTCGAGAACGGCTGAACTGATTTCGACAGTTCTCATTAATTCAGAATGGCCTCTTGGCAGGAAAGAAGAAACGTCTAAAAAATTGCATAAAAATATCTCAAATCTAATCAATGATAGTACCTAAAAAGTACTCCCAATATAGCTCCGATATATTCTTAAATATACATAATTACTGCTTCATTAATTTTATTTAATAATTATTCTCTAAAATTCTAAGAGTATAACTCCAAGAGACCCTTGAATATATTATTACTCTAATAGTTCTTGAAAAATTCTTGAATATAACTCTATAATCCCTAAAAATAATTGTTAAATTCCACGATAATTCCTCTAATAATCCTGCAAAAATATTCTTCAAAAAATTCAGATTAAATGGTTGATAGATCTTTTTTCTTTAAAAATTCCCACGTTTATATGGCTGAAAGTCCTTCAAAGAAACTTTTTAAAAATCCACATACATATGTCCTTCAAACATATTTTTTACAAAAACATTTTTTTGTTTTATAGTCCTTCAAAAGTATTCATTAAAATCCACATTAATATAGATAATAGTCCTTCAAACACATTCTTTAAAAATTTACGTTTATATGGCTGATAGTCCTTCAAAAATATTTTTTAAAGATGCCTTTAAAATATTCATTCATTTTCACGATTATATGGCTGAAAGTCCTTTAAAGAATCTTTTTAAAAATCCACAAACATGCAGGGTGAGATAAACAAACTGCAACAAAGTCAAACGGGATAATTTATTTTTTTTTAAATTGTATTGAATGATGTGATGAATGTATTGAATTGTATTAGATTTGTTCGAATCGGTCACCTTTGGCACGAATTATGGCCTTCAAACGACCAATGAAACCATCAAACGCTGCCCGATTTGCGGTGATCGACACTTTGGTATTTTTTAGTGCCAACCTTGTTTTTAAAATACTCCAGACACAATAGTCCAATGGATTGGTATCCGAAGATTTTGATGGCCATTGTGCACTGGAAATGAAGCGAGGAACCTCATTTTGTAACCATTCTTGGGTGGCATGTGCTGAGTGCGAAGGAGCTGAGTCCTGTTGGAATGTCCAACGTCTGTGGCCAAAATGTTGGCGTGCCCAAGGCTTTAATACACCCTCCAGAATATTTTCGCTTGAGTTTTTCCAGCCAAATTTAAAGGACACACTATCCCGCTTGAATTTAATTACAAATAACTTTTTTTCTGGAAAATTCTCATCAAAATGCTTTTGTACGCTTGTAAACAATATAATGAGCTGTCATTGGAATAATTTCAACAGCTGTCGGACGAGTGGCTTAGAAATGACAGCATTCTGAAGTTGGTTGCAGTTTTTTCATGTCACCCTGTATGGTGGAGAGTATGAAAATCCTCACTTTTATATGGCTGATAGTCCTTGAAAAATATTCTTGAAAATCCACGCTTATACGGCTGTAAGTCCTTCAAAAAATCATTTTAAAAAATCACAAACATATGTCCTCTAAAAATATTTTTTACACAACAAATTTTTTTTGGCTAATTTTCCTTTAAATATATTTTTTAGAAATACGCGGTTATAATATAACTGATAGTTCTTCAAAATGTTGTTTAAAAATACACGATTATATGTGGATAATAGTCCTTCAAAATATTATTAATTACACCATAAAAATAATCCACTAGCTACATACATTTCTTCTTTCCTCATACTGGTGTATATATATATATATATATCTCCTGCTCTCCCAAATATTTCGATTCATTTATCTTTGCCATACGTAACAATAAAAATTACCATTACAATTTATCACGAACTCTCACATCCTTTGTTCTGACATTTGTAGTCAAAAACTGCAGAAAAAAAAACTGTTTCAATTTTATGTGAGTGCTACTGAAATTTCTGTTTTCCTAGTATTTACAGTGATTTATGTCAAAAGAATCTAATTTACATTTTTATTAAAATAACAAACGAAAAACACAAACAAACAGTGACTTTATAAAATAAAATTTATTACACAAAATAATTCTTACTATGTTATTTCTGGCGGTTTTTTTGTGGTGGAGGATGAAAAACCCTCGGGAGCAATTTTTAGTTCCAATGGGAAAAATGATGTTTAATTTTCTGTTATCCTGGTAAGTGCATACATTGACTTGCAACATGTTGATGACGAAACATTTATCATTATCTTTACGAAGAACGAAGGATAGAAGACATTATTTAGTTCTTTCAATGCGTTAATCCGAAAAGAATTTCATTTTTTGCAGACAACTTTTTCAAGGACTTTAAGAGATGATATAGTTAAGTAATATCAGGGGATATAATCGCTAATACTTATTTGTGAGCGGCTATAATTGGGGTTTTTAGGACATTTTTTGAAAAATATTCAAAGATGAAATCGGGGATATTTTTAAGAATATTTTAAAAGAACTAACCGTGATAAAATCGTGAGCATTTTAAGATCATTTTTGAAATTTCGGTGGATTTGAATATCATAGTGGATTTTTTAAGGACATTTTAGTTTGACTATTGAAGACGCAATTAAGAATTTCTTATGAATACTAGTATTTTCAGATATATTTTAACACATTTTTTAAGAAAAAATTTACTTCATCTATCAGAAGATTTTCAAATATATTTTCAGTGACTATCAGGGATGAAAACGTGAAATTTTAGGATACATCTAAGGTACTCTCTCAACAAAAAAAAAACGATAAAGATTTTTTCAGAGAAATGGCTGATTCGTTGTCCAGCAGTTTGTACAGCGTGAGATAAAAAAAACTGGAACAAAGTTAAACGCCACAAGTTTTAAATTTTTTTAATTTTATTGAATGAAAGCAAAAAATGTCTGAAATTTGGTGGCCACTGTATGCTGGAAATGAAGCGAGAAACCTCATTTTGTAAACATTCTTGGGTGGCGCGTGCTGAGTGCGATGGTGCTGAGTCCTGTTGGAATGTCCAAGGTCTGCGGCCAAAATGTTTGCGTGCCCTCCAGAATATTTTCGCGATAATATTCGGCATTTATTCTGATGCCATGGTCGATTTATACGAGCGGAGAGTGAACATCTGTTGTGGCGGACCACACTGTCATTATGGCCAGCGCTTGAGTTCTGGTGGCCAACCGAATGTGCACATTTTCAGCTGATCTCTTTGGCAAGTAAAAACGATCATTTTGTTTGTTTACAAACTGCTGGACTCTCATCTGAGAAAACCAAATTCGGCAGTTCACCACTTTCGGCCAAGCGAAGCTACTCTTTACCTCTGTTGAGTCTGTTTTCTTTCTGTTGCGATGTAAGTTCTTGCACTTTTTGGAATTTCAATAGATCTACCCCGAGCTCATTTTTCAATATTTGCCGAATGGAATATTGCGATATGTTTAGCTCATGAGCCATTTTTAAGCCACTGCGACACAGGTTTCGTTCAAGTAGCTTCTTTACTTTTCGAACCAATAGAATAGTTTTGACAGCTGTCGGACGAGTGGCTTAGAAATACCAGCAGTCTGAAGTTGGTTGCAGTTTTTTCATCTCATCCTGTAGCCACAATAATAATACCCTACAACACTATGTGTTGGGGGTATTATAAGATTGATTGCGATTTCCATCTCGCTGAGCTGAGTCGATCTATCTACGTATGTCCGTCCGTCCGTCTGTCCATGTTAATTTTTAATCATGTACTAGTCCCAATTATGGTCCGATCCTCACAAAATTAAAAATGGAGGTGGGGTTAGGTTCAGAATGGAACCCTATTGTTTTTGGAGGTGATTGCAAATTATTTCGAGGGTTAAAATGGATAAAAACAGGCAAATGTCCTGATTTTGCTATGGCTCTATAAGCCACAATTGCGTGGAGTTCGAGTTTAGGGCTGGGTAGAAGCCTGCCAATTTGGAGCGTCAACGGAAAATATTTTTTTTTTTTTGTTTCAAAAGTACGAAAGTTGTCACTAAGCGAATAATTTTAATCCCGGCTAAATAGCACATACATTAAAAGGTCACTTCCGACTATTGCAGTGATGCTGATAGCCAAGATATCGGATATATAGCTCATCAATCCTGAATGGTCTCTTGCTAGAAGATGATAAAATCTAGGAAGATATAATAAAACAAATAAGCAAAGGCTATAGTCGTGCGGGGCCGACCATGTAATACCCTACCACACTACAATATTCGCTTTTGAAATTATGTCACGGAGCACTCATCGAAAATGCTAGAATTCTTCCATGCCCTTAACTCTCTTCTCAGGCGTGTCGATTGGCTTCAATTGTGTAATCAGGAAATTTTTTCTGTTTTTAGTTCATTTGAACCCCTAAATTTTTTGTGATCATCACCAAAAACAAGATGCCCTTCTGTATCTCCACATTTAGCCTCATCTATATAATTTTCTTGTCTACGATCTTTGGCTATATTCGTCAACGAAATTAGCATAAAAAAAAGAATTTCGCCTTTTGTGTATTTCGGTATTGCCTGTAGTGTAGTAGTCCATTCTTCACGCTGTCGTAAACTCTAATTTCATGCGAGATTTCGTGTCATTTGGCTTCTATTTATGGCCTTTATAACGACTGCAAAATCAGGAACATTTTTAGTTGTTGGTCCATTTCAAGCC
This sequence comes from Musca domestica, assembly GCF_030504385.1. Lineage (NCBI taxonomy): Eukaryota > Metazoa > Arthropoda > Insecta > Diptera > Muscidae > Musca > Musca domestica. The sequence continues at coordinate 40,849,803 of NW_026712114.1, forward strand.
CTAAATACATTGCGGACATATTTAAAAAAAAATAGGCACAGCCCTTCTGAGCCTAACCCTATCCTTGTGAAAATTTTCGTGAGGATCGGACGATAATTGCGATCTGTGTATAATAACCCCAACCTGTGTTGTAAGGTGAAAATATTTTACAAAATATACACTTCAATATTTAAAGTCAAATTGAAAAAATCGCATGCGAAAAAAATATGAAAAAATAAAAAATGTCACAAAATACCACAAAATCTATATTAGCATTATTATTGGCATGTTTTTATGTAATTTATTAAGATTTTATTCTTTTATTCCAAGAGGGCATTCTGAATTGACAAAATTTGTCAAAATCCGTTCAGACATTCCTGCGATAGAAGCATTCTAGCTAATATCCCCTTCCTTTGTATTTATATTGTATATATTTCGCTATATACGGTTAGGGTCAGAATTAAATCCTATTGTTTTTGAAGATGTTCATGACCAAAAAAATAGAATAATCCTGATTTTACAGTCACTCTACAGGTCACAATTGAAAACCAATCGACACGGAATTTTGCATGAGAGTTAAGGACACGGCTGCAATGGATGGACCCCAACTTTTGGTTGAATTTATTTCGAATACATAACAACACGGCAGAGAACGTAAATAAGGATAACATCTGGGCAGGGCTCTATGACATTATATCAAAAAAGAAATCTTCCAAAATATATTTGGACATATAAGGGGCTTCTAAAATGTTGTAGTGTTGTAGGGTATCACATGGACGGCCCCGCACGTCTATAGTCTTTGCATACTTGTTGATATTAGCACCACTATTATTTTTTTCCAGCACCCAGTGTATTATTGTGCCAAGGTATAACCTAAGCACTGGCCACAATAATTCTAATATTGGAATATATTATGCAAATAAAACTTTCGTTGGGTCTCCAAGAAACAATAAAAAAAAAACAAAATTATATAACTTACCGTAATATATTTTCACTTTAACTGAATTAATCGCAGAATAAAAAACACTTAAGGTCCATGAATGAATTCTTTGACTTCAGTTCATGTTATGAATGATTTTTTGCAGTGTTCTTTTAAAAGGCGTGAACAACAAAACGAACATGTGATAGGCCCATGTGATTACATGTGATATCCTGTCCGAAAATCTAAGCAAAATAATGCAAATGCACCAAAGAAGTCTTGCAACACAAAGTGCATTTGCCAGTCGGGCAAATAACTTATTTTACGGTCATTGTTCTCACTCGGTCATGATGAAAATCACGTAGATATGCCGAGAAGTCGGAAATTTTAAAAATATGTTAAATTATACCCAAATCCAAAAAAGTATGTATGATGGACCACTTTTTTTCTTTCTTGTCTATCAATGAACATTTTGTTAGACATTTGACTGGCCACGACCAAATGAATTGGTATTGTTGGATGTCAAAAAATTTCGATTTAATTTTATTTTCTAAGTAATATTTACATATTACGAATAATTTACGGAACCAGAACACTTTACTTTTACGTAAAGCCAATTTATTCACCTTAGTATGCTGATTGTGGAATATTGTGGTGTGATGATGACTTTGGAGCCTAATTCAATTCGCATTTGAAGTGTCTGATATTAAATGGAAAATATTTTCGAATATTTTTTTTCTTTCGATGAACAAAAGAATTAGCGTCGAAAAATATGTATTTAAGTTTGCTGTCGTATAAGGTTCTATGTTATGTTTCTAGTCCATGCTCGCTCGTAAAGGTCATTTTGCAAAAGCTTTGTTCTAAATGAAATAAAATTGTAAACATATTTAATTTCTGGAACTGTTCTTGGGACCGGACGAAATGATGATGCTCTTAATGATGCCATAAAATTCCATGATGACGACTTCCTTATTGCACCAGTTACAGAATGAGGACAACAAAAGAGATTTTAAACAGCATGAAAAATATCTCCCAGGAAACTTTGGGCATCTCAGCGCGCGGCATCGCATCATACAATGTTCAGTAAAGATGCTTTCCAAGAAACCAGCCGAACTAATTTACAATGGACAAGCGATTTTAACCCACATCCAAAAGCGATAAATAACGTCAAACATTCACATGACAGTGTTCTACTCTGTAAACATCGTAAGACCGTGGGGTTTAGTAAAAGTTCTGAATTTGTAGGTGTTACAGCAAATAAAACTAAGCGTTTTGTCACTGAGTAACACAAAAAATTCAAACAACTTCTAGTAGAATTTAAAAAACAAAAATCTACCTAGTTGGGTTTGTTTTTGTGAAGCCAGTTCGGATATTATGGTCTATTTTGACGATTTAAGCCACATTTTCCAATGGCATTGTCTGAAATTCCACACAAGGAGTCACTTGTGAGTACTTTACCACCTGGAAGAGAATTGTCTGCATCGGCCCCGCGATATCATATATCCCCCATATAACAGCACCTTCCGATATTCCGAAATTTTTATGATTTTAGCCACATTTTCCAATGGAATTGTCTGAAAATCCACACAAGGAGTTTTTTTTGTGAGTACTTCAACCCCTGAAAGAGAATTGTCTATATACGTCCACAATATCGTATATCCATTATATATCGGCACCTTCCAATATTCGGCATTTTTAAGATTTTAACTGAATTTTTAATGGATTTTATTTATTTTTTTTTTTTTTTTGAAAATTTCCTAATTGGTGCCAAATGGTGGTGGATATTCAAAGTTTGTTCCGGCCGAAGTTACTGTTTTTCTACTTGTTCGCATTAATAAGGGCTATATCTCAGAAACCAGTACGAGTTACTATTTGCAATTAGCAAGACTGTAGCCCTAAGGTAGTAAAACTTATGTATGTGTTGAACAAAACAATTGGCCAAAGCTGCATCTTGCTCATAATAATCAGCAAGATATGACAAATTTTACATAATTCTGAAATTCTTGTTGATATTATATATGGGTTCATATCGGTACCTCCCGTTATCTGATCATTTTAACCACATTTTTCCACGAAATTGTTTATACCCACCGATATTTGGTACATTAATGATTCAAGGCACATTTTTCTATGGTATTGATTTAAATTTGGCATTAAAGACTTGCAATATATAACAGTCCTTGTAGGAAAAAAAGGTCTATATAGGTTCCTGTTATGGTATGTCCTCCACATAACGGTTCCACTCTTTTTATTTTTTATTTCCATAAATTTAACTGATTTTTTTCTAAATGTTTTTTATTTAATTGATGGAGAAGGTTATGGAAGGTCCGGTGTGCCCGAATTAAGTGTTTTTAAGTATATACTCAAAAGTACGGATGTACTTTTTTATGAAAAATGTTCACCCCCTGGTAAACATTACCATCGTTCTCCACTAATAAACAAACGTTGTTTTTATAAAAACAACAATAAAGGGATAAAGCCTGACCATTTTGCAACAACCAAAAACCGGATATATTTTTAAATTTGTGAATAATTGTTAAAAATTAATTTGTTTAATATTTTCCCAGGGTGGGGTATTAGAAGGGGTTCGCATATGTATACCATCTTTACAACAGATCTTGTGTTAGCAAACATTTTTGTATGTGTAAAATTAGAATAGAGTTGGATGCTTTTTTCGTTTTCTTGGAACGTTTCGTTTTTCAAAAACTTGAACCCTATGTGGGGGAGCTACCAGAACAAATGAACCGATCTATACGATCTTTATCATGGATCTTGTGTTAATAGAACTATTGAGATGTGCAAAGTCTGCAGAGAATCGGAGATTAATTTCGCGTTTTGTGAGCTTCATGGATATTTAAAATGTTGACCATTTGTGGGGGAGAAATCAGAAGGAGTAGACCCATATTCCCAGCACATATTTTGTTGGTAGAAATAATGGGATGTATGAATTATGAAGTGAACCGGATGCTTATTTCGGATTTAATGATCGTTTTGGTTACTCAAAACTTTCACCCTTTGTGGGGAAGGTACCAGAAGGAATTTTCCGATCTCACACTCTTTGTATTAGAGTTACAATTATTCAAATTTTTGACCCTTTGTGGGGAAGGAACTTGATGGAATGGACCGATATTGTCAATTTTCGCACGCATGCAAATATTTGGATTTGCAAAGTTGAAACAAAATCGGATTACTCTTTCTCTTTCTGTGCAGTAAAATATTTTTTTTTTTTTTTTTGAAAATTTCGGTCTTTTGTGAGGGAGGTACCAGAAGGGGTGGACCGATTTTGCCCATCTCCGAACTCGATCTAAGTTTGACAATAATATTACGACCAAGTTGGATGCTCCCTTTGAGTGTTATACTGTGCCCCAGCCAGACAAACAGACAGACGGACACCGCTAGATCGACTCCAAATGTCCTGAAACTGATTTTGTCCAAAGAGACCTAGGGTCAAAAACCGTTATTTCGATGAGGCACGTTTTTCCTTTATCAAATGATATGAAGGTGAAAAAAAATTAAACAATGTTACTTAAACGTAAATTTCGTATCTGATATAAATATTGGAATATGCCAGATTTTGACTATATCGACTACTTCCTTCCTTCCTTTATGTGATGTAAGTGATATTTTTTGGAAGATGCTGAAATGTGCCTAAGGTACCAGATATTGTGTTCACTTCATCTATCACCAATAACAATATTGGTGTGAACAACTTTTTACGAGCCAATTTTCAATTTTATGCGAATGATTTGGAATAAGCATTTTATCCTTTTTGGTGCCAGCAGAAGTGGGCTGATAAATTTCATATTCACATCAATTATCTGGGAGAAATATTTGGATAAGCCTAGTTAGAAAAGAATTGCCTACTTTTATCGTAAGTCTTGTGTTAATAGAAATATTGGAAAAAGAGCGTCATGGTTATTTAAAATTAACCTGTTGTAGGGGGAGGTGCCAGAAGGAGCGGCCTCGTTTATCCTATCTTCATAGAAGCTATGGAGTTTGTAAAAATATTGGGAATTTGAAAATTATCGGACTCTTATGTCGCATTGTATAGAGCTATAATAATTCCAAATTGTTATCCTTTGCGAGGGAGGTACTTGATGGAGTAGACGATATCGCATCTGGCCTGGCCTTGATATAAATATAAGGATTTTGAAAGTTTGCACAAAATAAGATAACCCTTTGTTGTTGTAGAAGAAAATTATTTGCTGTGAAAATTTTGAGGAAGGTACAAGAAGGAGTGTACCGATATTGTCCATTTCCAAAGTCGATCTAAGTTTGAGAATAATATTACGAGTGTAATGTGCGCACCAGTCAGACAGAGAGATAGACTGTCGGACGGACGGACACCCCCAGGTCAACTCCAAATGTCCTGAAACGGATTTGGTCCAAAGAGACCTAGGTTCTAGAACCTTACAGCCTGTGGATGAGTATGTGAAAATTAGGGGAAGAGATCTATCTGCAAATGAATGTATGGGAATGTCTTATACAAAATATATCCTTACATAGGGATGACATCCAATTTCACCATAATTCACTAAATTAATAGAAATCTCTATTTCCAATCATCTAGAATGATGCTATGCAAGAGGATTTTGCATAAACTCGCATTATTTCCCGTGTTTTTGGGTAAAATTTAAGGAGTTGATGCATTCTGGGACTGTAGAAGAATTATATGACAAAAATTCTTTTGACATACAACTGCACTGCTTAAAAGGAATGTTTTAACTATATTCCTCACTTGAGGGTATGTACCTCACTTGAGGGTATAATGTTTTGTCCAAAAATTATTCTTTAGTTGTCATCAGAAATAATACCGAGATATCTTAAACCAAATATGTTGATGATTCTTGGCACATTTGTTTAAAAATTGGTATTTGTGGGTCATAATTGGTTCTAGCTCCGGCGGCAGAACATTGAATATTTAGGTCCACATTTTCCTATAGCGCACATATAACGATAACCACTGATATTCGGCATTTTATTAATCTTAATCACATTTACCCTCGAAATTGTTTTAAATTTGGTATTAAAGAAAGTTTGGTAGATAAAAATGTCTATGGAGGTTTTCGTTTTGGTATGACATTATCCAAACGGTCTTACTGGTATTTGTAGTTTAAAGTGGCACACGTTTGAATTGAGATACTTTTATATACAAATGTTTTCTTTACCTAAAGGTGGAGTGCCCGGCCGAATTTAATGTTTTTTTACTTGTTTTTTCATAAGATGGTTAAAAATCAATTTTACACGAGACCGTTTAAGTCAAAATATTCCTATTTTAATAGAAAACTTTGAAATATATTTTAAAATTATAAACTTCAGCTACACCTGTCGCATGGGATAAATTAAAAATTCGATTACAAAGATGGCGCATAACAAAAGCCGCTTAAGTTATCATCCGAACTTCTTAAAATTAGGTTGGTCAAAATGAAGGAAAAGAAGAGGAAGAAAACAACACCTAAAAGATTTTAAAGTGACACATATTGGCCGCCTTTATTTGTGATCGTATTTTTCTTGATGGTGGAGCGGGAGATGTATTCCGAAAAAATGCATTCCCTGGAGTTGGTATTCTCTGTCGTTGTTTTCGTCTTTGTTATTTTAATAACGGTTAACCTACATATGGTTTAATATGTTTTGTTTGAGTTCTCTTGGCTGTTTTTTTTCACCAAACAAAATAAACCAAAATGTGATAATCAACAAAATCCACACGCACATGCCTGCGGGACTATAAGACCTGCCACATACTAACACTTTGTCGTGGTCATATTAAATGCTGGTTCCGCGCATGCGTTACATTCGGACAGCATGTAACAGTGATTGTGTGTTTTAGAATATTATGGCACAAATTAAAATTATATTTGATGGTTCTTTCCATGTGGATTTTTGATGAATTTTACACTGAAAATTAAATAAATAATTATGATTCTGATGTTGCCTTCCCATTAAAAGTCAAAGCAAATTTGATATGCACAGTGGAGTTGTTGTCAGTTTTTTTTCTTGATATTATGGTATTTTTGATAATATTGGAACTACTCAGACATCCTCGGAGTAGTACAGATATAGGAAAATAAGAGATAGAATTTCGAGAAATATTACAGATTATATTTTATATTTTTAGCAAAATTTTGGAACTTTTACCAAAAAATTTCCGATCTCTGCCGTGAATAAAGACTACATATACTATTCGTCCGAATATTCGTGAGACGTTCGACTAGAAACAAAACAAGTAAAAAATTTGTCAAAATCTTAAAAAAATACCGAACTTAAAAAATAATCGGTGACTAATGTAGCACAAATCATACAAAAACCAGTAAAAAAAAGTCTTAAAGTCGGGCGGAGCCGACTTGGGCCAAACAAATAATCTGTGCAAAATTTCATCTGAATCGGACAATAAATGCGACCTGTACTTTGTTTACAAAAATACATGGACAGACGGTCGGACGGACATGTATAAATCGACTCAGAATGTGATTCTATGCAGATCATCAAAAGGAACTATGGGTCTATCTCGTTTCCTTTTGCCTGTTACAAACAAATGCACAAAGACATAATACCCTGACCACCTTGTGGTGTAGGGTATAAATATCGAATATCTGTCTTAGGCTGTAGTATCCATTACAAACTTCAAATTCTAAATTTGAAACATTTCAGGTGACTAATGTCGCTAAGATCATTAAAATTCCGAATCTCTGGAGGTACCGTTATATGGAGGCAATAAGAAGACGTAAACCTGCACAGACATTTCTGTCATAGGCTGTAATATCCATTACAAACTTCAAATTCCAAATTTGAAACAATTCCGGTGAATAATGTCGCTAAATTCATCAAAATACCGAATATCAGGAAGTACCGTTACATGTGAGCTATACGAAGACGTGGTCCTGCAGACAATTTTCTATCATAGGCTATAACATCCATTACGAACTTCAAATACCAAATTTGAAACAATTCCGGTAAATAATGTCGCTAAAATCATCAAAGTAACCAATATCGGGAGGTAACATTATATGTGGGCTACACGAAGACGTGGACCTTTACAGACAATTTTTTGTCACAGGCTGTAGTATTCATTACAAATTCTAAATACCATATTTGAAACAATTCCGGTGAATAATGTCGCTAAAATTATCAAAATTCCGAAAATAGGTAGGTACCATTGCGTGGGGGTATACCAAAACGTGGACCTACATGACCCATTTTCAATACCAAAAGTCCTGCAGACATAATATACATTTGAGTAAAATTTTATCAGCCTACTTCATTTCGTTCGGAAGCTAGAGTGATTTCCACAGGCGGACAGACGGACGGACAACGCTAAATCGACATAGAATTTTATGTTGATCAAGAATTTTTATATACTTTGTGGGGCCAAAATGTATATTTCGAGGTGTTACAAACGATAGTGGAGGGTATAACAAATAAAAAAACAGTATGTTCGGCCGGGCGAACTTTGATTGCACTCCATCATTTAGAACGAATTAGGAAATGTTCAAAAATATGAAATACATTAAAAATTCTTATATGGGGGCTATATGATATCGTGGATGAAAATATACAATTCTCTCCTAGGGGATAAAGAACTTACACGGAACTTCTTGTGTGAATTTTCAGACAATTCCGTTAAAACATGTGGCTAAAATCGTCAAAGTTCGTAATATCGGGGGCTATACGATATCGTGGTTCTATATAGATAATTGTCTTCCAGGGGATATACTACTCACAAGGAACTCCTTGTGTGGATTTTCAGACAATTACATTGGAAAATGGGGCTAAAATCATAAAAATACCGAATATCGGAAGAGTTTAAACATGATTTTGTGCTGGATCTTTGATATCGGAAATTATCATTACGAGTCCACAATTTTTGGGGTTCAAGAAAGATAAGGTAGTTGTAACAAGGAAAATAGTGTGGGAAAAGAATTTGAAATGACAAAAATATAAAAGGCTTCCTTTTCATGAGCTTATTACTAGCCAAAATACAGGATTCTCTAACTTTTTTAAAAATTTGAATATTCGTTCATTTGGTATTGTTGACTTTTTACTGTACGGCAGCACAGCTAATATTACAATTGAAGGTAATACTAATTTCTTTGTTCCACTGTGGAATATATATTTTTAAATGCATTTTAATTGTTTTTCTTTGGAACCAAAATGTTGCCCGCAAAAGAATACCAACATTCAGTCATTTACCACCATCTTCAACATACACACACCCCCCTACACTTCGAGGGTATTGCGTGTGTGTGTATGTTGCCTGGCTGAGTGCACCTTGCCACATTATTGTCATCGTACGTTACAGCGTTGTGTTCGTGATTTGTTTTTCAAAACTACCGGGTTGAGCTTTTGTTTTTTTATATTTTATTTTATTATGTGTAAGCTTAGTATCCATCGACTGGCGCATGAACCATTAACCGCCGTCAATTAACTTTATGGAGTGATGCGTTGTTGTTAGTGGCGATGGTGCGCGGCTGTTGATGGTTAGTGGGTCTGGCCGGGACAGACATTTGGAATATGCATTTTTTCTGTTTTGGGGCCACAAATGAAAGTTACCATCATTTCGTTTCCAAACGTACCTTTTCTTGTGTGCATACATTCATGTTTCTAGAAACAAATTAACTAGGTTAAGCATCGAAGGTCTAGAAGTTTTATGATGGAATTATGAGTGTGGCGTCATTAAATACAACTCCACGAAGAATTCAAGGAATGCTATTCACAATTTTTAGAATTTCAAAACTTCTACAGGAATATTTGAGAAAAATGTGTCATAATATTGTAATCCCAGATGTTATATATGAAGCATTCTTCTCAAAAACCGATTGTTAGACATGTCGCAAAATGTTTGGCAACATATGGGGTCCAAACTCTGTCTGCCATGAATATATCATAGTAATGAGAGCGACATACAAATATGGATCTCTTGCGAGTACCCTTCAATGAATAACAAGACAACATAAACATCTCAACAATAATTCACAAAATATAACTACCGTTGTCAAATGCCACCCAATAATGTCGTGCGTTCAGCCTTTCTCACGTGAACTTCTTTTGGTGAATTAAATACGAGGTCAAGGTGTTTACGGACAGCTTCAAAGTGGTTTGTAGGCGTTTCTACTTTCTACATTAGTAGGGACAAAAAATTACAAGTAAAATCATTTATTTATTTCATTGCCAAGTAACGGGTAATGGGTAATTAAGTACATTACCAAGTAATGTGTTCGACTACAAACAGAAAATTACGGGTTTAAAACCAGCAGCGGACAAAACAAAAACTTTTTGAATGAAGTATTTGCTGTGTCAAATTTGAAAACAAGTAAAAAGCAACTAAATTCGACAGGGCCGAACTTTTTATACCCCTCAACAATTGGAAAAAAATTTAAAAATTTAAAAAAAAACCGTCGGAAGATACCGCTCAAATGAAACCCGTTTTATGGGGGCTATACGAAGACGTGGTCCTGCATAAGTAATTTAACTGTTTCAAACTTTATGTAAAAATTTGAAATAATTCCGGATATCGGGGAGTACTATTGTATGGGAGATATACGATATCGTGGACCTATATAGACATTTCCCTGTCAGAGGGTGAAGTACTCAGAAGGAACCTCATGTGTGAATTTTCAGACATTTCCATTGAAAAATGTGGCTAATATCATCAAAATACCGAATATCGGGGGTACCGTTGTATGGGGGATATACAATATCGTAGACCTATATAGATAATTCTCTTCCAGGGGATAACGTTTTCGTACAAAGTCTAGATGGTACATCAGCTGTTAGCTGCTGACCGCCAATCGCGTCTAACATACGCTCAAGCCACCCTTAATCGTCGCATTTCCCGGGTGCCTAATTTCCCCTTTTGGCGATTTGCACTGACCAGCAAGATCGCTCTAGACTTTTTTGGGTGTTTAGAGTCGCGGGTTTATGTCAACAAGCGTCAAATTCTTTCTGCTCTTAAAGACAATATCCGTCAAGAATGTGAGGACCTATCGCCGGAAGTTTTGGCCGAAGTTATGGACTCAAATGTCAATAAACTGTGGCGGCTGTTATTTACTTGACATCATATTCTTGACTTGATGAAAAAAAAAAACAAACGAAATAAAAGATCAAATAAAAACAAGTAAAAAAGATGTAAGTTCGGCTAAGCCCTCCACCATTTTTAACGAATTTGGCAATTTTCAAAAAAAAAAAAACAAAAATCCGTTAAAATCTTAAAAATACCAGATGAAGCCGGGTCTATACGACGACATGGACCTGCAAGGCAACTTTTGTCGTAACAAATTACAACATTCAAATGCGAAACTTGAAAAATATCGGTGAATAATGTAGCTAAAATCATCAAAAATACCGAATATAGGGAGCTATACCAATATGGGGGCTATACGTGACCAGCACATATAATGTTCTGTCATAGGCTGTAATATCCATTACGAACTTCAAATACCAATTTGAAACAATCCCGCCAAATAATATCGCTAAAATCATCAAAATACCTAAAATTGAGAAGTACCATGTAGGAGCTATGGCAAAACGATGCCCATTTTCAATACCAAAATTCCTGCAAACATAATATTCGACATTTCGACAGACGGACGGACATCACTAAATCGACATAGAATGTTATGCTGATCCAGAATATATATACTTTGTGGGGTCTAAAATGTATATTTGAAAGTGTTACAAACGGAATGACAAACTTAATATATCCTCCATACTATGGTGGAGGGTATAAAAATATTATTCGAAAGTAGGACTCAATAATCACAAAATCTGTTCTTAAATTGGAAATGAACACTTATAAACCCTGAATCAAATTGAATTAGAGAACAGACTTCGAAATTTCGATTTTTCAAAATTTTGTTATATTCCAAGAATGTCACATCTGCATCCATTGAAATCTATTCCTACACAATAGAAGTCATTGTAGTGTAAAAGAATTTTTGGGATGCTACTCGACACTGACGAGTAAATGCCCGTGAGCTTTCCAGAGGAATTACCAAAGTTACAAAGAATCATCAGAAACTTTCTTTCAACCCTAGAACGACACCAAGGAGCCATTGTAATTTTAACTCTATACCGCAAAAGGAATTGTCAGAAAATTACCATTACGAGCAATTTTCTTTTAATTTCCATTCCCTTTACCCCTCTCTTCCACAAACAAAAATTTTCCACAAGAATGCTTACATAATATAAATTCGGATTATTTTTTGTTATATTTTTTCGGTATTAGAAATTTGCAACATCAATATGTGCAATATGAATATGTGATACACTATAATACTGTCATCTACTGTAGATGTGCTACCCTTGGAATATAAGGACGAATCATTCAAGATATTGGAGTACATAGTTGGACTACTTTCGATTAGCAGGGTTTACCAGTACTTACCATAAAATATATGATCTATTTTTTGGCAGGATTACCCGTTTAGACACGAATTAGAATAATGTCTGCCAACTTTTGGTCGAAGCAATTTATATATAGCTCAAACGTAAAATATCTTCGAAAATAAAGACATTAGACGCAATATATCACGTATAACCTACAAATGCCTCCTCCAAATATTGTTGAAATCGGTTTAGATAGAGATATAGTTCAAACATATTATTCCATAAGTATTGAAGTTAATGATGCACCAACCTTGCGTCGTTTGTCCAAATGTGAAGAATTTTGCATTATGCTATCAAGTTTCGACAGCCAAGGTATGCTGATAACTATTTTGTAAAAAATCTATTCAGATTTGGAGGTAGTTCTAATGTAATCATTGTAACAATATAATTTTTAAAACTTATTCCCCTTAATAACATTCATGTGTTACCGAAAACTCTGTTCAAAATGTTATCCTATAGTCGGCCCACACGACTTTTGTCCTTTTTCATTTCCAGTATTCAAGTGCTTCAGCTGTCTGGTAATTATATAGGATGAAATATGAATGTTTAAAATTTTACACTAAAGTCCCTAGACCTTGATGGTTATATCCTCTCTAAATTGACTTTGTGTCAGACACCTTTAAAACACACACTAGACCCCATGCAATTCAAGAATTGACGGACCCTAATGCAAGCGTAATAGATCTTTATCGGACAGAGTGATGAAATCCAGCATCCATCTTCCAGGTGGGCTTGTCAGCCCCGTCAGACTTTGATTATTTTCTTAATTGTGGTGATTTCTAAAATGTTCACAGGCTTGGCTAATCTAACCATTTTAATAATTTCAATTACCCCGAAAACGTAAATTTGTAGTCTTCTGAAATACCAACATACCGATGTGAATTGTAACACAAAACTAAACAAAAAAGAAAAATTATTTTAATCGTACATTATTTTAAAACATGTAAGCAATTTACCCGGTAGTGAAAATTACAAGTATTCCAAGACACGCATACAAGTGTTTGTACATTCATCTATCTGTACATTAATATAAATTTGGATGAATGATCCATATACAAACATATCTACATACATATATATATAAGTGTGAACAACCCGGTATTCGAATATAGTACATTCATAATAAAATCGCACGATCATACATACGCACATACATGTGTATGTACATATGGACAGATAGCCAGAGAGTATGTACACTCTCGACCACAACTATTTTTATTCACATATTTGATTGCTTTATCAAAATTAAATAAAAAACCAACTACATACAGACTGACAGACTGACAGACAGACAGACATACGTACTGGCGGACAGACGAACGTCTTCAAAGTTCCAAGTTTTGAACGGAGCAAACCAACGAACGTCTTTATATTTTCCCATCCCATCCGTCGTATACTGTATATGAACATAAATAAACTTACATTCGGACGGATGGATGGATGGCTGGTGTTGTTGTTGTTGCTGTATGATTGTAAGCATGCATGTATGTATGTTTGTAGCATACTTGGGAGCACGTGGAGACCAACAGAGTTCTTTGAACTCTTTGATGTAATAGCATTACACTGCCAGCCAGTCAGCCAACCAGCCAGCCAGCAAACCATAACAGCAGCAACAACAACGAAAACATGACTAAAATAAATGAAATCAATGCAGTCGGAGACCCAAGAAGAGGAATAAGCAAGAAAAGTGTAACACTTTATTTTTATAGGAAATAAAGAAAAAAAAAATTATAACCTCTTTGCAAAGATATTTAAGAGAATTGTTATTTTGTTTTTTTTTTTTTCTTTATTTAAGTAAGAGAAATGTATTTTTACAAAAATTTTTGTTCACAACATTTTGTAAATTGTTTTGTGTCGTTCTCTTAATTTTGAATTAATGAATTCTCTTAAATGTTTCTTGTATTTTCAGTGGAATTCCTTGGTGCAATAAAATTCGGATTCTCTCTTAAGTTTGATGTAAAATAATGTCTATGCATCGGATTTGGTCTGAAGCTGTTTGTTTACTTTATTTGTTTGATAATGTATGAAACGAGGTGTGTGTGATAATTGGAAGGTAGGTGAGTCGGATTTAATATTTGGAAAATAAAACATTTACAAGTTATGAATTCAACAATTGATTACATAAGTAATGCAATATTTAGATTTATTACATACTTCGTGGCCGGCGTGGGGGCACTGGGCGCCCTGGGAAATGGAAAATTTGTAGATATTTTTAGGGGAATTTTGATTGAAAAACTCACTTTTTTGGGTCTATCTCGCTTCCTTCTCCATGTTACAAACAAATGCACAAAGACATAATAACCTTATCAATATGTGATGTAGGGTAAAAAAAGTCGGTAAAACCAACTAATACTGATGATATTTAACACCGGCCATCCGATACAGCTCGATATTACCTCTACCAAATTTTATCGAGATCGGTTCAGATTTCTATATAACTCGAATATGCAGCTTCATCCGGCTATTGTGCACAATACATTTTTACCAAAATGATTTAAGGTGATGTAAAGGTGAAGATCTGGCCGAGATTTTGGGCTTGGATCGGTTGGAATTGTCGGAAAGTTTCTGTCGAATCAAAAGTAGACATTCTTAGTGTTTAGTTTTTATGACTTGAGGGATGTTTAAAGCCATCAGGATGTTCATGCCATAATATATCGAGTTCTTTCTTAGCTGCTGCATTGGCCAAACACAATTTCCTCGTGCTTAGAAATGTACTCCATTTCCATTTACGCATCAGCTCAGTAGAGATAACATAGATGTATAGCTATGTGTAAAGTATTACTAGAACGGGTCAAATTCCAAATACAGGATGGGAAAAAAAGTGGAATAAAGTCAAACGCCAAAATTTTTACATTTTTTTTTAATTTTATTGAATGAATAAAGTTCGAATTAGATTTGTTCGAATTGGTCACTTTTCGCACGAATTATGGCCTTCAAACGGCCAATGAAACTGTCACACGCTGCCCGAATGTTGCTCTGCGGTATTTTGGCCACGCCAGGCGAAGTGCTTGCTTGAGGTGATCGACACTTTGGTATTTTTTAGTGCCAACCTTGCTTTCCAAAATACTCCAGACACAATAGTCCAACGGATTGGTATCCGGAGATTTTGGTGGTCATTGTGCATTGGAAATGAAGCGAGGAACCTCATTTTGTAATCATTCTTGGATGGCGCGTGCTGAGTCCGATGGTGCTGAGTCCGATGGTGCTGAGTCCTCTGGAAGTCCCTCCAGAATATTTTCGCGATAATATTCGCCATTTATTCTGATGCCACGATCGACTAATACGAGCGGATAGCGATCATCGGCTGTTATGGCGCCACACACCATCATCATGGCCAGCGCTTGAGTTCTGGTGGCCCACCCGAAGATGCACATTTTTAGCACACCTCTTTGGCAAGTAAACACGATCATTTTGTGTGTTTACAAACTGCTGGACAACGAATGTTTTCTCATCGGAGAAACGAAAATTCGGCAGTTCACCACTTTCGGCCAAGCGAAGCAACTCTTTAGCTCTTATGAGTCTATTTTCTTTCCGTTGCGGTGTAAGTTCTTGCACTTTTTTGAATTTCAATGGTTTTACCCCGAGCTCATTTTTCAATATTTGCCGAATGTAATATTGCGATATGTTCAGCTCACGGGCCATTTTCGGCCACTGCGACACGGGTTTCGATCAAGTCGTTTCTTTAAAATATTTCGTTTTTTCGAACCATTTCTGCTGATGTTGCTGTTTTCTTCCGTCCACTTTAATAAGTTTTCTGGTACCAAATATCATTCAAATCGGATGAAACATATATATGCTAGATATAGCTATATCTGAACTGATTTTCTCCAAATTAGATGTACTTTCTGCTGAGTTATATCTAAATTTGAACCGATTCTCACCAATTTCAATAGGGCTCGTCCTTGGGCCAAACAAATATTGTTTGGAAAATTCATCTTTGGAAAATCCATCACAATCGGATAATAAATGCGACTTGCAGTTTGTTCACAAACCAGACATAGTACATACACTGGCATGCATAAATCGGCTCAGAAAGTGATTCTATAAAGATCCTTTTTTCTTCCGTCCACTTCCATAAGTTTTCTGGTACCAAATATCATTCAAATCGGATGAAACATATATATGCCAGCTATAGCTGTATCTGAACTGATTTTCTCCAAATAAGATGTACTTGCTGCTGAGTTATATCTAAATTTGAACCGATTCTCAACAATTTCAATAGGGTTCGTCCTTCGGCCAAACAAATATTGTTTGGAAAATTCATCTTTGGAAAATCCATCTCAATCGGATAATAAATGTTCACAAACCAGACATAGTACATACACTGGCATGCATAAATCGGCTCAGAAAGTGATTCTATAATGATCCTCAAAAGAAAGTATGGGTCTATCTCGCTTCCTTCTCCATGTTACAAACAAACACAATGTTTTCTTACCGAATGGTGGGAGGTATTAAAAGTTAATGTCTTTTTACTTGTTCTTATTTATATCGTGAATACATAGAGCGACTCCTCAAGAATAGACTTGCACTTTTAAATAATTACCTGACCCTTGGGTAGTGTTAAGAATTTGCTAGGCTTATCTTCTAATGAGGGAGATTACCATGTCCAATTAGTTGTAATTTGGGCTACAAAGCTTTACTGGAAGCAATTGTCTGATATCGTTAATTTTTGGTGCCCCTAGTACGTCGTTGGGGTGTGTAGTCGAATGCAATGTTAAAGTTTTCCGCTTTTCTGTTGAAGTCAAGTTGATTAAAAATGTAGCAAATCGCTGTGACGCTTCTGTCAAAACTTCACATTAGAAATCGAGCTAATTTATCGTTGCTTTATGATTTGGCTGTACTTTGAAGGTCTCAGTAACAATTTCCTTTAAATATGTCCATCGGAGGTCCCAAAATTGGTTCATGGTCAGCAGCGTACGAAAATAAACTATATCAAACATTTGCATTCTTTTCGTTTTATATCTTCTCGACGTACGAAACGAAACAGCAATGTTTAGAATGACAACTCTAAATACCTATAGCAGTCATCATTCCGCACAGCAAACGTTTGGAAACCGTACTGTTTGTATACTTCTGGAATTGAGATGTTTCTGGTTTTGTCGGGTTTGATTGAAAACAAGTAAAAAAAGTGTAAGGCTTCGGCCAGACTACAATTTTGAATGAATTTGATAATTTTCAAAAAATAAATAAATAAAAATAAATAAATAAATAAAATCCGTTGAAAATTATGTTAAAATCCTAAAAATACCGAACGCAGCCGTTATAATGGGGTCTATACGACGACGTGGATCTACATAGGCAAGTTTTATCATAAGCTATTACAATATTCAAATGCGAAACTTGAAAAAAAAATCGGTGAATAATGTAGCTAAAATCATCAAAATACTGAATATAGGGAGGTACAATTATATGGGGGCTATACGAAGACGTGGACCTGCACAGACAATTTTCTGTCATAGACTGAAGTATCCATTACGAACTTCAAATACCAAATTTAAAACAATTCCAGTGAATAATGTCGCTAAAAACATCAAAGTACCAAATACGAGAGGTACCGTTATATGGGGGCTATACGAAGACGTGGGCCTGCAGATAATTTTCTGTCATAGATTGTAGCATCCATGACAAACTTTAAAATACCAAAAAAACATAAAACAATCTCGGTGAATAATGTCGTTAAAATTATCAATATAACCAATATCGGTAGGTACCGTTATATGGTGGCTATACGAAGATGTGGACCTGCACAGACAATTTTCTGTAATAGGCTGTAGTATCCAGTATGAACTTCAAATACAAAATTTAAAATAATTCCGGTGAAAATTTTCGCTAAAATAATCAAAATACCGAATACCGGGAGGTACCGTTATATGAGGGCTATACCAAAACGTGTACTTACATGGCACATTTTCAATACCAAAAGTCCTGAAGACATAATATACATTTGAGTAAAATTGTATCGACCTTCATTTCGTTCGGAAGCTAGAGTGATTTCCACAGACAGACACACGGACGAACATAGCTAAATCGACATAGAATTTTATGCTGATCAAGAATATATATACTTTTCTAAAAGGTATATTTCGAGGTGTTGCAAACGGAATGACAAACTTAATATACGCTCCATACTATGGGGGAGGGTATATAAAGCGTATTTAATCCGGCGGCGCCGTTAAATTTGGGACTAAATATGATTCTAGGACCGAAAGTGCATTTTTATTTTTCAATTTTATTGTGCGCCAAATGTGTAATATTCGTTCAAACAAGTTGTATTTCGGTATATCAAACCGAATTCAACCTAGTATTTCAGATTTTGTGAAAATCGGTTCAGATATCGCTATAGATCCCATAAACATGTTTCACCTGGTTTAGTATTTAAGTCCCTCACATTCGTAATATGCACTTCACAATAATGATACTTGGTACCAAATATCTTATAGAGCTCAGAAACGCCTCTGCCAAATTTTACCGACATCGATTAAGATTAGGATATAGCTCTCATAAATCAATAGCTCCCATAAATAGCTTTATCTGATTTCAGCTTTATTGGACACCAAATGGTTAATATTAGTCCGAATGGAGTGAATTCTGGCACATTGGAAGGAATTCTGTCTCGGGAGGTATTGTTATGTGGTGGCTATAACTCAAATGTGGACCTACATGTCACATTTTCAATACCAAAAGTCCTGAAGATATAACATACATTTGAGTAAAATTGTATCGACCTACTTCATTTCGTTCGGAAGCTAGAGTGATTTCCACAGACAGACACACGGACGAACATACCTAACATTGACATAGAATTTTATGCTGATCAAGAATATATATACTTTGAGGGGTTTAAATGTAAATTTCGAGGTGTTACCAACAGAATGACCTTTACCCTATGGTGGAAGTTATATAAAAAATTCAAGTTTGTGACTTCGTGTGAGCGGTACGTTATTCGTTTCGTTTGTTTTCATTCGCTGTTGGTCAGGGTCATTCATTTGATTTTTCTCTTTCAGAGATTACAGATGCATTTTCTTCCGAACTTTTACGCCTTTCATCATGAGACAACTTTATTTATAGCCAAATCGGCTTTATTCAAAATCACTAACATGTTCAATATTCCAATATATTGGGGCTATAATTATATTGAATATATTTAAAGATGTTAAACAATCCACAGATAAATCAAAAAGTCAAATTAAAGCTGATTTGGTTGGGCTATATCAATTGATGAGTTTTGGCGAAGTCATAAACTACTCACAGAGATCCGGAAATATCAAACTTAAGCTCATTTAGGTGGATATTGGGACCAAACTTTTTGAAACCCCGACAATTAGGAACTGCCGTTATGTGGGGTCTGTTTCAAAAAGTGGAACTACCCAGACTATTTTTGCGAAGAGATAAACTGAAACCCCGAAGTGTCAAATTACTGATAATAAAAATGGAAATTAGGGCTGAACCCCTAAAAATTTTGAAAAACTATTAGTACCGTTATAGCGGACACTTCGGGGAATGAAGAAGTTTTACTCCTTATATATAAATGTTTACTTTTGTATAAAACTACCCAACGATTTTGCCCCAGCCGAACAGACCCAACTCCTATGTAATTGCTTTGACAAATCTTGTTTTTCTTTGGGTGGCTTCCTTTACATTTTGATTGCTTGTGATTTTGGTCAACATGTTGGATGTTGTCTGTTATGCCGTGGCTGCATACATAAATATATCTGTTGTTAGTTGGGGCCTTCGGCTATATTGCTGGTGGTTGGTTAGTTGGTTGGCGATGGTGGTGGTGGTGGCTGCTGCTGTTGCCGCCGACAAAACTTGTAAATGGAAAACATTTTTTCTTACTTCCCACTCTCAGTAAATGTTTTTGTTTTTCTTACAAATTTGCCGCAGCTTCAGCACCAGTTTGTTGACGTTGTTGGTTTTGTTGGCCGTTGGTAGTTGTTGCTGCTGCTCCGTTGGTTGTTTTGAATGTTGCTGTCGCTGGTGCTGCATGTTTCTGCTGCCTGGTTCATTTGTAACCAGTTGTTAAAGTTATCCATACATTTGGCGGCGTTTTGCTGCAACTTGTATGCAGCTCTCTTGCGCTGCAGCGCCTGCTGTTTTCATCTGCTGGCCCATCTCCAACAGCATTCGATTTTCTGCAGCTTTACAAAAATCCAGGCAGACTGGCAACTTTTTTTCTTCAGTCACTGGTCTCTGCACTGTTGTCATGGTATCGTTTCATTTTTCATGTGTATTTCGTTGTTGTTGTTGTTTCTCTCAACTTCATGGAAGTAAAAAGTTCATTCAACCTCGCCCCAGTGAACTTAGTTGAGGTTATATTTACACTATGCCCCGCACAAAGAAAGCCCCCTTCCGTTACTAATGATAGCCAAACCGGCTATATTACTAGACAGCAATGCAATACCAAAATAGAAACAGCATCGCCGCTAAGCAAGAAACACACGAACACCGGCTAGAAGAGGAGGAGGAGGAGGAGCAGCAGAGGATGAAGAGTGTGGAAGTAGAAAAACTAGTAAATAACTTAGGAACACCGTGAAGTCAGGCCAAGAGGTACAACAACTATCTTGGATTCGTATCTAGCAGTAATAAAAAGCAATTCAGCTGGTCTGGAGTGCTGGATTGCTGTTGGTGGCATTGTAGCATCTCAGCACCATTATATTGGATCTTGGCTTCCATTCTATCCGACATGCCAGCCAACATATCACAGTGGGAGTTTTGACTCGAACATGGTAATAATTCTTCAAAGTTCTAATGATATTTTAATGGTATTATGACCAGATGAACTCGAAAGACAAGCGCAGTGGTGTGGAGACAGATTAAAGCCATAGCATTATGAGCGGGAAGTAATGATTTGTTTTTGTAATGTTTGTATTTTGTTAACATATCGTGTACTGATTCGAGTTTCACCATAATGATATCGTATTAAATATTGTATATTTCACATCAAAAGAATAATTTTTTCAACAAAATAATTTATTTAACACCATACAAAATACGTAGAGCACATAAACTTTAGAAGAAATCCAATTTGACGATTTCAAATTTTAAAAGTCTATTAAATCTATAGTAGAAGAATTATAAAATCACTGGACCAACATAAAAGCACCTCTATAGTATTGTAACTGAATTCACATTAAAATTTGGAATACCTTGTAAGTTATGCCTCATTTGCCCTCTTTTGCACAAAGTAGCATCTTTTGTCGATGATGTTTATAGGAATATACAGGGTGAAATAAAAAAACTGCAACAAAGTCAAATGCCATAATTTTTGAATTTTTTTGAATAAAAGCAAAAAATGTCGGAAATAGCATCAAATTTTAGATTAAGTTTAGATTTGTTCGAATTGGTCACCTTTGGCACGAATTATGGCCTCCAAAAGCCATTGAAACCGTCACACGCTTCCCGAATGTTGCTCTGTGGTATTTTGGCCAATTCCTAGCGAAGCGCTTGCTTGAGTTGATCGACACTTTGGTATTTTTTAGTGCCAACCTTGCTCTCCAAAATACTCCAGACACAATAGTCCAACGGATTGGTATCCGGAGATTTTGGTGGCCATTGTGCGCTGGAAATGAAGCGAGAAACCTCATTTTGTAATCATTCTCGGGTGGCGCGTGCTGAGTGTGATAGTGCTGAGTCCTGTTGGAATGTCCAAGGTCTGCGGCCAAAATTTTTGCGTGCCCAAAGCTTTAATACACCCTCCAGAATATTTTCGCGATAATATTAGGCATTTATTCTGATGCCACGGTGGGTTAATACTAGCGGAGAGCGACTATCGGCAGTTATGGCGGCCACACCATCACCATGGCCGGCGCTTGAGTTCTAGTGGCCAACCGAATGTGCAGATTTTCAGCTGACCTCTTTGGCAAGTAAACACGATCATTTTGTTTGTTACAAACTGCTGGACAGCGAATATTTTCTCATCGGCAGTTCACCATCTTCGACCAAGCGAAGTTCTTCCACTTTTTGGAATTTCAATGGAGCTCATTTTTCAATATTTGCTGAATGGAATATTTGGGCCACTGCGACGCGGGTTTCGATCAAGTCGCTTCTTTACTTTTCGAACAATTTCTGCTGATGTTGCTGTTTTCTTTCGTACATTTCCTTGACGTCGCGCTACGCTACCAGTATCACGGTAACAAGCGATGGTAAGAGACACAAAAGATTTATTTACATTTAAATGCTGGAATGCTCTAATGATAGCCACTTGTGGTTTTCCAGCCAAATATAAAGAAAGCACACTATCACGCTTGAATTCCATCACGAATAACTTTTTTCCCGGAAAATTCTCACCAAACTGCTTTTGTACGCTCGTAAACAATATAATGAGCTGTCACTGGAATAATTTTAACAGCTGTCGGACGAGTGGCTTAGAAATGACAGCAGTCTGAAGTTGGTTGCAGTTTTTTCATCTCACACTGTAGTATAGGAAAACGTGAACCATTGTAAAAACCAGTAAAGAGTACTTAAGTTAGGCCAGGTCGGAATTTTTATAGCTTCCGCAATTGAAAAGCAACTCATGTAAAAATATATTTGTAAATGCCGCACTTCCAGTATTCCAGAGATGCCACATCGCTTAATGACATACCGCGTTTGAAGCGTCAGTGCAAGCAGATTTTTACCATGAACCAATACACGCCACGCGAGCGTTCTGAAATAGTTGAAATTTACATTCAACAGAAGAAGTCAATTGTGAAAACTCAACGTGCTTTTAAAACATTAAAAAATGTGAGAAGTGCGCCTTCTATGAACACCATTAAGCGTTTATACGAAAAATTTTCGACTGGTAAGGCTCTTTCTAATCCGAAGAGACCATATAAAAGTCGACCAAGGCGATCGGCCGAGAATATCGCTGCCGTACGAGCCAGTGTTGAGAGGTCCCCAAGAACATCCCAAAAACGCCGTTCTCAGCAGTTGGGCATGGCTCGGTCCACTTTACAACGGATTATTTGCATTGATTTGCATTTGTTCCCGTACAAAATTCAATTGACGCAAAGAATGTTGCCTGCGGAAAAGCCTCGTCGATTGGAATGGGCCCATGGGTCCGTCGAATATGTGCAACCCTGTATAGAAATTGTTTCATATAATCAGAATACCCCATCGCGGAATCCATAAACAGAATTTTAAATAATTCCGTTAGAAAATGTGGCTTGAATCGTTAAGATACCGAATATCGGGAAGTACCTTTAAATGGGGGCTATAAAAAAACGTGGACTTTTATAGGCAATGTTTTGCCACAGAAGGTAGAACATATTATGGACTCGAAATGCCAAATTTTAAGCTATTCCGTTAGGAAATGTAACTAAAATTGTCAAAATTCCGAATATCGGGAGGTACAATTATATGGGAGGTACAATTGACCTTCATATATATTTTTTTGTCGCAGATGGCAGTACCCATTGGGAATATGAAATTTGAAACAATTCCGGAGGGAATGCAGGGATGTACCGCTATTCTGTCGCTATAGGAAAATGTGGATGTACACAGCCAATGTTTTGCCATACAAGGTAGAACACATTATGAATTAAAAATACCAAATTTAAACTTATTCCGTTTTAAAATGTGGCTAAAACTTAGAAATTCCGAGAATATCGAGAATTATAACAATAACACGTTGACCGACATAGCTCATCTTAACAGCATACAAAAGGCAAATCCGTGCAAAATTTTAGCTTCCTATCACATTCCATTTGGACTCTAGCGTCCGGGCGAACGGTCATCATTATATGAATTTTTTGCCATATAAAGGGAGGGTCGGATGAAGTGTGACATTTTTTTCTATGATCGTTAGTTCGAAAGATACATTATGAAGGACAAAGTTTAGACTGGATTAGGTAATCGTTTCGTTTCATATGAGACACATGTGTGACTTTTGTTTCGAAAATTTTGAACTTTCCAAGTAACTTCACCAAGTGCAAAAGGTTAAAATTTTAAATAATTATAACTCTTGTAAAATGTGAAAAAAGAGCCCGATAGTCGTCGAGTTTCGCACATTGATATTTATACCAAATGTAGGGTGTTACTCGTTATAATATTTGGAAATGCCAAATTTCATATATCTCAATATTTTTACTAATGCAAGATTTGGTTTGCATCTACATATATCTATAAAAGAGGAAAATATTTGTACTTTCGATTGTTTTTAGAACTTCCACTTGAAAGTGGAAATATCGGAGATACCTCCAAAAAAATAGATTTCGTATGCACATATCTATTGATGGATTACAGATACAGTCTTCAAATTTTAAATGTGTAAAGGAATGTAAACGAACATAAATTTGCCAAATTATATTAAAATCGGTTCAGATTTGAATATAGTTCCTATCACACGCTATACTATTCAGATTCTATATACGACATATAAAGTGAATTACGTTGTAGTATTCGATTTAGTCTAAATCTGATAAAATCGGATTCTGATTTCACACATTTTGTAAGTTATTAGCCTTTAATATCTGTACTTTTGTGGGAGAGGTGCCAGGTGGGATGAACTTTTTATCTATACCGTAATTATCTGATATTATAGTCAATGAATGATTTATGCCTCAATCAGAACTCGAAAAGTCTCACTCGAATTCAAGTAAAGAGTAAATTTCACTCGGAAGAGCACCTGAGAATAGAAAGTTAATTCGAGCTAAGCTATTTTTTAACGCCACTCGAATAAGAGCAATTTTTAAAAATTTTAGAGTTTGAGCAAACTTCGCTCGAAATCGAGCATCCTTTTATTTTTATACCCTCCACCATATATCGTATGGAGGGTATATTAAATTCGTCATTCCGTTTGTAACTCGTCGAAATAATTACTTTAGACCCAACAATTTATATATTCTTGATCAGCGCAAAATTCTAAGACGATTTAGCCCTGTCCGTCCGTCCCTCTGTTCGTCTGTTGTAATCACGCTAGAGTCAAAACGAATAAAGATAAGAAGCTAAAATTTTGGATAGATCAGTCTTTTATCTGCATGCAGGTCAAGTTCGAAGATGGGCCATATTTGTCCACGATATCGTAGAGCCCCCAGATAACGCTATCCCCCAATATTCGGCATTTTAATGATTTTAGCTACATTTTTCAATGGAATTGTCTGAAATTCCACACAAGGATTTCCCTGGAAGAGAATTATCTATATAGGTCCACTTTTTGGCACAGCCCTCATATAACGATACCTCCCAATATTCGGTATTTCGATGATTTTTTCCACATTTTTTCACGGATTTGTCTAGAAATTGGTATTTATGAGTCATAATGGGTTCTAGCTCCGGTGGCGAAACATTGTACGTAGAGGTCAACGTTTTTTACAGCCCCCATATAACGGTACCTGTAGTACTTCGGTACTTTGATAATTTTTGTCACATTTTCCACGAATTTGTCTAAAATTTGGTATTTGTAGGTCATAATGGATTCTAGCTCATATGGCGAAACATTGTATGTATATTTCCACGTTTTTGTATAGCCATCATATAAACGCGATGTTCGGTATTTTGATGAATTTAGCCACATTTTTTAATGGAATTGTATGAAAGTCTGCACAAGGAGTTCTGTGTATATACTGTATATACTGTACCCCCTGAAATAGGATTGTCTATATAGGTCCACAATATCGTATATTCCCCATATATCGGCACATTCCGATATTCGGTGTTTTTTAGGATTTTAACAGAAATTTTAACGAATTTTTTTTTTTTTTTTTTTTTTTTTTTTTTTTTGAAAATTTTCTATTTCGTCGCAAATGGTGTTTTCACTCCACGAATATCCTGCCGCACTGTGTAATAAACCTTATAAACAATACATGTTTTTGTAGCCTAAAATATATGATTTCCAAGAGAATTATAATACATACATAAACTAAATAATTTGTTGTAAAGTCTGAATAAAATGTACGATAAACTTTCGGCTGAGGATTCCTCTTAAATCCCCCTAGAGTTCAAAGTATTTGCACCTCGAATTGTGTGTGCGAATCTATTCCAAATTTAAATATCGAAAAATTATATTTTGCATAATACGATCCCCTCTAACCATATTCATCGAATCACTTTTTGTTTCCCCTTTCGTTTTCCCCTTATATTTCTTCATATTTCGAACATACCATGCCATGACATTCAAAGTGTAAACAAACTTAGCGGCAAAGGTTTTTGAACCCTGATGCACTTCCTCACCACACAAAAAAGGAAATAGACTAACTTGGTTTGCGAAAAAAACACTGATCACTGCTCTTGGCTTGAAAGTCTTCGAAGGCATTCGTTCGTTTGCTTTGAAATGCGCCAACAAAACGGAAAGTGAAAGTTTTACCATTCAGAGGCACCGGCTCTGTTCACCACAGCCGCTGTTGTTGTTTTGGTTAATGCTTGGTATTTTGTTTCGACAAGTTTAGTGTTTAAACTTGGCTTAAATTGGCGTGCCGTCATAGGAAGACATTTCGAAGCTCAACTCAACTTAGCTTAGCTAGTTGGCATGTCAACAAGCGACCAACAAAAAACTAACACAGCATAATGGCTTTTATGACTGGCAAATGGCTCATAAAACGAACAGCATTTAAAACAATTCAAACCAACGAAAAATAAAACAAAATCACTTCACCGAAGACATTATAAATCTTTCTTTGAAATCCAGAAAAGAAAAATAAAAAAACACAAAACTACACTGAGTACCCACTCTGCAATTACAATTAAAGTTATTCGCTGTCTCAGACAGAATGGTGTGCTGCCATCTTCCAAAGGGAAATTCTATTCAGTGTTGTTGTTGTTTTTGTTACCGACAAGTTATTCTCTATGATATTTCTAACAATTGTCGTGTTGCATTCCTCTTGAATACGAAAAAATTGAATGAAAAAACTTAAATATTAGAAAAAACAAAACTTGGCGCTTAGCACGCGATCGTCATCATCATGATGAGGATCGCCTCGATTATCTTTATTTCTATACTGTGCTGATATTATAAATCATTTGACATGCACTATAATAGTACCTGGTACCTAGAACACTCGAGAATAAAATTTAGTTGATTTCTATATTTTGACAAAAAAAATGGTGTTCGACAAAATTTTAATTTATTTAATTAATTTAATAATAAAAAATTAACTAGTAAAAAAGCAGCTAAGTTCGGCCGGGCCGAACTTTTGATACCCTTAAAATACCGTATATCGGCAGGTACCCTTATATGGGGACTATACAAAGACGTGGATCTGCACAGACAATTTTCTCTCGTTGGCTGTAGTATCCATTACGAACATTAAATACCAAAATGTGGACCTAGAACCTATTTTCAATACCAAAAGTCTTGCAAACAAAATACATATTCAGAAATGGAACCCAAAAGGAGGAGAAGACTCCCCATTTTCCACATTTTTTTATTAAGATTCCTTGGAATTTTTGTAATTCGGCAGTATTTTTGATAAAAATACGAGGCTTATTTTGATCGAAAATTTTAACCCTCTAACGAGTCACTAAAAGGGGTTATTTTGGTGCTTAAATTTTAGATTTGTTTCAATTGCTCTTTAGACATTTTTATACTCTCCATCATAGTATGGGGGTATGTATATACTCTTGATCAATAACTGTACCCCCCGATATTCGGTATTTTGATGATGTTAGCCACATTTTACAATGGAATTGTCTTAAAATCCACACACGTAGTTCCTTGTTGGTACTTTATACCTCGGCAGAGAATTATCTATATAGGTCCACGATATCGTATAGCCCTCATATAACGGTACCCCCGATATTCCGGGAATGGTCACAAGGGGATCTTTGTGAGCACTTTACCCCCCGACAGAGAATTCTCTATATAGGTTAACGATAACGTATAGCTCCCATATAACGGTATCCCGCGATATTCGGTATTTTGATGATTTTAGCTACATTTTCCAATCGTATTGTCTGAAGATCTACACACGGAGTTCTTTGTGAGCACTTTACCTCTGAAACGGAATTGTCTATATAGGTCCACAATATCGTATATCCCCCATATAACGGTACTCCCCTATATTCGGTATTTTGATGATTTTAGCCACTTTTTCCAATGGAATTATCTGAAAATTCACACAAGGAGTTCCTTGTGAGTACTTTACACGCATACATAGATTTGTCTTTATAGGTCCACAATATCGTATATCCCCCCATATATCGGCACCTTCCTATATTAGATATTTTAAAGATTTGAAAATTGCCAGAGTCGTACCAAATGCTGAAAGGTATTCAAAGTTAGGCCCGGTCGAATTTGCAGTTGAACATCCAATTTTTCTGTCCAAAACTATTTCAATAGAATAACCAGGAAGACCATAAAAAAGTCTTCCATATATTAACCCTAGCAACCAACAGTGACCTTAATATTAAATTTCCAATCAGCGAAGACCAAATTAAATACAATTTAGTACTTTTGGTACTATTGTAGTACACCTTTCCGAAACCACACCCATATGTGCACGCTACACATGAACGGCGAACATAATACCAAATTTTAGGCATCAAGCACTATTTGTTCATCCAATACCAAATATACAGGGTTGCCCATATTCGACGGACCCATGACTCTTTGGGCCCATTCCAATCGACGAGGCTTGTCCGCAGGCAACATTCTTTGCGTCAATTGAATTTTGTACGGGAACAAATGCTAATCAATGCGAAAAATCCGTTGTAAAGTGGACCGAGCCATGCCCAACTGCTGAGAACCGCGTTTTTGGGATGTTCTTGGGGACCTCTCAACACTGGCTCGTACGGCAGCGATATTCTCGCCCGATCGCCTTGGTCGACTTTTATATGGCCTCTTCGGATTAGAAAGAGTCTTACAAGTCGAAAATGGTGTTCTTACAAGGCGCACTTCTCACATTTTCTTAATGTTTTAAAAGCACGTTGAGTTTTCACAATTGACTTCTTCTGTTGAATGTAAATTTCAACTATTTCAGAGCGCTCGCGCGGCGTGAATTGGCGCTTCAAACGCGGTATGTCATTAAGCGATGTGACATCTCTGTCAAAAGTTATGGCGTTGCCAGATGGGTCCGTCGTATATGGGCAACCCTGTAGTACTATTTAGTACTATTCGAACAATTATAGTACACATTTCCAAAACCACCATATTTTAACCACAGATACCAACAGTGACCTGCATAACAAATATCAGGATTTCAGCTCTATTGCTTCACCCAATTCCAAATTTATTTGTATTTGGTACTTTTCGTACAATTATAGTACGCATTTCCAAACCCACCTTCAAAATGTAAAAACCTCAGATACCAATTTAAAATTTCAGAATTTTATTTATATCTCTCCAACCAAGACTAAATTAAGTACCATTTAGTACTTTCCCTACAATTATAGTACACATTACAGAAACCACCTTCATATATCTAGGCTACACATGAAGAGCGACCCTAATAACAACTTGCAGATATCAAGCACTATCTGTTCATCCAGTAACAAATTGTACCAAATATATTACTATTTAGAACTTTTTAAGCACTTATAGTACACATTTCTAAAAACACATCTTTATCACGTCACCTATCACCCCAATTAAAAATTTAAAAATTCCAGCTTCATCTCTTCACCTTAAACCAAACTGTTCCAAATCTAGTACCATTTGATACAGTTCGCACACTTAGTACACATTTTTGAAACCTCCATCATATATTAAACTTACTTTCCTACCCTTATTTTCGTACCAAATTTTAGTAGAATTTTAGAACTTTTCGTATCCTTAAAGTTTGAATTTTCAAATACCATTTAAAACATCTTTCCTGCATTCTACCAGCGACTCTCATTCCAAATTCCAGAATTCTAGCTCATTCCGTTTATCCACACACATTTTAGTACAGTTCAAAACCTTTTAGTACGTATTTCCAAAAACCTAGGCTTATCACACGCTTAGGCATCAGGACAGATCCTCCTACAAAATTTCAAAATTCTAGGTAAAGCCGTTTCGTCTTAGCGTTGATTTTCATTCAGCGTTTTCTTTTATATATATAGACACTATATAATATAATAATCTCATATCTCATTCACGAACCCTCCATTTATGAGCGTAAAATCACATATTCCCAAGTTCTCAAATGGACTCCTTCACCAGCAACTTAATAAAACTTTTTTCACTTTTTTTTTTGTCTCTTTGCAATGCATTTTTAAAAGTCATTGTTTATATTATCACTTAGTGTTTAAGTTCATTGTTATTGTTATATTTATATGTACTTTCTGCTGTTGTTGTTTTTATTACATATTCTCTTGATGTTGAAATGTTGTTGTTATTTGATTTATTCTAAAGAAACCACAGCCTGCTGTTGCTTAAAATAATCATAGGGTGGCAATTTCTTTTAGGTACGTCGCTTTGAGTTGGTGAAATGCCAGCTCTTGGAGACTCAATTAAATTGTAAATATATGTTTAAAGTGCCGATAAGACATGGATGGCATTAATCCGGCAAAAGACAACATTCTACAAAAGAAAATACTTTTTTTTTTTTTTTTTTTTTTTTTAATTATAAAGAGTGTGACTGCTTTATCTTATGAGTGAATTATTTAATCGGTGATGTGGGATATATGTTTTCATCCTCAACTGATTTGAGGTATTGAAACAAATACAAAAAATGATCGCAGAATGTTGCAAAGAAGATATATATTCAATTTTTTATTTTTTAATCAGAAAATGGAACTAAGCCGGAAACATCCCACGTTATCAGTATCTACCTAAACTTAGAAATTGAAACTTAGAAATCGTGTTGAAATTAAAACACTTCAAAGCTATGTTACATTGTCCGTTAATAAGAATCACCAAACATTTATAACCTGAAAGGGTAAAGATTCCTAAATCATTTCCTATTCTTCAATAACTCCCATAATATAATGTTGTATTTATAATTTCCCTTTTTATACCCGCCATCGTAGTATGGAGGGTATATGAAGTTTGTCATTCCATTTGTAACACCTCGGAAACACACATTTTTGACCCCACAAATTATATATATATTCTTGATCAGCATAAACCTTTATGCCAATTTAGCGATGTCCGTCTGTCTGTGGAAATCACTCTAGCTTCCGAACCAAATGAAGTAGGTTGAAAAAAGTTTACTCAAATTAATATTATGTCTGCAGGACTTTTGGTATTGGAAGTGGGCCACGTCTTCGTATAGCTTATACAGGGTTGTCCATATTCGACGGACCCATCTGGCAACGCCAGATGTCACATCGCTTAATGACATACCGCGTTTGAAGCGTCAGTCCAAGCAGATTTTTACCATGAACCAATACTCGCCACGCGAGCGCTCTGAAATAGTTGAAATTTACATTCAACAGAAGAAGTCAATTGTTAAAAAAAATATGAGAAGTGCGCCTTCTAAAAACACCATTAAGCGTTTATACGAAAAATTTTCGAATGGTAAGTCTCTTTCTAATCCGAAGAGGTCATATAAAAGTCGACCAAGGCGATCGGCCGAGAATATCGCTGCCGTACGAGCCAGTGTTAAGAGGTCCCCAAGAACATCCCAAAAACGCCGTTCTCAGCACTTGGGCATGGCTCGGTCCACTTTACAACGGATTATTCGCATTGATTTGCATTTGTTCCCGTACAAAATTCAATTGACGCAAAGAATGTTGCCTGCGGACAAGCCTCGTCGATTAGAATGGGCCCAAAGAGTCATGGGTCCGTCGAATATGGGCAACCCTGTATACGGAAATGTTTCCAATTTTATTTGAAGTCCGTAATTGATGCTACAGCATATGACAGAAAATTGTCCGTGCAGGCCCACGCCTTTGTATAGCTCCCATATAACACCACAGCCTGATATCCCATATTTTGATGATTTTAGCGACATTATTCACCGGAATTGTTTTAAATTTGGTATTTGACGTTCGTAACGGATACTATAGCGTAAGGCAGAATATTGTCTGCCCCCACATAACATCACATCCCGATATTCGGTATTTTGATGGATTTAGCGACATTATTCACCGGAACTGTTTAAAATTTTGTATTTAATGTTCGTAATGGATATTACAGCCTATTTAATGTTGTAGGCTGTAACATCCACTAGTTACAGCCTATGGCAGAAAATTGTCTGTGAAGGTCCACGTCTTCGTAGAGCCCCCATATAACGGCACCTCCCGATATTCGGTATTTTGATGGATTTAGCGACATTATTCACCGGAATTGTTTAAAATTTTGTATTTAATGTTCGTAGTGGATGTTACAGCCTATGACAGAAAATTGTCTGTGAAGGTTCACGTCTTCGTAGAGCCGGTATTTTGATGGATTTAGCGACATTATTCACCGGAATTGTTTAAAATTTTGTATTTAATGTTCGTAATGGATATTACAGCCTATGACAGAAAATTGTCTGTGAAGGTCCACGTCTTCATAGAGCCTCCATAAAAAGGTAACTCCCGATATTCGGTATTTTGAGGATTTTAGCCACATTATTCACCGGAATTGTTTCAAATTTGGTATTTGAAGTTCATTATGGAAACTACAGCCTAAGACAGAAAGTTGTCTGTGAAGGTCCACACCTTCATGTAGCCCCCATATTCGATATTTTGATGTATTTGGCGTCATTATTCACCGAAATTGTTTCAAATTTGGTGTTACCTTCCGATACATTATTCACCGAATTTTTTATTCAAGTTTCGCATTTGAGTATTGTAATGGTATAGATCCTAATATAACTACTACATTCGGTATTTTTAAGATTTTAACAAAATTTTTAACGGATTTATTTTTTTTTTTAATTGTTAAAATCGTTCCAAATGATGGAGGGTATCCAAAGATCGGCCAGGCCAAACTTAAATCTTTTTATACCCTCCACCTTGGAAAAGGAGGGTGTATTAACTTTGTCATTCCGTTTGTAACATCCCTAAATGTTCGTCATAGACCCATAATGTATATATATTCATAATCAGCATAAAATTCTATGTCGATTTAACGATGTCCGGAATGGTTTCAAATTTGGTATTTGAAGTTCATTATGGAAACTACAGCCTAAGACAGAAAGTTGTCTGTGAAGGTTCACACCTTCGTATAGCCCCCATATTCGATATTTTGATGTATTTGGCGTCATTATTCACCGAAATTGTTTCAAATTTGGTGTTTTGTCCCGATACATTATTCACCGAATTTGTTATTCAAGTTTCGCATTTGAGTATTGTAATGGTATAGACCCTAATATAACGACTACATTCGGTATTTTTAAGATTTTAACAAAATTGTTAACGGATTTAATTTTTTTAAATTGTTAAAATCGTTCCAAATGATGGAGTGTATTCAAAGATCGGTATATTAACTTTGTCATTCCGTTTGTAACATCCCTAAATGTTCGTCGTAGACCCCATAATGTATAAATATTCATAATCAGAATAAAATTCTATGTCGACTTAACGATGTCCGTCTGTCTGTTGAAATCACGATACAGGCTATATTATTAGAGCGTCAAAATTTAGCAAAATAATTTGTATTGTGTCTAGGATGGTTGGTATTGAAAATGAGATATATCGGTCCACGTTTTGGTATAATCCCCATATGACGGTACATGCCAATATTCGGTATTTTGGTGAATTTTGACACATTTTTTCACGGATTTTTCTGAAAATTGGAATTTGTAGGTCATAATGGGTCTTAGTTCGTGTGGCGAAATATTGTATGTATGGGTCCACGCTTTGGTATAGGCCCCATATAACGGTACCTCCCGATTTTTGGTATTTTGATGATTTTTGCCACATTTTCCCACTAAAATTTGGTATTAGTGGATTATAATTGGTTCTAATGTTTACATTACCCTAAGGTGGAGGGTATTTAAAGTTCGGCCCGGCCGAACTTAATGTTTTTTACTGGTTTCCTCTTTTTTTTTTTTTTTTGTTTGAAAAATTTCAAGTTCCTTCCAAATGTTGGAGGGTATGAAATGTTCGGCCCGGCCGTACTTAGGTAATTTTTTGCTTGATTATATTGAAATTTGTCACTTTAGCGCAATTATTCTGATAATTTCCACGAGGTTATTGTACCCCGAAGTTTATTAACACCATGAATGAGTGAAATGCATGTTAACCAGATACCGACTGATAGAAACATTTACCATATGTCTTCTATGGATGACTGCATGATGTTTACATGGAATTTATGGGAGTCCACTTCGGACGACGAGGAAGCAGAAGAGTCAGAGACATGCATTATCATCTTGGTCGTGCCGTCCACTGCCAGAAATGTAAACTTTAATTTAATGATTACATTGTATGAAATCGCCTTAGCTTGGGCAGAGCGTCTGATTTCTGCTCCCTGTTGAAGATCACTGCTCTGGAGATGATTGGTTTCTCAAGAATAAGTAATTTATTATAAATTTTCCATGGCATTAATGGCTGCAAGGCGGCCAAACAAAACAAAAAAAAAATAATAATACAACGTGGCTCTTTCTAATGAAACATCCGTGTTAATGTGTCGATATTAAGAGAAGGCATTCTTTTAATACTCGTATTCCCCTACCAATTGCTGTGTTAAACGATTCCATTATGCGAAATAATGATGGCTCTCTAAAAATTGAAGCTTCGAAAAAAGTCGATCTGAATTGTTATTATCGTTGTTGCTGACATTATTAGCGAAAAATTGTTTACAAAAAATATCTATAATTATTGTTATTATTGTTGTTATATTGAGACAAAGTTTTTCCATTATGTCGCTTGATGTGTGTAATTATTAATTGTAAACACATTGAGACAAATTGATATCTTTCTTCTTCGTTACACTCAAGGAAAAATGTGGAGATTCAGATATTGATAATCAAAATTTATACTCTCCACAATGGTATGGAGGGTATATTAAGTTTGTCATTCCCTTTGTGACACCTCGAAATATCTATTTTAAACCCCACAAAATAAATTTATTCTTCAGCATAAAATTCGATGTCGATTTTGCGAAGTCCGTCCGTCTGTCTGCCTGTGGAAATCACTCTATATTCCAAACGAAATGAAGTAAGTTGATAAAAATTTACTGAAATGTCTGCAGGACTTTTGGTATTGGAAATGGACCATGTAGGTCCACATCTTCGTATAGCCCCCATATAATGCTACCTCCCTATTTTCGGTATTTTGGTGATTTAAGCGACTTTATTAACCGGAAATGATTCTAAATTTGGTATTTGAAATTCGTAATGGATACTACAGCCTATGACAGAAAACTTTCCATGTCTTCGTATAGCTCCATATAACGGTACCTCCCGATATTCGGTATTTTGATGATTTTACCGACATTATTCACCGGAATTGTTTTAAATATGGTATTTGAAGTTCGTAATGTATACAACAGCCTAAAACAGAAAATTGTCTGTGCAGGTCCACGTCTTCATATAGGCCCTATATATCAGAACCTGCCGATATTCGTTATTTTGATGATTTTAGCGACATTAGTCACCAGCAATGGATACAGCCTATGGCAGAAAATTGTCTGTGCAGGGCAACGTTTTTGTATATCCCCCATATAATGGTACCTCCTAATGTTCGGTATTTTGATGATTTTAGCTACATTATTCACCGAATTTTATTTTTCAAGTTTAGCATTTGAATTTTGTAATGACTTATGACAAAAGTTGCCTATGCAGGTCAACGTCCTCGTATAGACTAATATAACAATCGGTATTTTTAAGATTTTAACAGAATTGTTAACGGATCATTCCAAATGGTAGAGGGTATTGAAATTTTGGCCCGACCGAACTTGCAGCTTTATTACTTGTTTTTTCTCTTAGAGTCAACAATTTTAGTGAGAAGGTGTTCAACATTTTCTTAATTTTTCTTTTTTTATACCCTCCACCAAAAAGAGTATGGAGGGTATATTAAGTTCGTCATTCCGTTTGTAACTCATCGAAATAATCATTTTAGACCCAACAAAGTATATATATTCTTGATCAGCGTAAAATTCTAAGACGATTTAGCCCTGTCTCTCCGTCCGTCCGTCCGTCCGTCTGTTTGTTGTAATCACGCTACAGTCTAAACGAATTAAGATAGGAAGCTAACATTTTGCACAGATCTCTCTTTTGTCTGCAGGCAGGTTAAGTTCGAAGATGGTCTACATCGGTCCACGATATTGAATAGCGCCCATACAACGGTACCCCCCAATATTCGGTATTTTGATGATTTTACCCACATTTTTCAATTGTCTGAAATTCCACACAAGGGGTTCTTTGTGAGCACTTTACCCCCTGACATAGAGTTCTCCATATAGGTTAACGATATCGTATATCCCCCATAAAGCGATACCCCCGATATTCGGGATTTTGATGATTTTAGCCCAATTTCCCAATGGAATTATCTGAAAATCCACACAAGGAGTTCCTTGTGAGTACTTTACCCCAGACATAGATTTGTCTATATAGGTCCACAATATCGTATATTCCCCATATAACGGCACCTTCCGATATTAGGTGTTCCAAATGGTGGAGGGTATTCAAAGTTCGGCCCGGCCGAAATTTTAGTGGGAATATCTTTGAAACTTTTTCTTAAAAAATTCATTTTTTTTTGTTCAGCCAGTTTATTTAGAATTTTATCAAAAACATTCAAGTCTCTGTAAAAATATTCTTAATGATATTAAAAAAAATGTTATCCAGGAAAACTTTTGAAAATTACTCTCACTTGTCGATTTCACTATTCTTGGCTAGAAGTTTGATAATTTTCCTTAAAAATCCACGAATTTTAGCCAAGAAGTTTTTAGTAAATATTTCAAAAATATCTTGTTTTAAATGTTTTTAAAACTCCTGATTTTTTTGGCCATGAAGTCCTTAAAAGTTTAAAAAAATCTTAATTATTTAATATTCTGGTCAAAAATATACAAACATGTCTAAATGTATGATCTAGTAGGAGCACTCAAGACTCACTTTTTTAATATGTCTTCCATTTTGAGAAAAAATTACCTACAGTAGAAAAATGTTGGGTCATAAATATTGACCTTTTAAAATGAGTAAACGTTTATATCTTTACGTTGAACTTTATAGAATTTCGGTAGAAACATGGGGTTGTTCGCCGTTTGGAAAAGCCATGGGGCTTTTGGAGTTATAGTTTGACGTGACGCACATGGTGACAGTTTCAATATATCAATAATACATAAACACAACGGTACAGTCTGTCAGTGTCAAATATGATCAGACTATTTTCTTCGAGGTACCAGAATATAAAAGATTTTATGTCGTTACCCCTCTCAATACTCTAACAAATCCCCTCAAACTGAAAACAAATTTGATTCATTCATACAAAGTTGCTGCATTATGCAGTTCATCCTGTTAATGCGACAGCTTCTTCATGAATGCATAGGCATGAATGTTTATCATAGTTTTTTTTTTTTTTTAATTTGATCTTGCTCATTATGAAATATGAAAAGATCTTCTTCATAAATTAGGAAGGAAATCATTGAATTTATTGTGTGTGTGTGTTTGTGTCAAGACAACGTGGACATCATCAATGTCTGTCTTTCTGTCCGCCCCGACAATATTGCATAGAAACTTTTTCGTGCAATAAGCAAAAGTTATTACATGCAAGGCGTTGTTGTTGTTGTTTCTGTTCATGCTCTTTTTTATGTGTACTGTCATTATTTGTTGCATTTCCTCATTTAGCCATGTCGCAAAAAAAACAAAAGTAAAACAAAACTGAAAATAATCATGCGATTTGCAGATCATCATTGTCTGGATGTGGGCAGTATTTTTTTTTTTTTTTTTTTTTTTTTTTTTTTTTTTTGCAAATCTTCAGATGATCCGGAAACGTGCGACAATTTAGCTGTCCGTCTACCATTGAGGCTGGACATACATGTCTGCTAAATTAGTATGTTGTAGGTTGAGACAAATTGCAATTTTATTTAAACATCAAAGGGTTAAATGCTAAAATGTTTTTTATTTTCTTAAATGGACATTGAATGCATAAGGTTATTTATTGTCCTACGTATATTCTAGTTATAGTTTTTATATTGGAACTTCTGTCGTGAAATGAGCCCCATTTTCAATGAAAAAAATATAATGTGATAATTTTCACTAGGTACTCCGCCGGGAACTTTAGATTCAGCTTAGCAATAATTGGAGTTTATGTAGACATTTTTAGGCAATTAACTACTTGCACAAGCTGACAAGCTTCATTTTCAGTTCGTCTATTAAGACTCCTCTTTCACCTTAAGTTTATTTATAGAAGTTTTTATAGATTATTTAAAAGTAGAGTTTCCATAGGAAAGTTCAAAATCATTGTAAAAATGCTGAAAGAGGAGTTGGGAAGAGCCTCTATTATAGACCAGCAGGAAAGATAATCTATTATAGACAAGTTAAAAAAGTAAATAGACATAAAGTTCCGCCAGGCCGAACTTCTAATATCCTCCATTATTGGGTAAAGAAAACATATGTGTGCAAAATTATGTGGATTCCAACGTGTTACACTTTAAACTACTA
Organism: Musca domestica; assembly: GCF_030504385.1. NCBI lineage: Eukaryota > Metazoa > Arthropoda > Insecta > Diptera > Muscidae > Musca > Musca domestica. The sequence continues at coordinate 40,888,449 of NW_026712114.1, forward strand.
AAGCGGTTATATAGGGGCCCTACTAAAACCGGAGCCTATAAAAAGAATTTTATACTAAAACGATTGTAATCTATTGTAATCTACCAAATTTTGCATAATGACACTAGGATGAGTAGGACCAATATGGACACTGTTTGACGCCGGTTGTAGAACCCATTATAAGGCACAAATACCAAATTTCACACGAATCTATTAGAAAATATGGCTTGAACCGTCAAAATACCGAATACCCCATGCAACCGTTATATGTGAGCTTTAGGAAAATGTTTACCTAGATATTCAATGTTCTGCCACCGGAACTAGAACCCATTACGAACTACAACTATTAATTTTTAGACAAATCCCTAGAAAAATGTGGATAAAACCATCAAAATACCGAATATCGGCTGGTACAATTATACGGTGGCTATACGAAAACGTGCACCTATATGTACAATATTCCTAGAATCCATTTCGAACTACAAATACCTTTTTTTAGACAAATCCTTTGAAAATGTTGCAAAAATCATCAAAACACCGAATATCGGGAGGTACCCTTATATAGGGGCTATACGAAAACGTGGACCTATATATACAATGTTCCAATACCGTAGCAAGAACCCATAATTGGGAGGTACCCTTATATGATCAACAAGTAACAAAGCTGTAAGTTCGGCCGGGCCGACCTTTGAATACACTTCACCATTTGGTACAAATACGGCAATTTTCAAAGAAAAAAATAAATAAATAAATAAAATCCGTTTAAAATTCTGTTAAAATCTTAAAAATACCGAATGTAGCCGTAATACTAGGGCTTATACGACGAGGTGGACCTGCATATACAACTTTTGTCACAAGCTATTACAATATTCAAATGCGAAACTTGAAAAAATCTGTTTATAATGTAGCTAAAATCATCAAAATTCCGAATATAGGGTGGTACCATGGGGGCTGTAAAACTTGGACCTGCCCTGACAATATTCTGGCATAGCCTGTAGTATCTATTACGAACTTCAAATAACAAATTTGAAACAATTTCGGTACATAATGTATCTAAAATCATCAAAATACCGCATATTGGGAGGTACCGTTGTGTGGGGCCTATAGGAAGACGTGGACCTATATGGCCCATTTTCAATACCAAAAGTCCTGCAGACATAATACAATATAGTCTGCCTATATAGAATATATAGTCTTTGTGGGGTCTAAAATGTATATTTCATTACTATGGTGTAGAGTATAAAAATACCACTTGATTCGCTTGATAATGGAAATCGTCGACCAAAATAATCTTTGTATTTTTATCAGTATATACACTATATACAGGATGCGTCATCTTATGTTTTTTATGCCTTGCATGTATTTGTACATTTGTTAATAACACTGAGAAGGTTTGAGGATTCTCATAAAATTGCTTTCTGGGTCGATTTATGGATATCCGTTCGTTCGTCTGTCTGTCCATGAATTTTTGAAAACAAATTACAGGCTACATATATTAACCTGATGTGCGGATGAAACATATTTATGGGAGCTATAGCTTTATCTGAATTGATTTCCACCAAACTAGACATGCTTGCTTCTAGACTGAATTCCTTCGAATGTGCCAGAATTCACTCCAATTGGACTAATATTAGCCATTTGGTGCCCAAAAAAGCTGAAATCAGATAAAGATATTAATGGGAGCTATTGATTTATGAGAGCTATATCCTAATCTTAATCGATGTCGGTAAAATTTGGCAGAGGTGTTTCTGAGCTCTATAAGATATTTGGTACCAAATATCATTATTGTGAAGTGCATATTACGAATGTGAAAATGTGTGATCGCTGCCGTACGAGCCAGTGTTGAGAGGTCCCCAAGAACATCCCAAAAACGCCGTTCTCAGCAGTTGGGCATGGCTCGGTCCACTTTACAACGGATTATTCGCATTGATTTGCATTTGTTCCAGTAAAAATTCAATTGACGCAAAGAATGTTGCCTGCGGACAAGCCTCGTCGATTGGAAAAATAAACATGGGTCCGTCGAGTATGGGCAACCCTGTATATAGGATCTATAGCTATATCATTCCGTTTGTAACACCTCGAAATATACAGTTTAGAAAAGTATATATATTCTTGATCAGCATAAAATTCTATGTCGATTTAGCGATGTCCGTCCGTCTGTGGAAATCATTCTATCTTCCGAACGAAATGAAGTTGGTTGCTAAAATTTTACTCAAATATGTATTATGTCTGCTGGACTTGTTGGTATTTTAATGGATACTACAGCCTATGACTGAAAGTTGTCTGTGCAGGTCACGTCTTCATATAGACCACATATAACGGTATCTCCCGATATTAAGAACATTGATGACTTTAGCGACATTATTCACCGGAATTGTTTCAAATTTGGTATTTGAAGTTCGTAGTGGATATTACAACCTACGACAGAAAATTATCTGTGCTGGTCTTTGTATAGCCCCATATAACGGTACTTCCCGATATTAGGCATTTAGATGATTATATCGACAATATTCACCGAAATTTTCGCATTTGAATTTTGTCCACGTCGTCGTATAGACCCTAGTATAACGGCTACATTCGGTATTTTTAAGATTTTAAAAGAATTTTTAATGTATTTTATTTTTTGAAAATTGCCCAATTCGTTCCAAATGGTGGAGGGTATTCGAAGTTCAGGCAGGCCGAACTTACATCTTATTTACTTGTTCGGGTTTTAATCACAGTTTCAACCGAATTTGCTGTTAATTGGCCGTTTGCGTACCTAGTATAAAATATACATAATTTCCGAAAAGAGTTTATATCGGACAAAGTTTAGTTCCTATGAACCTCCATATATCGGTACGTGCCGGTACTGGGCACATGAAGAATTAAAGGGACATTTTTAGTGGAAAAACAATTTTAACATCTGGAGATCGTACCATCCTCATATGGCAAGAAATTACCTTTACATGTCCAAGCTTCCGTATAGGCCCAATCTAACTTTACCCCTCAATATTATGGCTAAAGTTAGGTTGTCATTGGCATATGGGTAAAGGAAAAGGTTTTTAGTGGTCGTTACTAGTAGTGCTAAAAGGTTCTACATATTTTCTGTGTTGCAAATCCGTGACCTATTTTCAAACTTGACTTGTCAACAAACAAAAAAATTTAAATTTACTAAAATTTAGGTCGATCGACTGTTTCCGTGATTAAATAAGATACTCCCTTGTATCAATAATATACTTTCAATAAGGATAATGCAATGCCACCGTCACCATTTAGCTAGCTCCCCAAATATGTATGTTTTATGTGTGATTCGTAAAATATAAAAAAAAAAAACGTTCTAACATACTTCTAATACACAGAATATGTTTTATATACAGCAAAAACTACAACAAATGCAATCAGATTGTATTTAAATACAACATATAGAAGGAAAAAACGAAGCCAGGAGAATACAAAAAAACAAACAAATGAATAAATAAATGGAAAACATATCGTAGTTGCAGGAGAGAAGTGTGGAAAGGGGGAGATAGGAAACGACGAGAAAAAAAATAACACAGTGTTAAACATGAAAAGCTTATGTTCCTCTCGACATGGGGATAAATACCATCGTACAGCGTGAACAGCGTGTTGTACAACTCCACTTGCTGTGCATCCTGTCAACCTATTCGCAATTCATATACTTATGTGTAGGCATGTGTGTGCACACGTGTCTGTATGTGTTCGTGTGTACACGTTATGAATGTTTGTATATGTGCATCTCTCGCTCTCTCTCTGTATGTGTGTGTTTTGTTTTTTTGGGGTATCATTGTCGTATAAGTGTTATAAATGATGTCTATATATTCATGTTGTGTAAATGATACGTGTAATGATATAGCGTTTATGAGTGTTCGTCTGTTGAGTGTATAAATGCATGTAGAACACATGTAGTGAGTGTTTTATATTCTCGTGTAAGAATGTGTGTTGGTGTCATTCTGTAGATAAACTGCAAACTTTATGTTACTTTATTAAATACGAATAAAATTCATTCGTTTGTGAGTGTGTTGTGATTTTTGTTCGTGACTTTGTATCGCAGTTGTCACGAGGATCGGTCGAGGTTTGGACACTGTTTCACAGCACCCTAAACAACTCACACTTATAATAACATAATAACGTATATAACAAAATAAAAGAACCGAAAATATCAAATGAATAATTTCACTGGGTCCTTATATAAGCAATAATTGAAGATAACTTGTGATATATAACAAATTCAAAAATGTTGCAGAAATTTAAAAATACCAAAATGGCTAGGACCGCCAAAGCACATTAATTCGGTCGTTATCGTAAAATGGTGATGTGATACTGTTAACGTTTTCCTCCATACAAATCTAAATTGCATAGGACATATGTTCAATGACTAACAGAACTGATTATATCAATTTGCAAGGACGTTCCTCAAAACGCCGATTTGTAAGGATAATTTTCAAGCAGCAAGGATTTGATTTGATTGAGCGGAGAGAGACCATCGGCTGTTATGGTGGCCCATACCATCTCTATGGCAGGCGCTTGAGTTTTGGTGGCCAACCGAAGGTGCACAATTTCAGCTGACCTCTTTGGCAAGTAAACACGATCATTTTGTTTGTTTACAAACTGCTGGACAACGAATGTTTTCTCATCGGAGAAACCCAAATTCGGCAGTTCACCACTTTCGGCCAAGCGATGCAACTGTTTAGCTTTATTGAGTCTATTTTCTTCTTGTTGCGGTGTAAGTTCTTGCACTTTTTGGAATTTCAATGGCTTTACCCCGAGCTCATTTTTTAATATTTGCCAAATGTAATATTGCGATATGTTCAGCTCACGAGCAATTTTTCGGCCACTGCGATGCGGGTTTGGATCAAGTCACTTCTTTACTTTTCGAACCATTTCGGCTGATATTGTTGTTTTCTTCCGTCCCCTTCCTTGACTGCGCTACCAGTATTACGGTAACGAGTGATTGTACGAGACACAAAAATACTGGTGTGCTCTAATGATAGCCACTTGCCAAATGTAAAGAAATCACACTACCACGCTTGAATTACATCACAGATAACTTTTTTCTGGAAAATTCTCACCAAAATGCTTCTTTACGCTTGTAAACAATATAATGAGCTGTCACTAGAATAATTTTAACAGCTGTTGGCCGAGTGGCTTAGAAATGACAGCAGTCTGAAGTTGGTTGCGGTTTTTTCATCTAACCTATTCTTGATCAGCATAAAATTCCGGAATTGTTTCAAATTTGGTATTTGAAATTCGCTATGGATACTACAGAATAAGACAAAAAAGGGTCTGTGCGGATCCACGTTTTGGTAAAGCCCCCATGTAATGGTACTCCCGATATTCGGTATTTTGATGACTTTAGCTACATTATTCGCCGACTTCTTTTTCCAGTTTCGTATTGGAATATTGTAATGGCTTATGACAAAAGTTGCTTGTGCAGGTCTACGTCGTCGTGTAGACTCCAATATAACGGCTACATTCGGAATTTTTAGGATTTTAACAGAATTTTTAACGGATTTTATTTATTTATTTATTTATTTTTTTTTTTTTGAAATTGCCAAATTAGTTCCAAATGGTGGAGGGTGTTCAAAGTTCAGCCCGGCCAAACGAAAAGCTTCTTACTTTTTTTTACTTTACTGACCAATAGCCGGTCTGGGTTGTGAAAAATTCAAAGAGAATTTAATAGTATTCGGTTTGTTTAAAATTATATATTATATTTTCCAATATTTTTGGGTTCTTCTTATGAAGAAAAGCTACTAGAAAAAGAATATCAAAATATGCCCAAATTTAGGTACAGTGTTCTTGTACTTTTGTTTCTTGTGGGTAAAAACCTTTCCGACAAAAAATATTAAAAAATCGCCATAAATATCACTTTGGTGACTCAGTTGAAGGTTTACATTTTTTAACAAAATAATTTGGGTTTTGTTCTTTGTAATTTTACCCAAGGTTTTATATTCCAAAAAGGTAAGGTTATCAAGGAATCTTTATCCGAAAATTTCCAAAAAAACGCCGATATTCGTGTCTTCTATTTTTAGCTCTACTCACATAATCTGCACGATTTCACCTATAATTATTTTTATACCCTCCACCATTAACTTTGTCATTTTCTTTGTGACTCCTCGAAATATTTATAATAGGCCCTACAAAGTATACATATTCTGGATCAGCGTGAAATTGTAAGACGATCTAGCGATGTCCGTCTGTCCGTCTCTCTTTCTGTCTGTCTATTGTAATCACGCTATCTTTCGAACGAATTGAGATAGAAGGCTAAAATTTTGCATACATGCATAGTTTACCAGTAGGCAGGTTAAGTTCGTAAATGGGCCATATCGGCCCATGTTTTCGCTTAGCCCCCATATAACGGTATCTCCCAACATTCGGTATTTTAATGATTTAAGCAACTTTATTTACCGGAATCGTTTTAAATTTCATATTGGGAGATCTTAATGGTTACTACAACCTATGGAAAAAATTTCGTATGCATATTCACGTCTTCCTATAGCCCCTATGTAACGGTACCTCCCGATATTTAGTATTTTCCTGCCTATATCCCAGCCTATGACAAACATTTTTGTATGCAGGTCCATGTCTTCGTATATCCCCCATATGACGGTACCGCCCAATACTGGGTATTTTTATGATTTATGCAACATTATTGACCGGAGTTGTAACAAATTTCGTACTTAAAGTTCGTAATGGGTATTACAGCCCATAAAAAAGCCGTATGTAGATTCACGTTTTCGTATATCTCCCATATAACGTTCCACCCCGATATTCGGTATTTTGATGATTTTAGCGACATTATTCACCCGAATTGTTTCAAATTTCGCATATGAAGTACGTAATGGGTACTACAGCTTATGACAAAAAATTTCGGATTTTTTTTTGAAAATTTTGAAGTTCTTCCAAATGGTGGAGGGCATTAAAAGTTCGGCCCGGCCGAACTTAGCTGCTTCTATACTTGTTTGTGTTGCGTTTCTTTACATAATGCCGCGATTATTCAATCTATATAGATTTAGTAAACTGAAAACTTCAATAACATCACTCGTACATGGCCCTAAACCAAAGCTAGTATAAAAAAGTAACGATAATGCATATAAAATACTACTACAAATGACATGATTACATATGTTTTTATTATGTAAATAAAATACATATGTATTAAATATCCATTATGTACATTCTACAAAAACACCTCTACATGAACCATTTTTATATATATACATTTATATAAAAACTCGTCCGATATAGTAGTTGTTGTTTTTGTATATCGTTACAATTTAACATGGATATTGAGAACTGACTACCAGCTCACATTCCACTTAATTCAATCCTTTCCAATCTCTGTAGAATATAAATATATATGTGTGTTGTGTTCGATATACCCACAATTATATTGTTTATTTTTTCATTTTCCCATTTCTCTTTAAATTGTTTTCATGTGAACATACACATATGTAGATATTTTCGTTTAATATATTTCCACAAGGGTTGTTGTTGTTGTTTGCTGTTATTGAAATTACAATGAGTAATTAAATAAATATTTAAATTAGTTTGCAAACTTTTTTGTTTGCCATTTAGTTTGACTTTTGTTTTTAATTCCACTCGATTTTTTTTGCTCTGTCATTTTCATGCTCACATTGGATGCCTTTCACGTTACGTCTGGTTAACGTTTTACCAAACCTGTTGCCCTGTTATTTTATCCTTTAAATTTAACTTTCAAATATTTATTTTAACTTCTTAGGGCAAAAAAAAGAGAGAAAAGATAAAAGTTTTCTTCAATTTTTGCTTGCTCAACAAAGACACCCAACCGAAGGAAGGAAGGAAAGAAGAAGTTTTAATTTTAAAGACAACATTTAAATTCTCTGGCAATTTGTTGTTGGCTTTAACATTTATGACTCAACCGATTTTAACCGCAAATCTATTCTATTCTTCTAACTTTTCACACTCTTAGTTTGGAAAAATTTGAAAATCATCACTCCATCCCCCCGTTGAATAGGTTTTTCTGTTTTTGTAAATTTTTCACTTTAAATGGGCGAAGAAAAAGAAGAAAATAAGGAATTTTCCTTCCTTAGCAACTTGTAGAGGAATTTGAAGCTTTTTAAAATGTCATCGAACAGGCTCTCAGTTGCTGTGGATGGTGTAGTTAATATAAAAAGGAATGTCATGTGCTTTTGAAGAAGTTTTCTATTGAATGCCGACAGTGTTTGTTTTCGCGCCAACATTTTCCACGTGCTTAGGAAATAGGTGGAAATCTTTATCATGGATAATTTAAAAAATATAATTTAATAAAATTTTTAATATAAAAAGAAAATATTTAAAGATTTTAGTGACCAAAATTTTTTAAACAAATTCCAATAATCATTTAAATGCTCCTAAAAATCTCTCCCTCTTAGTTTTGAAATTTATCTGTATGAGTGTAGTCTGTTGCCAGCATTTTTTTTTTTTTTGTTTTTGAAGAGCTTTCTACCCAGATAACTAGGTAGCACAGAAAAAGTTGATAGAACTTATAAGCTCTGTGAGACATTTTCGCTGTTTACAAATTCAATAGAGCATATACAATTTTTCAAAACTACATATTTACATAAATTTTTATATTAAAACGAATAATCATACAAGAATTATTTTTGAACTTTGAATACCTCCACCACCCTTTGGAACGAATTTGACAATTTTCAAAAGTAATAAAATCTGTTAAAAATTCGGTTAAAATTTTAAAAATACAGAATGTAGCCCTTATATTAGGGTCTATACGACGCCGTGGGCCTGTATAGCCAAATTTTGTCAAAGGCGAAACTTGAAAAAAAATCGATGAATAATGCATCTAAAATCATCAAAAATACCGAATATAGGGAGGTACCGTTATATGTGGGCTATAAGAAGACATAGACCTGCGCAGACAATTTTCTGTAGTAGACTGTAGTATTTTTTAGGAACTTCAAATACCACATATGAAACAATTCCGGTGAATAATGTTGCTTAAATGGCCGAAGTACCGAAAATAGGGAGGCTCCATTATATGGGGGATATACCATTTTCGATACCAAAAGTCCTGCAGACATTATATACATTCGAGTAAAGTTTCTTCAACCTACTTCATTTCGTTCGGAAGCTAGAGTGATTTCCACAGACGGAGGGACATTGCTAAATCAACGTAGAATTTTCTGCTGATAAAGAATATATATACTTAGTGGGGTCTAAAATGTATATTTCGAGGTGTTACTAACGAAATGGCAAACTTAATATACCCTTCATGCTAGGGTGGAGAATCCTTCTCTAAAACTCAACCAGTAAGGGAAAGTCAAAAGTCGGGCCGGGTCGAGGGCCGACTATATGATACCCTACAACACTATGCATATTTAGTAGAGCTCCCGTAACAAAGTAATTTATTTCAAGTAGATCATACCGCCTATCAACATTTGGCTTTAAAGCAATTCGAGGTTGCTATAGAGTGCATGATATTACTTGGAGTGGGGTTATAAAAAAAAAACAAGTAAAACAAGCTGTAAGTTCGGCCGGGCCGAAATTTGAATACCCTCCACCCTTTGGAATGAATTTGGCAATACTATAAAACAATAAAATGCGTTAAAAATACTATTAAAATCTTAAAAATACCGAATGTAGCTGTTATTTTAGGGTCTATACGACGACATGGACCTGCATAGATAACTTTGTTCATAAGTCATTACAATATTCGAATGCAAAACTTAGAAAAAGAATCGGTGAATAATGTAGCTATAATCATTAAAATACCGAATATCGGGAGGTACCGTTATATGGGAGCTATACGAAGACGTGGATCTGCACAGATAATCTTCTGTCATAGGCTGTAGCATCCACTACGAACATCAAATACCACATGTTAAAAAATACCGGTGAATATTGTCGCTAAAATCAACAAAATACCGAATATCGGGAGGTACCATTATATGGGGGCTATACCAAAACGTGGACCTACATGGCCCATTTTCAATACCAAAAGTCCTGCAGACATAATACACATTTGAGTAAAATTTTATCAATCTACTTCAATTCGTTCGGGAGCTAGAGTGGTTTCCACAGACGGAAAGACGAACAGATGGATAGACGGACGGACATCGCTAAATCGACATAGATTTTTATGCTCATCACGAATATATATACTTAGTGGGGTCTAAAATGTATATTTCGAGGTGTTACTAACGAAATGGCAAACTTAATATACCCTTCATGCTAGGGTGGAGAATCCTTCTCTAAAACTCAACCAGTAAGGGAAAGTCAAAAGTCGGGCCGGGTCGAGGGCCGACTATATGATACCCTACAACACTATGCATATTTAGTAGAGCTACCGTAACAAAGTAATTTATTTCAAGTAGATCATACCACCTATCAACATTTGGCTTTAAAGCAGTTCGAGTTTGCTATAGAGTGCATGATATCACTTGGAGTGGGATTATAATAAAAAACAAGTAAAAAGAGCTGTAAGTTCGGCCGGGCCGAAATTTGAATACCCTCCACCCTTTGGAACGAATTTGGCAATTCTCAAAAACAGTAAAATGCGTTAAAAATACTATTAAAATCTTAAAAATACCGAATGTAGCTGTTATTTTAGGGTCTCTACGACGACATGGACCTGCATAGGTAACTTTGTTCATAAGCCACTACAATATTCAAATGCAAAACTTAGAAAAAAAATCGGTGAATAATGTAGCTATAATCATCAAAATACCGAATATCGGGAGGTACCGTTATATGGGAGCTATACGAAAATGTGGATCTGGATTAAAAAATTCCGGTGGATATTTTCGCTAAAATCAAAAATAAAATCAAAATACTGAATCCTCCTGATACCATTATATGGGGGCTATACCTAAACGTGGACCTACATGGCCCACTTTCAATACCAAAAGTCCTGCAGACATAATATACATTTGAGTAAAATGTTATCAATCTACTTCAATTCGTTCGGGAGCTAGAGTGATTTCCACAGACGGACAGATGAACAGATGGATGGACGGACGGACATCGCTAAATCGACATAGATTGTTATGCTCATCAAGAATATATATACTTTGTGGAGTCTAAAATGTGTATTTCGAGGTGGTACAAACGGAATGACAAACTTAATATACCCTTCATACTATGGTGGATGGTATAAAAATATATCGGAGCCGAGTTGCAAAAAGTGGAATCATACGTCACGAAATTCACTCCATTGGTGCTGATATTAGGTGTTATTTTCACAACAAACCTGAAATCGGTTGAAGATATATATTGGACCAATATCCACATCTGAACCGATCCTGATACAATTTGGCAGAGGTATTTCCGGGCTCTATAAGATATCTGGTATCAAATATCATTGTTTTCGAATGCATATTACGAATGTGAGGGACTTAAACACTAAATCGGATGAAACATACATATATGGGAGCTATATATTTTCTCCGAATTCGAAGTGACTCAGGTTATTTAGACTGATATTTGGTGTAGAATTAACACGAAATCGGTTGAGAATATATATGGGAGCTATATCCAAATCTGAATCAATCTTGACAAAATTTGGTACACTTCTTTCAGAGCTGTATCTGGTACGAAAGATCATTGTTGTCGAATGCATATTACGCTTGTGAGGGACCTTTAAACCCCAAATCGGATAAAACATATATGTGGGAGCTATAGCTATATTTGAACAGATTTTCTCCGAATTCGATGTACATGCTTCTATACTGAATTCGGTCGGATTTACCAAATTATTCACAAGAATACATAGACAGACGGACTGACATTCATAAATCGACTCAGAAAGTTATTCTATGAAGATCCTCAAAAGTAACTATGGGTCTATCTCGCTTCCTTCTTCATGTCCCAAACAAATGCACAAAGACATAATATCCTTACCACTATGTGGTGTAGGGTAAAAAATATCAAAACTACCTATGGCTCAAAAATGGTCGAAAATATTATTCACGCCTCCTCCAAAATTTGAAAACTCCCAAAAAAACTCGAAAGTCCCAAAAATGTCCAACATATTATCCACAAATTTGGTGAAACAGAAAAAAATGAGTACACCACGTCTTTGGCGAAGCCCCATTATTATCCACACCTACCACAAGTCCTATGTATGGATCAGATTTTATTCCCGACTTTAATAATACCTACGAATAGATCAAGGTATTATCCATGGACCAAAAATATAGTCCAAAATATTATTCACAAATTTGGTATAGCAGAAAAAATTGACCATCACACCTATGACTTGTTCTTCAAATGGGCCATATTTTAGCCGCGACTTTGGTAAAGTCTAGCAAATGGTTCAAAATATTACCCACGCTGAGTTAAGGCCCAAAAGTGGACCAAATTGTTTGGTAAGACCCAATAAATTAGCCACACTTTTATCTACAACTTTGGTAGAACCCAAAAAAAATATAATCCATTCTTGTGGTCAGTCCCAAAAATTTAACAGTATTCAATGGATTTTGGCGAGAAGCAACAAATGATCCAACATTTCTATGGCCTAAAAATTAACCGAAATATTATTCTCTAACCCTACAGAATTAAAAATTGCCCATATTATCCCCGTTGTTGTCCCAAAATGGTAAAGCCTGATATATATTTGGTAAAACCAAAAAACAAAGGGTTCGAAATATTATTTGCACCTAAATTGACCAAAATATTATCCACGTCCTCGACAAAGTCCAAAAATTAAATAAAAATTCATCTACCTTACCGAAAGTCCTACAAATTTACCAATATATTATAATCTCTAAGTGATTTCGACAACATTTTGATTCAATCAAACATATATGCACTCTGTGAGGACAATGATGGTTTTGTAGAAACCTCATATGAACTTCACATTATCTACATAATTTGAATATGAATTTACGAGCTTTTTGCCGATAATTTACGATGTATTAAGGATTTGGGCTAGAAAATTATTCTTATTTGTCTTTTCATTTGCGTTTATAGTTGCTTCATTTTTTTTAGTTTAAGATTTGAATCTAATCGAATCATTCGTTATTTGACATTTCCGATTCGTAGACTTCAGATAAAAGATCACACCCCAAATTTTTAATTTAAAAAAATTGTTTAGATCTGGCGATTTTTTAAATTTAATTTTCTGAACTTGGAGGTCATAAGTTGCCTCTCTCTTTTAAAGACAACATCAAACATGTTGTTATGCAACTTCTGTACAACTTAAAGACTTTCTACCTCAAAAATCCTCCCTAAAATATACCAAAAATTAAATCCAATTACATAACGATGCCAAACCTATTTAGGTCGTCCCACAAATTTGAACTCCTGTTACTTTAACCCTTAAACACCCTCAGTCGTGTGGCATTGCCAGGGACCATTATCCACGGCACAGTTTCACAACGTTGAGGGTTGAAAACATCTATCTATATACATGTGGAACTATATCTATATCACGTAAAAGTTTAAGCCCTTGAAAATGTTACATTTGACCTAAATTGTTGAAGCCATCTATGTGCAACATTGTAACCTATTCTGCTGCTGATTACGACGAACGTAATGGAAAACGGTGAAACCAAATACAATGTTGTAACATTACTAATATTCGTAGTAAAATATGTCTGTAAAAGTCATTAGGGCACCAGCAATGCACAGGACAGTTACTGAGCCCATCATTTGTGCCTGTGCCGCTTACGCAAAAGAGAAAATTGTAATTGACACCCAGTACGGGCAAAAGAAATGGCGAACATTTGAATGTTCCATTTTTCCTCATAAGCCAACAACCAACCAACGAACGAACGGATATGCATACATGTGTACATACCAAATGTAGTTGGTTCTGTGTAGGACGTTCTGACGTTCAACAACCAAGTTCATTGTAAAAGAAATCCGACATGAGCCTGTGCCATGTTGCTGTGTAGATAGGCAGGACGACAATAAGTCAATGTGTTCCACAGTGATAGGACCCAGCAAGAAATCCCTCACACATACACATTGACTGTGTTATGGTGGTTTAAGAACTCAAATTTGTAAATGTATTTGTGGCTGGTAGCTTGGAAGCTATATGCATATTGATGTTATGGTTATAGAGAAACACTGCCCAGCAACAGTTCATACCAGTACCAGATATGGTATTAAGGGACTGTTAACTGCGCACTTAATGCTGTAAACTTGGTATACCAAAGAGAAAATAAAACTAGGACGGTATGTACTCACTTTCATATTGAGATTTTAATGCACTCAATTCCATACATACGGGGGGATATATACAATCTGCTTCAGGAAATATAGCATCGATCTGTATCAAACTTAGATCGAGTTCGATGATGGATAAACTAGGTCCACTGCTTTTGGAATTTGTCTTACAAAATGTCACAACTTCCGAAGAAAATTTACTTTACAGAAAGCTAGGGGGTGTCCAATTTTTTTTCAAACTTTGCACATCCTAGTATGAGCTTCAGGTGAAAACAGTACCTCCCCAACAAAGAATCAAATTTTGTGTATAATTTCGAAAAATTACAACTCTCATAAAATACAAAAGAAATTATTCAAATCGTCCACCTACATTAGATCTGTCCATTTTTATGTACAGGGAGAGATAAAAAAACTGCAACAAAGTCAAACGGCATAATTTTTAATTTTTTTTTTTAATTTTATTGAAAGCAAACCATTGGGGAAATAGCATCAAATTTTAGATTAAGTTTCGGCCAAGTTCGAATTGATCACCTTTGGCACGAATTATGGCCTTCATATATTGGCCTTTGAATATTGCTTTGCGGTATTTTGTCCCGTTCCCAGCGAAGCGCTTGCTTGAGGTGATCGACACTTTGCTACTTTTTAGTGCCAACCTTGCTTTCCACAATATTCCAGATACAATAATCCAACGGATTGGTATTCGGAGATTTTTGTGCCCATTGTGCTCTGAAACCATTCAGTCAAGGTCTGCGGCCAAAATATTTGCATGCCCAAGGCTTTAATACACCCTTCAGAGTATTTTCGCCATAATATTCGGCATTTATTCCGATGCCACGGTCGATTAATACGAGCGGAGAGCGACCATCGGCTGTTATGGCGGCCCACACCATTACCATGGCCGACTCTTGAGTTCTGGTGGCCAACCGAAGGTGCACATTTTCAGCTGACCTTTTTGGCAAATAAACACGATATTTTTGTTTGTTTACAAACTGCTGAACAACGAATGTTTTTCATCGGAGAAACCCAAATTCGGCAGTTCACCACTTTCGGCCAAGCGAAGCAACTCTTTACCTTGTTTGAGTCTATTTTCTTTCTGTTGCGGTGTAAGTTCTTGCACTTTTTTGAATTTCAATGGCTTTACCCCGAGCTCATTTTTATACCCTACACCACAAGATGGTCAGGGTATTATGTCTTTGTGCATTTGTTTGTAACAGGCAAAAGGAAACGACATAGACCCATATTTCCTTTTGATGATCTGTGATTCTAACATTCTGAGTCGATTTATGCATGTCCGTCCGTCCGTCTGTCCATGTATTTTTGTAAATAAAGTACAGGTCACATTTATTGCCCGATCCAACTTTGCACAGATAATTTGTTTGGTCCAAGGACGAACCCTATTGAAATTGGAGATAATCGGTAAAAATTTAGATATAGCTCCCATATATATCTTCATCCGATTTGCCTTTTATTGTGCACCAAACGTGTAATATCAGCCCGAATAGGATGAAATTTTTCACATACAACCAAGTCAGGCCTGAAAATAAGTATGCCAAATTTGATCGAAATCGGTTCAGATATAGCTATAGCTCCCATATATATTGTTCATCCGATTTGTTATTTTTGCCCTCCGCAGCCGTAATATGTACTCTGCAACAACAATATTTGGGGAAATATATCAAATACAGCTCAGAAATACATTTGCCAAATTTTATCGCGATCGATCAGATTTGGATATAGTTCCCATATATAACTTCGTCCAATTTACCTTGGATTGTGCACCAAACGTCTAATATTTGCCTAAATGGGACGGAATTTGGCACTTACGACCGAATTGAGTCTAGAATCTAGTATGTCAAATTTGGTGAAGATCGGTTCGGATATAGCTATAGCTTCCATATATATTATTCATCCGATTTGTTATATTTGTTACCCACAACCGTAATATGCACTCCATAACAACGATGTTCAGGGAAATATATCAAGTACAGCTCAGAAATATCTTTGCCAAATTTTATCGAGATCGGTTCAGATTTGGATATAGCTCCCATATATATCTTTATCCGATTTCAAATTAATTGTGCACCAAATGGGCAATACAAGTCCGAATTTAAAAGATACAAATGCTTCGGCATATTTAGTCCTTTGAACTTTAAATTATAATCATAGCGTGTATGATTGAATTCTCCCATAAAAACTTTTAATTGTTATGTGGAGCTCTTCTAAATTAGCAAAGTGATGTAGGGTATCATAAAGTCGCCCCGCCCGACTTTAAGACTTTCTTTACTGGTTCAATATTTGCGAATGGAATACTGCGATATGTTCAGCTCACGAGCCATTTTTCGACCACAGCAACGCCGGTTTCGATCAAGTCGCTTCTTTACTTTTCGAACCATTTTTGCTCATGTTGCTGTTTTCTTACGTCCACGGTAACGAGCGATGGTACGAGACACATGCTGGAGTGCTCTAACGATAGCCACTTGTCGGGTTTCTGCCAAATGTAAAGAAATCACACTATCACGCTTGAATTCCCATCACGAATACCTTTTTTGTGGAAAATTCTCACCAAAACGCTTTTGTACGCTTGTAAACAATATAATGAGCTGTCACTGGAATAATTTTAACAGCTGTCGGGCGAATAGCTTGAAAATGACAGCAGTCTGAATTTGGTTGTTGTTTTTTTCATCTCACCCTATATATGTTTCATCCGATTTGGTGTTAAAGTTGCTCTCATGCGTAATATGCACTCCAGAAAAAAGATATTTTATACCGGGCTCGAAAATACCTCCGCCAAATTTTATCGAGATGGGTTCAGATTTTTATATACTTCGCTATACATCTTCATCCGATATTGCATAGAGCCCAATTGAATATCAGCCCAAATTGGATAGTTTTTCATATTCAACCGAATTTTTCCATGTGGTGAAACTCGTTCCGGTATATCTATTGCTCCGATAAATATTTTTTTAATATAGTTCTTTACTATACTGCAATTTTATTTGGAACTAGAAGCACAAAAACTTCCGTCAAATTTGTTGAAAATTGATTCCGAGTTGGATATAGTTCCAAAATCGTGACTACTCTAAATCCATGATACGCATTCAAGTTAGGCTCACATTTTCGTATGATCTACTTCACACAATTTCCCAAAATAAACTTTTTTGTTACGGGAGCTCTAGGTCCAAAAATGCGTCCTCTTTGTTCAATCTGACCACAATTCAACCAACTGCATATTTTTGGTGTTTTATTGCGTATCTACATCCCTTTCAACATCCAATGGGGGATGTTAATAAAAATCACACAGTTTAACTCTTACTTTCATCTATGTGGGATATTATTCCCAAAACCTTGTGATACAGAAACTTCCACCAATTTCTGTTCGCCCATGTTGCGAATGTTTAAATATGCTTTTTATCTAGGGATTTTTGAACGCCCACGCAATTTCAATTTTTACTTGTGGTATAAAATTTCAGAGAAAAAGGACATAAATATCATCCACGTCATGCATACAAAATGATTTCCTTCGTCGAAGTGATATAAATTCTTATCACTATCACTACATTACTGGGAGATCAAAGCGCTGCAGTAAGTGGTGTGGGTGTTGTCGACAGAATACTTTGGCTGTTATTTTTGAATCACTCAAATCGTTGGGATACTTTGTGTGGCAAATGTTAGTAGTGGGTGAATGTGATGTACTCTGTAAGTTTGAAATCCCCCTTTGTAATGACAACCAAAATTGTCTGGGAACTATAGTTTGATTGACATAGGCTGATCTGTAAGGCATATGTCCCACTACAGGGCGAGATAAAAAAATCTGCAACAATGTCAAAAGCTATAATTTTTAAATTTATTGGATGGAGCCAAAAAATTTTGGAAATAGCATTAAATTTTAGAATAAGTTTAGATTTGTTCGAATTGGTCACCTTTGGCACGAACTATGGCCTTCAAACGACCAATGAAACCGTCACACGATGTCTGAATGTTGCTCTGCGGTATTTTGGCCCATTCCCGGCGAAGCGCTTGCTTGAGGTGATCGACACTTTGGTATTTTTTAGTGCCAACCTTGCTTTCCAAAATACTCCAAACACAATAGTCCAAAGGATTGGTATCCGCAGATGTTCGTGGTCATTGTGCGCTGGAAATGACCATTCTTGGGTAGCACGTTCTAAGTGCGTTGGTGCTGAGTCCTGTTTGAATGTCCAAGGTCCGCGGCCAAAATGTTTTGTTTGCGTGCCCAAGGCTTTAATACACCCTCCAGAATAATGTTCGAAATTTATTCTGATGCCACTGTCGATCAATACGAGCGGAGAGCGACCATCGGCTGTTATGCGGCCCACACCATCACCATAACCGGCGCTTAAGTTCTCTTGGCCAGCTGATCTCTTTGGAAAGTAAACACGATCATTTTGTTTGTTTACAAACGAATGTTTTCTGATCGGAGAAAACAAATTTCGTGAGTTCACCACTTTCGGACAAGCGAAACAACTCTTTAGCTCTTTTGAGTCTATTTTCTTTCTGTTGCGGTGTAAGTGCTTGCACTCTTTGGAATAACAGTGGCTTTACCCCGAGATCATTTTTCAGCTTTCAGCTCACGAGCCATTTTTCGGCCACTGCGACGCGGGTTTCGATCAAATTGATTCTTTACTTTTCGAACCATTTCTGCTGATTTTGCTGACGTCCTTGACGTCGCCCTACGCTACCAGTATCACGGTAACGAGCGATGGTACGAAACACAAAAGATATATTCACATTTAAATGCTGGAGTGCTCTAACGATAGCCACTTGTGGTTTTCCAGCCAACTATAAAGAGATTACACTATCACGATTGAATTCCATTACGAATAACTTTTTTTCTTGAAAACAGCTGTCGAACAAGTGGCTTAGAAATGACAGCAGTCTGAAGTAGGTTGCAGTTTTTTCATTTCACCCTGTAGGTATGGTTTGATCACAGATTGCAAAGATTAGAGTTAATCGTGAATATATAATTTATGATTTCTTTTGGCAGTTTGTAGGAGATGTATTTGGTATTGGATCGATAAATCACATTTCATGTAATATATCTGCATAAAAAATTGAGATATATATGGTTTTGAAAAAAGTCGGGAACTAATTTCGCATTTTTAGAGATATATGAAAAGGATTGGATTCGATTTTAACACTTGAGAGTAATATTTCGATGTCTACAGTTTGGACTACATCATAAATTCCGCTTCCTCTCAGATATATAATTGTTTAGAAAATTTGAATTTTTTTTGTGGGAGGTGTACCAGAAAAAGTGGATCGTTATATTTTATGTTCTTATTAGGGAAGGGGATTCTTATAGGGAGGTACCAAGTAGTTTATTTATAGAAACCAAAGGGTGTTGACTCTTTAATCCCTTTGTTAGTTTTATAGAATTACTATTTTTCTGGTCAAAACTATGCCAACTTTTTTTCACCATATCTAAATACTAGAAACCATCTATGGCCCCCATATCAAATTTCAGATTCAAGTTCTTTAAATTCACTCAACAGCAAATGTCGTACCACTTGGTACTTTTCGAACAATCATTGTATAGATTCCCAGATCCACCTCCTTCTCTCAAAATTATACACTTACAGTGGCATCCATTCCAAATTTCAGAAATAAAGGTATATCCAAAACCCAATCTCAAATTTATTACCATACTTTTCGTACATTTATACCTTCTCTCTACCCTAGACACCAACACCAACAGCGACATCGATACCTCGACCTATCTCAACAACCAACGGCACATTTCGTGGCATTTTGCACTTTTCGTTACACAATACGTTTATAGTACGCATTTCCAAAACCATACGGGGCCACACCTAAACGTGAATATAAATGTCTGAGCAAATTTCAAAGCGAAAGAATGCTTCCCTAAAGTAATCTCCGTTTTTGAGGATCTCATCCCACTATGTGTGGGCTGGATAATGTCACCAGGGCTCTTCAAAACATTCGAATTTCCGAAAATCAGGAGACATTGTTATATGAAAACTAAAGCAATTACAGGTTCTATAGCGAAAATAGATTTTTTACCCACTGAAAACCTTAAGTAGCAAATAAGAGCAGATTCCCCTGGAAATTGGAGCGCAAGACTGGCGGTGCTACAGAATGGTGGACTTGCATCGAAAATTGTTTGCAAGCGGAAAACACCATGATATTTGGATTAAAACTGTCTTCACAAACAAAAATAAAATAGGATAGGATCATAGAATAATATTTGACCTATATTACAATTCTGCATAATTAGACCCCATAATGTTAAAAATCACTGGATTTATGTGGAAATTATATCTGAAACTTCAAAGTACTTTGAATCAGGACTTTCCGTCATCTGTGTGGGTTTAGCATCTATTTTATTACCTCTAATAAGTAGTACATCAAAATTTCAGATATTTTGCAGATTTCGGTTTGGAAAGAGCTCCAATATTTATTACAGCCCACATGTAAACTGTAATATAAAATTTTGGGCTATCATTAGGTAGAATTTTTATACACTCCACCATAGTATGGAGGGTATATTAAGTTTGTCATTCCGTTTGTAACACCTCGAAATATACATTTTAGACCCCACAAAGTATATATATTCTTGATCAGCATAAAATTCTATGTCGATTTATCAATGTCCGTCCGTCTGTCCGTCTATCCGTCTGTCCGTTTGTGGAAATCACTCTAGCTTCCGAACGAAATGAAGTAGGTTGATAAAATTTTACTCAAATGTGTACTATGTCTGCAGGACTTTTGGTATTGAAAATGGGCCATATAGGTCCACGTCTTCGGATAGCTCCCATATAACTGTTCCTCCCGATATTCGGTTTTTTATAATTTTAGCTACATTATTTATCGGAATCGTTTCAAATTTGGTATTTAAAGTTTTTAATAGATACTACAGCATAAAACAGAAAATGGGCAATGTAGGTCCACGTCTTCGTATAGCCCCCATGTAACGGTACCCCCCGATATTCGGTATTTTGATCATTTTAGCCACACTATTTACCAGAATTGCTTCAATTTTGGTATTTAAAGTTCGTAATGGATACTACATCTTAAGACAGAAAATAAGCCATGTAGGTCTACGTCTTCGTATAGCCCCCATATAACGGTACCCCCGAATATTCAGTATTTTGATGATTTTAGCGACATTATTTACCGGAACTATTTCAAATTTAGTATTTGAAGTTCGTAATGGATGCTACAGCCTATAACAGAAAATTGTCTGTGCAGGACCACGCCTTCGTATAGCCCCCATATAACGGTACCCCCGATCTTCGGTATTTTCACGATTTTAGCGAACCTATTTACCGGAATTGTTTCAAATTTCGCATTTGAAGTTCGTAATGAATACTACAGCCTATGACAGAAAATTGTCTGTGCAGGTCCACGTCTTCGCATAGCCCCCATATAACGGTATACCCCGATATTCGGCATTTTGATGATTTTAGCGACATTATTTATCGGAATTGTTTTAAATTTCGCATTTGAAGTTCGTGAAGTTCGATATAACAGCCTATGACAAAAAATTTTCTGTACAGATCCACGTTTTATAACACCCATGGTACCTCCCTAAATTCTACGATTTTAGCTACATTATGAACAGATTTTTTTCAAGTTTCACATTTGAATATTGTCTTGTGACAAAAGTTGTCTATGCAGGTCCACGTCGCCATATAGGCTCTAATATACGGCTACATGATTTTATCAGAATTTTAAAATCCTTTTATTTGTTTTTTTTTTTTTTGAAAATAGTTAAATTCGTACCAAATGGTGGAGGGTATTCAAAGTTCGGCCTGGCCGAACTTACAGCTTTTCTACTTGTTCCTATTAAAAAGTTTTAATATGGGTCCATAATTTGCCATAGCATCACATAACAGTGCTGAAGGTATATATTAATCGTGAAATCGACTGAAACTTAATAACTTGTTATACCCTACAAGGAGGGTATATTAACTTTGTCATTCCGTTTGTAACATCCTTAAATATTCGTCTTAGATAAAGTATATATATTCATAATCAGCATAAAATTCTAAGTCGATTTAACGATGTCCGTCTGTCTGTCTGTCCGTCTGTCTGTCTGTTGAAATCACGATACAGCCCACATTATTTGACGTAGAGCGCCAAAATTTAGCAGAGCTATTTGCATTGTGTCTAGGATGGTTGGTATTGAAAATAAGATATATCGGTCTACGTTCTGGTATAGTTCCCATATAACGGTACCTCCCGATATTCGGTATTTTGATGATTTATGCCACATTTTTTCACGGATTTGTCTGGAAATTGGTATTTGTAGGTTATAACGGGTCCCTGAGCGTGTGGCAAAACATTGCATGTATAGGTCCACGTTGTGGTATAGCCTCCATGTAAAGGTACCTCCCGATATTTCGTATTTTTGTTTTTTTTTTGCCACATTTTTTCACGGATTTGTCTGAAAATTGGTATTTGTTGGTCATAATGGGTTCCAGCTCCGGTAGCGAAACATTGCATGTATGGGTCCACGTTTTGGTATAGCCCCCATACAACGGTACCTCCCGATATTCGGTAATTTGATGATTTTTGCCACATTTTTTCACAGATTTGTCTGAAAATTGGTATTTGTTGGTCATAATGGGTTCCAGCTTCGGTGGCGAAACATTGCATGCATGGGTCCATGATTTGATATAGCCCCCATATAACGGTACTTCCCGATATTCGGTATTTTGATGGTTTTTGCCACATTTTTTCACTGATTTGTCTAAAAATTGGTATTTGTGGGTCATAATGGGTCCTAGTTCGTGTGGCGAAACATTGTAATTATAGGTCCACGTTTTGGTGTAGCCCCCATATAACGGTACCTCCCGATATTCGGCATCTTAATGGTTTTTTGCCACATTTCTTCTAATGTTTATTCTACCCTAAGGTGGAGGGTATTAAAAGTTTGGCCCGGCCGAACTTAATGTTTTTTACTTGTTTTTGTATAACATTACATTGAGAAGAATATTAATTGCATTATTATAGGGAATAAACTGGTCCATGGTCCCATCAGTGTTACCTTGCAATCTTGGGTGTCTATATTATGTATCTCAACATGCCACAATACGCCAATGAATACATCCCCCCTATAATAGGTTAGTAACATACATACGTATGTACTTTTCTATTTCCCTGGATTCATCCCTTGCACAGGAATCCTTTCACTTTGCGCATGTGCCATTTTTTTCCATCATTTCTGTTATCAAAAGGGGCTGACACTTTACATCACATTCACACACACACTGTTTTGGCCAATACCAACATTCGCCTTGCTGGCAATGCTGTAATCCTGCTGAAAATCGACGTCGTGAGTTGACTGTTTTCCCATTAAAATATAAAATTTATTGCCTTTTGTGTCTCTGTCTACATGTCGTCTTCTTCTCAGCTCCTTATAGACCGCATAAATTATGGCGGACACTTTTATTGCCACTTAAATGCCACCACAAACAAACTGAATTTCTAAGCAATTCAACAGCTGAGTAATGTTGTTCAAGTTATTGTTGTTGCTTTTGGTTGTGTGTTGCAGTTGTTGTGTTTAGTTTCTAATCTCGAGTGAGTTTAGTTCAAAAAATTTCTCAGCGAATATCTTTTGAATGGGGAAACAGGAAACTGTCAGCGGTGTTTATGTAAGCTCCTCGTGTCGTTTGGATTTTGCAAGGATACAACACCAGAGAAACAAACAATAGTGGAATTCATGCGTATTTGGAACGTGACAGCCATTTAGTCTCCACTCAAACTCCACTCAAAGTTTTTGTAGAACTGGTAAATTGCTTAGCAACCACATATTCCCGGTTATGTTCTCCCAGTTAATTTTGATGAAAATGGAAATTGTATGACGTTCGTTATATTTTGACATGGTGTTGTCAAGGACAGATTTTGCTTGACAGTTACAAAAACGTGGAAGACCATCCTTTAGCATTTTTACAGCAAATAAAAGCCAACATTCTCTTGCAGCCTGAATTTGTCTTTTTTCGGAGACTGTAAAAGCATAGTTTTACCAAGTTACATTGGTTTTTATCCATGTGTAAAATTTGTTACATTTACATTGTTCTTATACATGTATATTGTGTTCTGAGTTGTGTTGTCTTAAGGCGGGCGAGACTTCCTCAAGATTCCTGGAATCCTAATAAAAAACAAGAAAAGATTGATGACTTGACATTTTAATGACATGTTGATAGCCTATTTAACTGTCAAAAATGAAAATGAAATTGGCAGCAACAAGTGTCTCAATCTTTTGGATTTTATTCAAACTAATGTTTGGGAGTGAATTTCAGATTTCAGAGAAACGAAACTATTTGAATATGTTAATTTAGGTTGGGGTTAGTTATGTTACCCTGTTATCTTCGAATTCAAAACTGCAATGTCAGCAATACATTTTGTCATAGAAAACTTGTGGGGTTGTAAGAAAGAAGAACATATTTTTTTGTGCAGACTTGAGTTTATTGTTCTAGAATTGATTTTGTTCACAGCTATAATATACCCTCTATTAATATTTGTCGAATATATTAGCCATCAGAATACAGTTTTAAGACGATTTAGTGAAGAAATAGTCACAATTTATAGAACTACTTAGATATTTGGTATTAAAAAGGGGGCGTAAATATACCCCCATATGTACCTCCTAATTTCTAAGTAATCAGATGTAATATGTAATTTAGGGTGATTTTTAGATAGATCTACCTCCACCCACATTTTCATTAATAATGCACCCATTAAGCGCTACCTCTCGATTTGAGATATTTTGTAGGTCTGAGACGAATTTTCAAATTGTCCGAGGACATACGTCAACTGTTAGCTAAAGCCCCATAAATTTCCCAACCCCATCGGATGTATTTCTGCATCTTAGATTCTTATTGGATTAATATTTGGAAAATTGTGAATATCTCCTCACGCTTGGGTATAAGCTTCACATTGAGAGAGGTTTTGGGATAGCTCTTATATAATTTTAGCCACCGTAATTACGAATATTTTGAACGTCTTTACCAAATGTTTTAACTGACAACTCAGTATTTTAAAAGTTATTGTCGCCTGTTCCACCATAGTATAGAGGATATATTAAGATTGTCAATCCGTTTGTAACACCTCGAAATATACATTTTAGACCCCACAAAGTATGTATATTCTTGATCGGGATAAAATGTCGATTTAGTGATGTCCGTTCGTCCGTCTGTGGGCTTCAGAACGAAATTAAGTCGGTTGATAAAATGTTACTCAAATCTTTGTTATGTCTGCAAGACTTTTGGAATTGAAAATGGGTCATGTAGGTCCTCGTTTTGATATAGCCCCCATATAATGGTACCTCCCTATTTTCGATATTTTGGTGATTTAAGCGACATTATTCACCGGAATTGTTTCAAATTTGGTATTTGAAGTTCGTAATAGATACTACAGCCTATGACTGAAAATTGTCCTGCAGGTTTACGCCTTGGTATAGCCCCCACATAACGGCACCTCCCGATATTCGCTATTTTGATGATTTTAGCGGCATTATTCACCGGAATTGTTTCAAATTTGGTATTTGAAGTTCGTAATGGGTACTACAGCCTAAGACAGAAAATTGTCCATGCATGTCCAAGCCTTCGTATAGCCCCCACATAACGGCACCTCCCGATATTCGCTATTTTGATGATTTTAGCGGCATTATTCACCGGAATTGTTTCAAATTTGGTATTTGAAGTTCGTAATGGATATTATAGTGTATGACAGAAAATTGTCTGTGCAGGTCCATGTCTTCATATAGCTCCCACATAACGGCACCTCCCCATATTCGCTATTTTGATGATTTTAGCGACATTATTCACCGGTATTCGGAGTTCACAATGGATACTAAAGCCTATTGTCTGTGCAGGTCCACGTTTTGGTATAGCTCCCATATAACGGCACATCCATATATTCAGTATTTTGATGATTACCGCTACATTATTCACCGATTTTTGTTTTTAAGTTTCGCATTTGAATATTGTAATGGTTTATAGCAAAAGTTACCTATGTAGGTCCACGTCGTCGCATAGACCCTAATATAAGGGTTAGATTCGGTATTTTTAAAATTTTAAACGAATTTTTAACGGATTTTATTTTTCTGAAAATTGTCAAATTCTTTCCAAATGGTGGAGAGTATTCGGAGTTCGGATCTTCCGAACTTACCGCTTTTTTACTTGTTTTAGAAGTACAAAGTTCCAAGTTTGCATTCAGAACTGCTAAGGGCTAGCTAAAATTATAAATTCGCGAACTATGCCCTTAAGTTTAAGATGTAAGTCAGTAGGAAAAAAGTAGAGGAACATTAAGTTCGGCCGGACCTAACTTTTAATACCCTCCACTATTGGATATGGAAATCATTTTTATATAAATTACCTGAATTCAAGCGTGTTTCACTTTAAAATACCGAATATCGGAAGGTACTGTTATATGGGGACTATACTAAGCATCCTAGACACAATACAGATTGATGGGCCAAATTTTGAAGCTCTACGTCAAATAATGTGGGCTGTACAGTGATTTCAACAGACAGATAGACGGACATCGATAAATCGACGTAGAATTCGATACTGATCATAAATATATATACATTATGGGGTTTATAACGAGTATTTAGAGATGTTACAAACGGAATATGCCCTCCTCATCAAGACGGAGGGCATACAAAATGTTTACAGTTTTTTTTTAAATAATTCATGGTTTTTATCAAGCTGTTCCTTTCGACAAAATCGTAAAGTATTGTGTATTAAGCTTTTCTGGTCTTTGAGATAATGTCGGTTTTTCCGACAGATGTATACCCCCAGCCCTGAGTTATGCTTATTCAAACTGTTGTGCACATTTTTGGAAAATGTGGAAATATGCGTAAGGTAACAGATATAGCGGACCGAAATATTTCATTTTCATACTTCATCTAATACAGATAATAATATTGATATATGCAAAATTAGAAGGAAATCGAACCTTTATATCCAATTTTATGCGAAATCGTAAAACAGACATATTTAGATATTTAGATAGAATTGTAAAGGGTTCTCAGATATATCATCTTTACAACAGATCCTGAGTTATCAAGAATATTTGGATGTGTACAATTTGAAGAGAGTTGGATGCTTATTTCGTTTCTTTAAGTGTTTTGTTATTCAAAATCTTGAACCTTATGTGGTAGAGGTGCCCTTTGTGGGGCAGGTACTGGATGGAGTGGACCGACATTGTCCATTTTTATACCCTCCACCATACTATGGAGGGTATATTAATTTTGTCATTCCGTTTGTAACTCCTCGAAATACTCATTTCAGACCCAACAAACCTTGATCAGCGTAAAATTCTAAGACGATTTAGCCATGTCCGTCTGTCTGTCTATGTGTCTGTCTGTCTTTCTGTCCGTCTGTCTGTCTGTCCGTCTGTCTGTTGTAATCACTCTATCTTTCGAACAAATTGTGATAGAAGGCTAAAATTTTGGACACATGTATATTTTGCCAGTTGGCAGGTTAAGTTCGTAAATGGGCCATGTAGGTTCAAGTTATCATATAACCCCCATATAACGGTACCTCCCGATATTCGGTATTTTGATGATTTTAGCGACATTGTTTACCGGAATTGTTTCAAATTTGGTATTTGAAGTACGTAATGGATACTACAGCTTAAGACAGAAAATTATCTGTGCAGGTCCACGTCTTCGTGTGTGTACCCCCCGATATTCGGTATTTTGATGATTTTAGCGGCATTATTTACGGGGATTGTTTCAAATTTCGCATGTGAAGTTCGTAATGGATACTTCAGCCCATGCCAGAGAATTGTCTGTGCAGGTATACGTCTTCGTATAGCCCCATATAACGGTACCCCCCGATATTCGATATTTTGATGATTTTAGCTACATTATAAACAGATTTTTCTTCAAGTTTCGAATTTAAATATTATAATAACTTATGACAAAAGTTGCAGGCCCACGTCGTCGTATAAGCATTCGGTATTTTTAAGATTTTAACAGAATTTTTAACGGATTTTATTTATTTATTTATTATTTTTTTTTTTTGGAAATTGCCAAATTTGTACCAAATGGTGGAGGGTATTAAAAGTCCGGCCCGGCGAACTTACAGCTTTTTTACTTGTTGCATCTGAAATAGCACTCATACAAATATTAGGAGTTGCAAAGTTAGACCAAAATGGGATTATCGGTTCTCTTTTTGTGCAGTAAATTATTTTCTTTAAAAATGTTGTCATTTTGTAGGGAGGTACCAGAAGGAGTCGACCGATATTGCCCATCTCCGAATTCATCTAAGTTTGACAATGATATTACGATGTGCCAAGTTTGCAACAAATCGAATACTCCCTTCGAGAATTATCGTGAGCACCAGCCAGACAGATTGACGGACGGACGGACATCGCAAGATCGGCTCCAAATGTCCTGAAACGGATTTTGTCCAAAGAGACCTATGAGCTACCCTCTGTAGCCATATGGCTGCGGTCGAACTTAGCTGATCTTTTACTCTTTTCAAAAAAATTCATGTTGCTATTTTTCATGTGGTTGATATTTTCACCACTTTTGCTCCAGCAATTTACACACACACCTCCTATGTTAATGTTAATACTAAAAGGCATACAAATAGTTTGATACATAATGAAGTTTAATTATTTTACTAAAGAGAAATTTAATTTCACAATTTCAAATAATTTTCTCTTCATTTTGCAATTGGATGTACCAGGATGTAAAGATGGAACAGAAAGCCATTTCATGCAATATAAATCTGCAAAAAATGTACTTGGTCAGCATGGTCAGGCATCCACAGGAATAATTTTTGTGAATTGTTTGCAAATGGGGATGGGGATGGATATGTCATATATGTAGTCCTCATTTACTCCCACTAGATTGTATGGTTGTTTGTATATATGTGTAGTATCACTTCCTCGTAGGGATTTCATTTGAAAGAAAAATAAATGCACATATAACGTAATTACATATTCATATGGATGTATATTTATATTTACTCGAATACATTGTTTGTCTCATAGCAACAACAATGCAACACAATTATGCAAAAAGAGACAATTATGTAACAGTGTCAATATTAAAATGCAAATGAAAGGCAATCAAAATCCTTTGATGTTCCGTTTCGTAACAGGATGCAAGACAACTATAGCAGAGACAAATTGACATTTTCGGATATTGTTCTATGCAATTTTTGTCAACATCCAGTAAAGATGGTAGGTTGTGATGTTTTGGAAAGTTTCCAACGGTAGCTTTTAACCCAATCACGGCTAGGCAAATCATATTATTAACAAGTAAAAAAATAGGTAAGTTTTGGAACGAATTTGGCAATTAAAAAAAAAATATATATATATATAAAATAAATAAAAATACCGAATATAGCCATTATATGAGGGTCTATACGACGACATGGACCTGCGACGGCAACTTTTGTCATAAGCCATTACAATATTCAAATGCAAAACTTGAAAAAAATCGGCGAATAATGTAGCTGAAATCATCAAAATTCCGAATATAGGGACGTGCTATTATTTGGGGGCTATATCAAAATGAGGACCCGCAAAGAAAATATTCTGCCATATGTTGTAGTATCCATTACGAACTTGAAACACCAAATTTGAAACAATTGCGGTAAATAATGTCGCTAAAATCATAAAAATACCAAATATCGGGAGGTACCGTTATATAAGGCCTATACGAAGACGTGGACCAGCACAGACAATTTTCTGTCATAGGCTTTAGTATCCATTACGAACTGCAAATACCAACTTTGAGAAATCATCAAAATACAGAATATCGGGAGTTGTTGTTATATGGGGGCTACGAAAGCGTGGACTTTTCTGTCATGGACTGTAGTGTCCATTATGGGATTCAAATATTAAATTTTAAACAATCCCGGTGAATAATGTCGCTAAAATCATCCAAATACCGAAGGCGTGGACCTGCAAAGACAATTTTCTGTTATAGGCTGTAGTATCCACTACGAATTTCAAATACCAAACATGAAACATTTCAGATCAATAACGTCGCTAAAATCATGAAAATACCGAATACTGGGAGTTGCACAGACAATTTTCTGTCATACACTATAATATCCATTACGAACTTCAAATACCTAATTTGAAACGATTCCGGTGAATAATGTCGCTAAAATCATTCAAATACCGAATATCGGGAGGTGCCGTTATATGGGGGCTATACGAAGGCTTGGACATGCAGGGACAATTTTCTGTCTTAGGCTGTAGTACCCATTACGAACTTCAAATACCAAATTTGAAACAATTCCGGTGAATAATGTCGCTAAAATCATTCAAATACCGAATATCGCGAGTTACCGTTATATGGGGAGTATACCAAAACTTGGACCTACATGGCCCATTTTAAATACCAAAAGTCATGCAGACATAATATACATTTGAGTAAAATGCTATCAACCTACTTCATTTCGTTCGGAAGCTAGAGTGATTTCCATAGACGGATGGACATCGCTAAATCAACATAGAATTTTATGCTGATAAGGAATATATATACTATGTGGGGTATAAAATGTTTATTTCGAGGTGTTACAAACGGAATGACAAACTTAATATAGCCTCCATAAATATATATATAAACATCTTAAAATATGTACTTAAATATTTTAATTAAGAATACAAATTCTTCTTTATTTTTCTACATTTCTTTAATGATTAGATGGTCACCTTGATCCACTGTATTCATTTGTTTGTTTGCCTTTTTCAACCTCCCTTCCCCCCACCGTTGTAAGTTTAACTTACAAAAAATTCTCCTTTCAATGAGAGTTTCATTCATTCTCTGGGTTCTTTTTCTACTCTCACTCTCAGTGAACGGTATCAAATCTATTGACATTTAGTTTTTATCGGGCTTTTGTAGTGATAACGTGTTTTGCAAAATTTGCAAAGAAAGTAGATTATTCAAATTAAAATATTTATAATAAATATATATGAACATAAAAAATATAAATAAAATAGTTTGAAATGCTTAATAGCAAGTGTAAAGTATAAAAACAAAAAATTGAAATTGTGTATTTAACTAATCCTGAAAAAAGATCATTCTTGTTTTGGTGTTCTTTGTTTGTTTGTTTAAATTGTGAAATGTGTGAAGGCGAGGGCAATAGAATGTGTGAGAGAGAGAGAGAGATCAATAAGTATGCAACAAATGGTAAGTTTATTACTTAGTTATTTATCATTAATTTTGATTCAAATCGCAAAGCTGCGTACCAATTTTTGATGCTATATGTTGATTTGAGGAAAAAAGACGAAACTGCAAATGATTAATCTCTGTTTACCAAATGCCAGTGGGGAAGTTTTATTTTTGCACCGTACACCACAACACGGAGGGTATATTAGCTTGTATGTTATTCCATTCGTAACTCCACGAAATAAAAATATTATACCTGTGGTAAGGGTATTATGTCGTTGTGCATTTTCTTGTAATATGCAGAAGGAAACGAAATAGACTAATAGTTCCTTTTGCTGATCTACATAAAATCACATTCTTAGTCGTCTTTCCAAGTATTTTTGTAAGCAAAGTACAGGTCGCATTTATTGTCGGAAATTTTCCACAAATCATTTGTTTGGCCTAAAGACGCAATTGAAATTGGTAACAATCGGCTCAGATTTGGATGTATAAAGTGTCGTCAGATTTCATAAGTATTGTGCACCAAATGCGTAATGTCAATCCGAATCAAATTAATTTTAGCGAACACAGATAAGTTCAGTCCAGAAATATGTCTGGCAATTAAGGTGAATATCGGTCGAGATTTAGATATAGCTTCATATATATTTTCGTCCGATTTCATTTTTTCGCGCTAAATGTGTGTGGAATGGATTTCGAAATATCCAATCAAATTCAGGCCAGAAGCAAACACTTCAAATTTCGTGAAAATGGACTTAGATATAGCTATAGCTCTCATATATATGTTTCGTCCGATTTGGGGTTTAAGTCCTGTACACTCGTAATATCAACGAATGTACTACATTGTAGTACTTATCGTACATTTTTAGTGCGAATTTCCAAAAAAATTGGTACAGCTATTTGTCGATTGATCCATTTTCGCGCCATGCTTACCCTTATACCTTTGTCCCCTTTGTACCTTCTAAACAAAGGTTTCCAATCCACGGGGGTCACATTTCAAAGTTCTACTATTAACCGTTTTATATTACCCCAGTACAAAGGGTGACCTCATACAATATTTCAACGCCCTTCAAATTTCCAAAAAAAAAAAAACACATTCACCCGTTCCTTTAACCTATGTGCAAATTTCAAAGCTCCAGCTTCAGCCATTTCGCCTGGGAGTTGGAAAGCACGTTAATCAGTGAATCGATCATTTAACGACTTTATTAATATAGACTACTTCTATTTTTAACTTTCACAAATACAGGGTGAGATAAAAAAAACTGCAACAAATTCAAACGGCATATTTTTACATTTTTTCTTTTTGAATGAAAGAAAAAATATCGGAAATAGTATCAAATTTTAGATTTCTTCGAATTGGTTACCTTTGGCACGAATTATGGCACGAACGACCAATGAAACCGTCACACGATGCCCGAATGTTGCTCTGCTCTATTTTGGTTTATTCCCGACGTAGAGCTTGCTTGAGGTGATCGACACTTCGGTATTTTTTAGAGCCAACATTGCTTTCCAAAATATTCCAGACACAATAGTCCAAAGGATTGGTAAACGGAGATTTTGGTGGCCATTGTGCCCTGGAAATGATGCGAGGAACCTCATTTTGTAACCTTTCTTGGTGGCGCGTGCTGAGTGCGATGGTGCAGAGAACTGCTGGAGTGTCCAAGGTCTGCGGGCAAAATGTTTGCATGTTTCTCCAGAATTTTTCCGCGATAATATTCTGCATTTATTCGGATGCCACGGTCGAGTAATACGTGCGGAGAGCGACCATCGGTTGTTATGGCAACCCACACCATCACCATGCCGGCGCTTGAGTTCTGGTGGCCAACCGAAGGTGCACATTTTCAGCTGACCTCTTAGGCAAGTAAACACGATCATTTTTTTGGTGCACAAACTGCTGGACAACGAATATTTTCTCATCGGAGAAAACCAAATTCGGCAGTTCACCACTTTCGGCCGAGCGAAGCAACTCTTAGCTCTTTTGAGTCTATTTTCTTTATCCTGATGTGTAAGTTCTTGCACTTTTTGGAATTTCAATGGCTTTACCCCGAGCTCATTTTTCAATATTTGCCGAATGGAATATTGCGATATGTCCAGCTCACGAGCCACTTTTCGGCAACTGCGATGTGGGTTTCGTTCAAGTCGCTTCTTTGCTTTTCGAACCAGTTCTGCTGTCCGTCCACTTTCTTGACGTCGGGCTACGCTACCAGTATCGCAGTAACCAGCAATGGTACGAGACACAAAAGGTTTTTTCACATTTAAATGCTGGAGTATTCTAACGATAGTCACTTGTGGTTTTCCAGCAAAATAAAAAGAAATTACATTATCGCGCTTCAGTTCCATCACGAATAATTTTTTTATGGAAAGTTCTCACCAAAATGCTTTTGTACGCTTGTATACAGTATAATGCGCTGCCATTGGAACAATTTTAACAGCTGTCAGACGAGTGGCTTCATCTCACCCTGAATGTATTCAAAAGTCTTATATCAGTTTTTTTCGGAGAGACAAAACACTTATCTTTCTATTTTGTCATCCCCATATTGGAGCAATGTTACTTTCATATTTGCAAAAAAAGGGACCTAACAAAACTATGCTACTTCTATATGCCTTTCTACACCCCAAAAATATTGAATATTTAGGTAAAAATGCTGGTATTCTTACCCATCTTAGGGGTTCCCTGTAGATTACACACCACTTAACTGCGTACATTTTCTTTTTAAGGTCTTTATGTATGGTTGAGCTTGCCAAAAAAGCATCTTTAGAATCTGTAAACGCCCATTGCCTTTGGAGAAAAGAGAATATCAAGACAACACCCAAAAGCTACGTGCTAACAAGCTATTCTAATACAAGAGAAATAAAAGAGAAGTAGTCACACGTCACAAAACTCGTCAATATGTCGTCAAATGCATATCACGGAGAGTAGAGTTTGCCAAGAAACAGGACTCAAGGACACCTAAGAAAGCTGTTGGAATAATATTTAGGGGGTACCTCTGCGTATGTGTGTACAACCGATTAGTCTTAGGCGACTTATATGCAAATAGGAACCTTATTTGAGAAAAACTCTATTGTGAGCAGGGTGTGAGAAAATGTAGTGGGAGGATTTTCTAAATCTTACACTCAACAAAAAAAATTCCTTCAGAGACAACAACAAATTCCTTCTAACTATTTTTGTGGTGTGGGGGAGTTGCCATTTTACAAATATTCTCTTGGTGAGATACACCACTTTGCCGCAAAATTAGTAATGGCGGCTCTTTTGAATTTAAACTATGAAGTTAACAGGACAAAAGAACAATAGCAGCACACACTCGATTTGAAGTGGCGCCAATTTTCAAAAATATATGGAAACGCAACACAAAATTTGTGGCATAGGTCAGTGATGGGTGTGGGTGGTTGGGTGGATAAAATAATAAAGTCTTGTCCCAAACCATATTTATACATTGTAAATATATATGTATACAAACACAAATGAATTTGTATGTATGTACGTATGTGTGTTTATTTACATTCTCTATACACTTGAATGAATGAATTTTGTAAAACTTATCCATTTTGAAAGTCATAAATCATTTGAAAGCGGGGTCTTTTGAAGTTCAACTATGATTGTAACAGGATGAGAGAACGAAACGACATGGGGATGTCCTCAATATTGTTCAGCCAATATTGAGGACAATACCGGTGGGCGGTATTGGAAAAATGTTGCCCAGCAACGAATTAACTTTCATAAGCGGCACGTTTGAAGTCAGTCAAGGTATATAACAGGATTGAAGAACTGAACGAGAACGAAGTGAAAAAATTGAAATCTTTAAAACCCTTTATGAAAAGTGTATAAAGATAAAAAGAACTTGCTGAGAGTGAAAGTGATCAAAGCTGAATTAAAAATCAAAAAAAAAAAAAAAAATACGGCATTGCACTGGCCATGTTGGAAACTTCTAAATAGTACTACAACCAACATCAGACTGCTGACATTTCTCAGCCACTCGTTCGACAGCTGTTAAAATTATTCCACTGACAGCTCATTATATTGTTTACAAGCGTGAGAATTTTCCAGAAATAAAATTATTCGTGATGAAATTGAAGCGTGATCGTGTGATTTATTTATATTTGGCTGGAAATCCACAAGTGGCTATCGTTAGAGCACTCCAGCATTTAAATGTGAATAAATCTTTTGTGTCTCGTACCATCGCTCGATACCGTGGACGTAAGAAAACAGCAACATCAGCAAAAATGGTTCGAAAAGTAAAGAAGCGACTTGATCGAAAACCGCGTCGCAGTGGCCGAAAAATGGCTCGCGTGCTGAACATATCGCAATATTCCACTTGGCAAATATTGAAAAATAAGCTCGGGGTAAAGCCATTGAAATTCCAAAAAGTGCAACAGAAAGAAAATAGACTTAAAAGAGCTAAAGAGTTGCTCAGCTCGGCCGAAAGTGGTTAACAGCCGAATTTGTTTTTTTTTTTTGATGAGAAAACATTTGTTGTCCAGCAGTTTCTAAACAAACAAACTGATCGCTTAATTTGCCAAAGAGGTCAGCTGAAAATCTGCACCTTCGGTTGGCCACCAGAACGTGGGTGGTGTGGGCCGCCATAACAGCCGATGGTCGCCCTCAGCTCGTATTGCGCGTCCGTGGCATCAGAATAAATGCCGAATATTATCGCGAAAATATTCTAGAATGCTCGCAAATAATTTGGCCTCAGACCTTGCACATTCCAACAGGACTCAGCACCAACTCACTCAGCATGCGCCACCCAAGAATGGTTACAAAATGAGGTTCCCCGCTTCATTTCCAGCGCACAATGGTCACCAAAATCTCCGGATACGTTGGACTATTGTGTCTGGAGTATTTTGGAAAGCAAGGTTGGCACTAAAAAATACCAAAGTGTCGATCACCCCAAGCAAGCGCTTGTCCGGGAGTGGGCCATAATACCGCAGAGCAACATTCGGGAAGCGTGTGACGATTTCATTGGCCGTTTGAAGGCCATAATTCGTGCCCAGGTTGACCAATTCGAACCAATCCTAACTTATTCTAAAATTTGATGCTATTTCCGACATTTTTTACTTTCATTCAATAAAATTAAAAAAAATGTAAAAATATGGCGTTTGACTTTGTTGCAGTTTTTTTATCTCACCCTGTATATTCGGCGCAATTTGGTATTGGATGATCAGTAGTGCGATTCTCTAACTCATTTTTCGAGTTACGAAATGTATTAAATGGTTTTGAGTAAAGGTATACAGATATATTTCTGAAATTTTATTTTAAGGTTACTGTTGGTATCTGTGTTTGAGATTTAACGGTGAGATTCAGGTATTGGGTTAAGGGCTGGAATTCTCAAATTTGATATTGAGGTCTCTAGTGTTATCTGGAATGGAAATGTGGAAGAGGCTTCGGAAATGTGTACTATAGTTGTACGAAGTGGGATATAGATGTGTGTGCCTGTGGTTAAGATACGGTCTAGAAACTTTTCCTGTAAATGAGCAAAGGTTTCATTACTTTGGTGACATGTAGCGCCGTCTTGTTGAAAGGGAACGTTGTCCACATCAGCACCAAAGTGATGATGAAGTGATAGCTACCGAAACACATCTTTAAATATTAATATTTATTTTGAGTCACTCTTGCTCTCAAAGACCTATACACATATTTTCCGTTTTGTTATAGATGTGCGTTTGCAAGACTCTGCTACATTCAAACGATTTTTTGCCATGACGACAAATTAGGTTGCCCGTAGACACATAAATTATGTCAACTGCGGTTCCTTTGACGTAAAAGGGTGTTAGTACCCGGCTGGAAGAAATTACAAAAATATCATTGTATCATTGGAAAAACATCCAACATTTCAGGGTTGGAGTAACCGAAACCAAATCAAATCCTATAAAAGAGCTTTAGTCAAGAGAAATCAGCATTGAAATCTGAACTTGGCACAAAATTTTCAAGAGAAGTTTTTTCCATTAATTTAGATTCTATTATTGATTTCTATGATTTATAACAAAATCTTTTTCTTATTTTTTCAGTGTGTATTTTATGGAGAACTTCAACGACATGTGGAATTTGGTAAGTCACCTCAATCTCTCTCTCTCTCTCTTTTTATATATGCAAATTTAAAAGAACAAGCTGTCATTAATTTTGTTGAGTACGAGCTGGAATAGTTATTGATAGCGACATGTTTGATCTCAGACATGATATTTACTAGGAAACAAGAAATTTCGACTGGGTCCATTTAGATATTTGTTACAACACAATTTTTTTTCACTGTTGACTACAATTTTACATTAGGTCAGTCTATGGGGAGTTTTTTAATAAAAACCGATTCTAAAGATTTCCTAGAGAAACCGCAAGTTTTCTTTTATCTGAACCTTGAAATGTAATAGGAGAAAAGCTAAATTGATTGGATACTGTTTCAAATTTTTTGTCACACACAATTGTATTATAAATATTTACGTATACATATATTACGTATGTGTAGTATAGCCTGTATGTATACCATCGCGTGTGTGTATGTGAGCTTATATATCGGTCAATTTGAACACGCAAATGTTGTTCCTTTGTAGCTTTCTCTTTTAGGTGGGAAAACTTCATCCCCCATCAACACCTCAATGACATTTGTTTTCTGATGTCATTTGAACGATAACAACAAATATGAATTAACGAGAGAAGCGGCTTCTTTGAAGTTAGTCAGCAAAATACTGGGTTGTAAGGAAAATTGGATAGTATCTATCAGAATTCACTCGGACACATTGGGAAATACATTATATAGTGAGTTTTGAAATAAAATATTGTTGTAACTACACAGAAAAAATCTGAATTTTTACAAATTCAAGTCTCGTTAAATCCTAAACAAATTAAAAACCAGTAAAGAAAGTATTAAAGTCGGGCGGGCCGACTTTATGATACCCTACACCACTTTGCTAATTTAGTAGAGCTGCTCATAACAATTAAAAGTTTTTATGGGAAAATTCAATCATACACGCTATATTATAATTATATTTTACAGTTCAAAGAACTAAATATGCCGAAGCATTTGTATCTTTTAAATTTGGACTAGTATTGCCCATTTGGTGCACAATTAATTTGAAATCGGATAAAGATATATATGGGAGCTATATCCAAATCTGAACCGATCTCGATAAAATTTGGCAAAGATATTTCTGAGCTGTATTTGATATGTTTCCCTGAATATCGTTGTTACGGAGTGGATATTACGGCAGTGGGGAACAAATATAACAAATAGGATGAACAGTATATATGAGAGCTATAGCTATATCTGAACCGATCTTCACCAAATTTGACAAACTAGCTTCTAGACTCAATTCGGTCGTAAGTGCCAAATTTCATCAAATTTGGGCAAATATTAGACGTTTGGTGCACAATCCAAGGTAAATGGGACGAAGTAATATATAGGAGCTATATCCAAATCTGAACCGATTTGATAAAATTTGACAAATGTATTTCTGAGCTGTATTTGATAAATTTCCCCAAATATTGTTGTTACAGAGTGCATATTACGGCTGCGGAGGACAAAAATAACAAATCGGATGAACAATATATATGGGAGCTATAGCTATATCTGAACCGATTTCGATTAAGTTTGGCATACTTATTTTGAGGTCCAATCTGATCGTACGTGCAAAATTCCATGCTATTCGGACTGATATTACACATTTGGTGCACAATAAAGGCAAATCGGACGAAGATATATATGGGAGCTATATCTAAATTTTGACCGATCATCTCCAATTTCAATAGGGTTCGTCCTTGGGCCAAACAAATGATTTGTGCAAAATTTCATCTGGATGGAGCAATAAATGCGAACTGTACTTAGTTTACAAAAATACATGGACGGACGGACGGACGGATATGCATAAATCGACTCAGAATGTGATTCTATGCAGATCATCAAAAGGAACTATGGGTCTATCTCGTTTCCTTTTGCCTGTTACAAACAAATGCACAGAAACATAATACCCTGACCACCTAGTGGTGTAGGGTACAATGAATTACAAAGTTTCAGTCGGCGTTCCAACAGATCTGAAGACTCGTCACCTTTCCTCTATAATGGAACGTACAAAAAAAATTGAACCTAAAAATCTTAATCTTACATTCGATTTGGTTTTTGGTACAATTTTATCTGATAAAGTAAAGTGTAATGTTTGAAGGGAAGTGATTATTTATATACCCTCCACCATTCTACGGTGGGTATATTAGCTTTGTCATTCCGTTTGCAACTTCTCGAAATATTCATAATAGACTGGATCAGCGTAAAATTCTAAGACGACCTGGCGATGCCCGTCTGTCTGTCTCTCCGTCTGTTTAGAAGGAGGTTTTGCATACATGCATAGTTTAACAGTAGGCAGGTTAAGTTCGTAAATGGGCCATGTCGGTTCATGTTTTCGTATGGCCCCCATATAACGCTACCTCCCGATATTCGGTATTTTGATGATTTCAGCAAAATTACAGGGTGAGATGAAAAAACTGCAACCAACTTCAGACTGCTGTCATTTCTAAGCCACTCGTACGACAGCTGTTAAAAATATGTCAGTGACATCTCATTATATTGTTTGCAAGCTTACAAAAGCATTTTGTCCTGATAGTGTGATTTCTTTATATTTGGCTGGAAAACCACAATTGGCTATTGTTAGAGCACTCCAGCATTCAAATGTGAATAAATCTTTTGTGTCTCGTACAATCGCTCGTTACCGTGATACTGGCGTAGCGCAGCCAGACGTCAAGGAAGTGGATGGAAGAAAACAGCACCATCAGCAGAAATAGTTCGAAAAGTAAAGATGCGACTTGATCGAAACGCGCGTCATAGTGGCCGAAAATGGCTCGTGAGGTGAACATATCGAAATATTCCATTCGGCAAATATTGAAAACTGAACTCGGGGTAAAGCCATTGAAATTCAAAAAAGTTCAAGAACTTACATCGCAGCCGAGAGAAAAATTGCTTAGCTTGGCCGAAAGTGGTGAACTGCCGAATTTGGTTTTCTCCGATGAGGAAACATTCGTTGTCTAGCAGTTTGTAGACAAACAAAATGATCCTGTTTTCTTGCCAAAGAGGTCAACTGAAAATGTGCACCTTCGGTTGGCCACCAGAACTCAAGCGCCGGCCATGGTGATGGTGTGGGTCGCCATAACAGCCGATGGTCGCTCTCCGCTTGTATTAATCGACCGTGGCATAAGAATAAATGCCGAATATTGTCGCGAAAATATTAAGAGGGTGTATTGGGCACGCAAACATTTTGGCCGCAGACCATGGACATTCCAACAGGACTCAGCACCATCGCACTCAGCAACATTCTAAGATAATCTAGCGATGTCCGTTTCTGTCTGCCCTTTGTAATCACGCCATCTTTCGAACGAATTGAGATAGAAGGCTAACATTTTGAATACATACATAGTTTACCTGTAGGCAGGCTAAGTTCGTAAATGTCTGCGTGTCTGTCGTATAGCCCCCATATAACGATACCTCCCGAAAGTCGGTATTTTGATCATTTCAGCAACATTATTCACCGGAATAGTTTCAAGTTTCGTTTTGGAAAATCTTAATGGGTACTGCAACCTAGGACCAAAATTTTCGTAATCAGGTATACGTCTTGGTATGGCCTCCATTAAACGGAACCTCCCAATATTCGGTATTTTTATGATTTTACCAACGTTATTCACTGGAGTCACCCATATACCGGTTTGTTTTAGTATGGGTACCAGAAGAAGTAGATCAATATTATATTTTCACACTTCACCTATTACGAGTTCTTTATTCAAAAAGTTGAAATTTTGTGCGGAAGTATAAAACAGAGAGGACCAATACTACGATGTACTCCTAATACGAATTTTATATTGTTTTTAAAAAAATTATATTTTTGATTGGTTAGATTTTGTCTATGATAACCCTGAACAAAAATCCTTTCAATAAAAAATATTTACAACATAAACGATTGAATTTTTGAGTTTAGCCTTGTTTTCGAAGAAAATCACGAAATATCGGTGATTTTCTTTTAAACTTCTTTAAAAACAAATATTTTTTCAAGTGTACACACACACAAACAAAATTCCTACTCCCATTTTTCAGTTTTCCCAAATTCGAAAATTCGCTTGGAAACACTTGTGCCTCTTTCTATTAGCCCAATATTTACCCACATTCATTTCAAAGATGCCGCCGCAGTTGAAGGACAATGTGTATGTACGTGTCTGTACGCGTTACGTAACTGACCTCGACCTTTTTTTTGTGTGTGTGACGTCACTTGCACACCTTCGCCACAAACAATTGCTTTTGTTTGCTCGCCAATATATTTGTGTGTATATGTTGGAAAAATATTGTTACGCATTCCCATCTGTTTTGGGGAGTTTTTCAGAAAACTTTGCAGGAAAGAAAATTCAATAAACTTTTGTCAAATTTCTTCTATCCTAGTAGTAGCATGTTTCATTTCAAAGGAAGATAATTTGCATTTAAATGAGCTTCTTTATGGTTATGACAAGTTGTAAATGGAGAGAAATATTTCAGGGAAGTTATGTGGGTTAAAAGTAGTTGACAAATATTTGTTGAATTGAATTGGGTATTGGAGGTAGGTTATGAAAAATCAAAAGTCAACGTTTCCTTTCCGCTTTAGCTAAAACAAAACATATATTTAGTGAGGAGAGAAATTTTACCATTCGCCTCGCATAAGATTTTCATAAACATTTCGCGCTCACAAAACTGGGTACTACTCTCCTAAGACCTTTTCAAAATGTCGCAAAAGCTTAAATAGGAGTATATATATTTACCCACAACTTCCTTGGTATTCTGGTTTTCTAATAGATATTTCAAATACGCCGTATTTAGACATTCTTTGGACACATGTATCACAGTTTTAGAAAACATGTTGAATGTATTAGTCGATATTACGACAGACAGGTTTGACAATATTGCGATGTGCAATGTTTCGTATAAATCATTCATTTGTAATTTAGGATTTTTCAAAAATTTAATCTTTTTTCGGGAAGGTAACCGAAAGGATAGTACGACGAATGAAACTGTATACAATATGTGCAGAAAATTTGTGATACCAAGTTTGAAGAATATCGGACACTATTTTATATATTGTAGGAGTTATTATTTTCCAAAATTTTGAACTTTTGTGGGTAGGTACGCGAATGAGTACATCGCTTTTTACCGTTTTCTCCACTGCCTTAAGTCTGATACAAATACTACGTTGTACGCTATTTGGATATCTGATAATGAATTGACTTTCTTATATATACAGAAACAAGTCAAAAAAAAAAAAAAGTTCGGCAGGCCCGAACATTTAATACCCTCCACCATTAGGAAAAAAGAACATTTTTATATAGAAGTATCTGAATTCAAACATGTTCTATTATAACCTACAAATACCAATTTTCAAACCATAACCATAAAGTGGAGAAACCCGTTATGTGGGGGGCCATACCAAAACGGGAACCTCCAAAGGATTGGCATCTACTAAATCTTCCAAAATACCAAATTTGAAATAGTTTCGTGACTAGGATTATCAAAATACCGTATATCGGTGGGTATCGTTTTATGTGCGTTATAGGAAAACGTGGACTTAAATATTCAATGTTCGGCCACCGGAGCTAGAACCCATTATGAAGTACAAATACCAATTTTTAGACAAATCCCTGGAAAAATGTGGCAAAAATGATCAAAAAACCGAATATCAGGAGGTACCGTTATATGGGGACCATACAAAAACGTGGACCCATATGTACTATGTTCCGCGGGGCTAGAACAAATACCAATTTATAGACAAATACGTAGAAAAATGTGGCAAAAATCCTCAAAAAAGCGAATATCGGGAGGTACAGTTTTGTGGGGACTAGACCAAAACGTAGACCTATTTCTAAGCCACGTCTCCGACAGCTGTTAACATTATTCCAGTGACAGCTCCTTATATTGTTATATGTTATTCCTTATGGAATTCTACTCCAGCATTTAAATTTGACTAAATCTTTTGAGTCTCGTAACTTCGCTCGTTACCGTGATACTGGTAGCGTAGCCCGACGTCAAGGAAGTGGACAGAAGAAAACAGCAACATCAGCAGAAATGGTTCAAAAAGTAAAGAAGCGACTTGATCGAAACCCGCGTCGCAGTGGCCGAAAAATGGCTCGTGAGCTGAACATATCGCAATATTCCATTAGGCAAATATAGAAAAATGGTTACCCGAGCAAGAACTTACATCGCAACAGAAAGAAAATAGTCTCAAAAGGGCTAAAGAGTTGTTTAGCTTAGCCGAAAGTGGTGAACTGCCGAATTTGGTTTTCTCCTATGAGCAAACATTCATTGTCCAGCAGTTTGTAAACAAAAAAAATGATCGTGTTTACTTGCCAAAGGGGTCAGAACTCAAGCGCCCGCCATGGTGATGTTGTGGGGCTCCACAACAGCCGATGGTCCCTCTACGCTCGTATTAATCGACAGTGGAATCAGAATAAGTGCCGAATATTATCGCGAAAATATTCTGGAGAGTGTATTAAATCCTTGAGTTCGCAATCATATTGGCTGCAGGCTTTGGACACTCCAACAGGACTCAGCACCATCACACTCAGCACGCGCCACCCAAGAATGGTTACAAAATGAGGTTGCTCGCTTAATTTCCAGCGTACAATGGCCCTCAAAATCTCCGGATAACCAATCCGTTGGACTATTGTGTCTGGAGTATTTTGGAAAGCAAGGTTGGTACTAAAAAATACCAAAGTGTCGATCACCTCAAGCAAGCGCTTCGCCGGGAATGGGCCAAAATACCGCAGAGCAACATTCGAGTGACGGTTTCATTTCATAATTCGTGCCAAAGGTGACCAATTCGAACAAATCTAAGCTTATTCTAAAATGCGATGCTATTTCCGAAATTTTGCTTTCATTCAATAAAATTTAAAGAAAAATGTAAAAATTATGACATTTGACTTTGTTACAGTTTTTAAACCCTACACCACAAGGTGGTCAGGGTATTATGTCTTTGTGCATTTGTTTGTAACAGGCAAAAGGAAACGAGATAGACCCATAGTTCCTTTTGATGATCTACATAGAATCACATTCTGATAAGTTGATAAAAATTTATCCAAATGTGTATTATGTCCCCAGGACTTTTGGTATTGAAAATGGGCCATGTAGGTCCACACCTTCGTATAGCCCCCATAAAACGGTACCTTTTGATATGCGGTATTTTGATGATTTCAGCGACATTATTTACCGGAATTGTTCCGAAATTGGTATTTGAAGTTTGTAATGGATACTACAGCCCAAAACAGGAAATGGGCCATGTAGGTCCACGTCTTTGTATAGTCGCCATATAAAAGTACCTCCCAATATTCGGTATTTTGATGGTTTTGGCGACATTATTTACCGGAATTGTTTCAAATTTGGCATTTGAAGTTCGTAATAGTTACTACAGCATAAGACAGAAAATGGGCTATGTAGGTCCACGTCTTCGTATAGACCCCATACCCCGGCCGAATTTACAGCTTTTTTACTTGTTTTCTGTTAAGGAGGTAGGCAACCGTCTAACTAAAGATAATCAATTGTAAATAAAACGAGATGTTCCATTAAAATGTAAGTTAAATGTCGCCACCTACAATGACAACGAAGTAATATATTGGATTGAGTCCACTGAGAATGTAATGCTTAAAATTTAAAA
This sequence comes from Musca domestica, assembly GCF_030504385.1. Lineage (NCBI taxonomy): Eukaryota > Metazoa > Arthropoda > Insecta > Diptera > Muscidae > Musca > Musca domestica. The sequence goes on from NW_026712114.1 coordinate 40,933,330, forward strand.
CCACTAGAATACATTCTCCCATGGCGACCAACAGACTTCATACTAAACGCTATGTTGGGTGGCATGTTTGCTAGAAAATGTTCCAATTTACCCCCATCCTAGACCATATTTTCAAACATCTCATAGGTAAGCAGCTACCACAAGCAGTTGTCATAGCAACAAATGAAAATGTTTTTGCACAACCAAACAACGCCAGTAAAATACAAATAAGAAAACTGTCAAATATGCTTTCCTTTAACAAAACGGGAATAAGGAATTGGTAGAAAGCATATTTTTTGGTTTTTCCCCAAAAGAAAATATTATATTTTGTTATATTATATTATATTTCGTTATATTATATTTTGGTGTGAATTTTCCAGAAAAAAAGTTATTCGTGATGGAATTCAAGCATGATAGTGTGATTTCTTTATCATTGGCTGGAAAACCACAAGTGGCAATCGTTAGAGCAATCCAGGCCTCCAGAACTCAAGTGCCGGCATGGTGATGGTGTGGGCCGCCATAACAGCCGGTGGTCGCTCTCCGCTCGTACTAATCGACCGTGGCATCAGAATAAATGCCGAATATTATCGCGAAATTATTCTGGAGGGTGTAGATTTGTTCGAATTGGTCACCTTTGACACGAATTATGGCCTTCAAAAGGCCAATGAAACCGTAACACGCTGCCCGAATGTTGCTCTGCGGTATTTTGGCCCAATTCCGGCGATCGCTTTTTTAGTGCTAACCTTGCTTTCCCAAATACTCCAGACACAACGGTCCAACGGATTGGTATCCGGAGGTTTTGGTAGCCAAGGAGGGTGCCTTGGGCACGCAAAAATTTTGGCCACAGACCTTTGACATTCCAACAGGACTCAGTACCAGCACGCACCACCCAAGAATGGTTAAAAAAGAGTTCTTCGCTTCATTTCCAAGGCACAATTACTACCAAAACCTCCGGATACCAATCCGTTGGGCTGTTGTGTCTGGAGTATTTGGGAAAGCAAGGTTGGCACTAAAAAATACTAAAGTGTCGATAACCTCAAGCAAGCGCTTCGCCGGGAATGGACCAAAATACCGCAGAGCAACATTTGGGCAGCGTGTGACGGTTTTATTGGCCTTTTGAAGGCCATAATTCGTGCCAACGGTGACCAATTCGAACAAATCTAAACATTTTCTAAAATTTGATGCTATTTTCGTCATTTTTTGCTTTAATTCAGCATACTTTAAAAAAATAGTAAAAATTATGGTGTTAGACTTTGTTGCAGTTTTTTATCTCACCCTGTATTTTCTAAAAGCTAAATGAGTATTCAATGAAAATGTAGGTATCCATTCGAAATATTTCAGGGTTGCAGATGACCCACAGGCAGAAATCCTGGCTACATCCCTGATGGGGTCTACATAAAAATTTGGGCCTGCATGGATAATCTTCCGCAAGGATAACCTGCCAATTTATAGCGAATTTGGTTTAAATTTTTTAATAAATCTGTCGATACAGTCATATGGGAGCTACAAAAAATTCTGCGGACATAAAAGGGATCTGAGTAAAATTTTATCAATCTTCTTCGTTTCGTTCGAAGCTGGAGTGATTTCCACAAGCCAAAATGTCAGTTAAATAAAAAAAAGAGTTATATTATATTGTCCATATCATATTAGCCACACTTTTTAGAAGATGTTTTGAAAATAATAATAATAATAAAAATAATAAATACCATTGAATACTGAATTAATCTGTCGATACAGTTATATTGGGGCTACGAAAGATCCTGTGGACCTAAAATAGATCTGAATAGATCTTTATTTCGTTCGGAAGCTAGAGTAATTTCCACAAGCCATAATATTATTTGTAGTAGATTTTTTGAAAATATTTAGTTCCTAATAACAGAAATAATATATACCATCGAATACTGGATTTCACACTTAGCAGAATATATTCGAAAGTGAAACTTTCCAAATGGTGGAAGATATTAAGGGTATGCCAGGCCAGTCGAACTTAACTGCTTCTTTTACCTGTTTGATTTTTTGTTAAATTTGAGTTTTCAAGTTTTTTTTTCATACGGAAGTACACACTATAGTTTTACAGATAATATGTATATCAAATAGACAAATATTTATATAGAACTAAGTTTTGGAATGTAACAGGATAAAAGAAAATCAAACAAGAACTTGTTACATTCCAACTTCTATCTTTCAATCTCAAAACTGTTTAAAAAATGCCGAACTTTTTTTGAAGAAAAAAAAAAAGCAAAAATGTCAAACAATGGAATTCATTTGCGGAACTAACAAATTTCCGTTTAATAAGTGAACAGAAGGAAAAGTAGGCAAAAACCGGAAATGGAATTCCGAAAAATTCCAATGCAAGAAAAACCTGTGTCTAGTATAGAGTTGGAGAAAAATTAACTATGCAAGTATCAACAATTCAAAAAAAGCCCAATAACAATTTCCTGCGTCATTCGTCCGTGTACAGGAACCACCCAACAACCACATAACAGCCAAAATGTGACACGAAAAAATCTCTACTCTCTACTAACCATTGGAAGAATGCCAATCAATATGGAAGGGGGAACCACCACTCCCTGGAGGCATTAAATATTTGTTCCACATGCTTTTTATCCTTCTTCCGAAAACGTTGACACCCTTTTGGCACTTCTGCTGCCCTGATGAAAAACTGTTTTGTATGTTGATGTTGAGTCATTTATTTTCCCATTGTGATGATATTTTTTACTATATCATTTTAACATTATGGCTGTGGTTCAAAGTTTTACAGAGGAATTTGTCTAGACCGCGAACATATTCAACTCTTTTATTTCGAAAGGACAACACCAAGTTCAAGTATTTGTCTCGAAATTCCATTTCGCATTTTTATTGAATTCATTGGAATGTAAACGAGTGACGTTTGTTTGTTGTTGTTGTTACAATGTCCTTGATAACTTTGGGACAACCGGCATTTTTTGCTGTTGGCCTAATGTCGGTATTCCTCAAATAAATCTAAGCGCTTTTTTTAATACCATTCAGGGGTTAAACATTTCACAAAGAATGTGAATTACTTTGCTGGGGTTAATGTGCGTGTTTTTTTCGAATATCGATTTGTTTGTTAATCTCCCCTCCTAGTTTGTTAGAATTTTATTGTTGGCATCCACTCGGACGACTTTCTGATTTTTCTTTGCTCCTGTTTTCATCAAATAGTAGGGGTTATATTTGCTGTCGTTTATTTGTTTCATCGTTAGGGGTTAGAAAGCTGTCATATGTTGCTATTTGCGAATGGAATTCCACATGTGTTTGAATTTAATATTGGAAATGTTATCATTGTTCATAGTTCCGCTTCAATGTCTTATCTTGACGAACCTATGGAATATTATAATAGGAAATCAAAATATGTATTGTTGCCGAAACCCGGGATTGAACCGGGGACCTTTAGATCTTCAGTCTAACGCTCTCCCAACTGAGCTATTTCGGCTGATGACACGTAATTTTAAATATATTTTTTGGTGAATTTAGGAAACCATATTTTTAAATTTAATAAAAACGCAGTAGGCTCGGCACGGCCGAACGTGGAATATCCATCACTATTTTTAACGAATTTGGCAATTTTCAAAAAAATAAAATCCGTTAAAAATTCTTTTAAAATCTCAAAAATAGCGAATATAGCTGTTATATTGGGTTCTATACGAAGTCGTGGACATGCATGGGCAACTTATGTCATAAACCGTTACAATATTCAAATACAAATCTTGACAAAAAAAAAATCCAGTAAATAATGTAGCTGAAATCTTCAAAATACTGAATATAGGGACGTACCGTTATATCGGGGCTATAAGAAACCTGGACCTGCATAGACAATTTTCTGTAACAGGATGTAGTACCCATTTGAAACTTCAAATACGAAATTTCAAACAATTTCGGTGAATATTGTACCTAAAATCATCAAAATACCGAATATCGGGAGGTACTGATATATACGAAGACCTGGACCTGTATAGACAATTTTCTGTCATAGATTGTACTTCCTACTACGAACTCTAAATACGAAATTTGAAACAACTCGTTTGAATAATATCCCTAAAATCGTCACAATATCGAAAATCGGGGTACCGTTGTATGTAGACTATACGATATCATGGACCTATATAGATATTTCTCTTTCAGGGCATAAAGCGCTTAGAAAAAACTTTTTGTGTAGAATTTAGGACAATTCCATTGGAAAATAAGGCTAAAATCATCAACATACCGAATATCGGGAAGTACAGTTATATGGATGCTATACGGCATCGTGGACCTATATAGACTATTCTATTCCAGTGGGTAAAGTAATCAAAATGAACTCCTTGTGTTTATTTTCAGACAATTTCATTGAAAAATGTGGCTAAAATAATCAAAATAACGAATGCAGGGGGTATACGATATCGTGGAACGATATATCTTCGAACATGACATGCATGCAGACAAAGACTGATCTGTGCAAAATTTTAGCTTTCTATCTTTATTCGTTTTGACTCTAGCGTGATTACAACAGATGGACTGACGGACGGACGGCTGGACAGGGCTAAATCGTCTTTGAATTTTACGCTGATCAAAAATATAAATACTTTGTTATGTCTAAAATGTATATTTCGAAGTGTTACAAACGGAATGACAAACTTAATATACCCTCCATACAATGGTGGAGGATATAAAAATGTCTATATAGGTCGGGAATATTCTCCACGTTCTCCAACTGAAAACATTTAATTGCTGAGAAAATATGCCCTGAGTATAAAAGTCCGGACAATGTTTCCACATAGTAGTAGCAACCGATTTGTTTTAAATTTTAGCTCATTATATAGAGCAGATCTGCAGATATTCAGCAAGTTTTCTATAAAAACCATTAACTGCCGAAACCCGGGATTGAACCGGGGACCTTTAGATCTTCAGTCTAACGCTCTCCCAACTGAGCTATTTCGGCGGTTGAGACTTCTTATTTTCCGCAATGAAACTGATAACAAAGGCTCTCAATTATTAATCGATCATTTAGGACATAATCAACTACATTTAGATGCAACGCGTTTTAGTTTATATACCATGGCAATTGTAACATCTACCAATAATATTTCGTTCTTAAAATTTTGGGTAATCCATTTGGAATGACTCTCAAAAAAACTATCCGATTTCGTTTAAGTTTTTATACATCATTTGTTCATACGTATATAGAGTTCCAAGATCGGCAACATCAGTCAGATCCTTCTAGTAACCCCCTACAGGGACAATAATTTTCCCAATTAGAGTTCCATTTCGCTTAGCACCTATACAACGGCATATTGGTATTTAGTGTAATAGGCACCATCTTCTCTGGCATATAATTGGCTGAAGAGGTACACGTTTTCGTACATATAACTGCAACACCCGTAGGGCTTTTCAACAACTTTACAAAACAAATCCAGTTGTTTGTTTTTGTTACAATAACAAAAGAAATTTTAACCAGTAAAGAAAGTTCTAAAGTCGGGACGGGCCGATTTTATGATACCCTACACCACTTTGCTAATTTAGTTGAGCTGCACTTAATAATTAAAAGTTTTTATGGGAGAATTCAATCATACACGCTATGATTATAATTATAACTTAAAGTTCAAAAGACTAAATATGCCGAAGCATTTGTATCTTTTAAATTCGGACTTGTATTGCTCATTTGGTGCGAAATTAATTTGAAATCGGATAAAAATATATATGGGAACTATATCCAAATCTGAACCGATCTCGATAAAATTTGGCAAAGATATTTCTGAGCTGTGTTTGATATATTTCCCTGAATATCGTTGTTACGGAGTGCATATTACGGCTGTGGGTAACAAATACAATAAATCGGATGAACAATATATATGGGAGCTAGCTATATCTGAACCGATCTTCACCAAATTTGGCATACTACCTTCTAGACTAAATTCGGTCGTATGTGCCAAATTCCATCCCATTTGGACAAATATTAGACGTTTGGTGCACAATAAAAGGTAAATCGGACGAAGTTATATATGGGAGCTATATACAAATCTGATCCTATCTCGATAAAATTTAGCAAAGGTATTTCTGAGCTGCATTTGATATATTTCCCCAAATATTGTTGTTACAGAGTGCATATTACGGCTGTGGAGGACAAAAATAACAATTTGGCATGCTTATTTTTAGGCCTAGTTTGGTTGCATGTGCAAAATTCCATACTATTCGGGCTGATATTACACGTTTTGTGCACAATAAAAGGCAAATCGGACGAAGATATATATGGGAGCTATATCTAAATTTTTACCGATTATCTCCAATTTCAATAGGGTTCGTCCTTGGGCCAAACAAATGTTGGACGGACGGACAGACGGACTGACATGCATAAATCAACTCAGAAAGTGATTCTATGCAGATCATCAAAAGGAACTATGGGTCTATCTCGTTTCCTTTTGCCTGTTACAAACAAATGCACAAAGACCCTGACCACCTTGTGGTGTAGGGTATAAAAACTACAGAATCATAAAAAACTACAGTTATCATAAAATTATAGCGTCATTATTCAATGGATTTTTATACCCGCCGCCATAGTATAGAGGGTTTGTCATTTCGTTTATAACACCTCGAAATATACATTTTTGACCCCACAAAGTCCATATATTCTTTATCAGCATAAAATTCGATGTCGATTTAGCGATGTCCTTCCGTCTGTCTGTCTGTCTGTGGATCTAAATGGTATTAATATTCATGGGAGATCTAATTGGGAAACTAATTTCACACTTTCGGGGAGTTATTAGTCCTCAGAATTGTCCTTTTGGTACGAGTAGCAATCGGCCAAAATTCTCAATGTTTGCTTCTGACCTATTTCAGAAGTTACAACAGTATGGAGGACGAAGTTTCAACAATATCATGGACTCGATTCACATTTGCTCAAATATAGACAAAAATATTGACACATTGATTTCCCCCAAACAAGGGAGTCTTTTTATTTAAAATATTGATATTACAATATTACCCAATTTCACATCTAAATATTATTTAAATTCTAAGTTCGAAGTACAACGGATACTCAATTATTTTTAAGCAAAATGGCTTAAAGTTATCTAAAAACTTACTGGCATATCTATTAAATTATCGAATACTGACTCAAAAATGAAGAAAAGCAAGTAAAAAAGCAGCTAAATTTGCAAGGAACTTGAAAATTTGCCAAAAAAAAATTCGAAAACGTTCACTTAAATGAAAACCGTTATATAGGAACTATACGAAGACGTGGACTTTTAATACCCTCCACCATTTGCAAGGAACTTGAACATTTTCCAAAAAAAAAATCCAAAAGCTTCCATTCATATAATCATCATATAATTTTACGCTGATCCAGAATATATATACTTTGTAAGGTCTATTACGAATATTTGGAGGAGTTACAAACGGAATGACAAAGCTATTATACCCTCCATAGAATGATGGTGGGTATAAAAACTATTTTGGTCATTCCAATTTTTATACCCTCCACCATACAATGGAGGGTATATTAACTTTGTCATTCCGTTTGTAACTCCTCGAAATACTCATGTCAGACCCAACAAAGTATATTTATTCTTGATCAGCGTAAAATCTAAGTCGATTTAGCGTTGTCTGTCTGTCTGCCTTTCCGTCTGTCTGTCTGTTGTAATCACGCTATCTTTCGAACGAATTGAGATACAAGGCTAACATTTTGCACACGTGTTTATTTTTACAGTAGGCAGGTTAAGTTCGTAAATGGGCCATGTATGTCCACGTTTTCATATAGCCCCCATATAACGGCACCTCCCGATATTCGGTATTTTGATGATTTTAGCGACATTATTCACCGGAATTGTTTCAAATTTGGTATTTGAAGTTCGAAATGGATACACAGCCTAAGACAGAAAATTGTCTGTGCAGATCCACGTCTTCGTATAGTCCCCATATAACTGTACCTCCGGATATTTGGTATTTTGATGATTTTAGCGACATTATTAATCGGAATTGATCAAAATTTGGTATTTAAAGTTCGCAATGGATACTACAGCCTAAGACAGAACGGTACCTCCCTATATTCGGTGTTTTGGTGATTTTAGCGTCTTTATTCACCAAATTTTTTTCAAATTACGCATTTAGAGTTCGTATAAGAAACTCCAGTCTGTGACAGAAAATTGTCTATGCAGGTCCACGTCTTCGTATAAACCCAATATACCAGTACCTCCCTATATTCGGTATTTTGACGAGATTAGGTACAATACTTACCGAAATTGTTTGAAATGCCGTATTTGAAGTTTGTAATGGATGCTACAGAATATGACAAATAATTGTCTACGCTGGTTCAGGTCTTCGCACAGCTCCGATCTAACGGTACCTCCCTATATTCTATATTTTGATGATTTTAGCTACATTATTCACCGTTTATTTCAAGTTCCGAATTCGAATTTGGTAATGACTCATGACAAATAATGCCTGTGTGGGTCCACGTCGTATAGGCACCAATATAACGGCAATATTCGGTATTTTTAAAATTTTGCCAAAGTTTTTTTCAGGATTTTATTTCCAAATTCGTTCCAAATGGTGGAGGGTATTCAAAGTTCGGCCCGGCCGAACTTACTGCTTTTTAACTTGTTAAAAGTGTCATTTCCTAAGTCAAGTTGGCTACTCTTGATCCAAGTTTTTGGATTAGAAGAGTTACAAATAAAACTTGTCACATTGTATGTGTTTTTGCATGTGTGAGGTAACTAAATATTATATCATATTCAGCCTCCGTACAATGAAAAAAGCAGTGAAACGTCTAAACCCAAAACCAATATTTTGTATAAATCTGTACAACATTTTGAGGCTGGGTGTAAGTACTTATGCTGCTGTACCAAACGCATGATAACGTCTACCACTTTCTCTTCCACAAACATAGGTTGTGATTTTACAACCCTCTTCCAACCTTCTGCATAAAGGGGCGCTAAGCTCTCATGAAATACATTGGCGTGTCTACAACACGCCAGGCGATGTTAAGTGTGTATACCCTTAACATCTTGCCTTTCATCCACCAACCTCGTTTTGTGGGTGGAAAAAATTCCTTGGTATGTAAGAATGTGTGGGGATACATATTTCAAATGTTCTAATGCCACAACATACCTGCAATGCCCTTATGATTGCCTGATACTTTCTAATATCAAAATTCCTATCACGAAGTTTGATTAGAAATTTCTAACATTAGACAGACAGACAGACACTCTCTCCCTCTGTCTAACAGAAAAAGATTATCAAATGGTATAACAAAAAGTAACAATAGAAGACAACAACAACAACAACACTTTCTTTATATGGGGAATGAATAGAATGACATTTTATAACTCCCACAACAGATCCCCACCCCGGTTGTAAAACATGTGTCAGAGGTGGAGATGAACGCCACAATGAGAATTCATTTTTATGTGTATGTGTGGTTGGAATCTGTACAATGTAAAGCGGCAACACCAAATAATCCCCCAGGAAGTGAACAAATTTATGGTTTTCTGTTGTTTTTATTTTTTGTTGTTGTTATAGGATTCTTTTATGTTACAATAAATGTTTGTTTGTGTTTGAAAGCGTGCATTTTCATTAGACAAGGTGAGAGGTGAAATTAACTAACTTTCGAATTCTGCCAACCTATTCCATACAGGTAAATTATGCAGTCTTTATCGCGACACCTTATCTTTTTCTTAAACAAAACTAATTCCCCTATGTGGGAACTGTGACATTCACCAGTATTGACAAAGTTTAAGAATTCCAGGTGTATGAAATAGGTGGGCTGATAAGGTAACTTATTTTTTACACACACCACCTTTCAATGTGTGTTTGTTCTGTTCTATTCGCTTGTATCCTCCCAAGTCACCTTTAGTATAAGAATCCAATTAAGTAAATTGTTTGTTGTTGTTGTTGTTTTTCACATTTAACATGTCTATGGTATTGGGAGTTCAGGATTATGACTTGTGTTAACAAATAATGACATGGTTAACAGAATATATCGAAAGTGTTTATTTTTTCTAAATTAGTTTACATTAATGTAACGTTTCGTGTTAATGTGAGAATGTTACATTTTTAAACTGTGTGTTTTTTTGCTAGAGTTTTGATCTGCTAGAAATAGGTTTGAAAGTATGGTAAGGTAGGAAAATTATAATCATTTTTTATGTTATAATCCAAGTTAATAACAACAATACATTTGTAATTAAATTTGTTGAACAAATCATCATATGAATGTTTTGTCATTCCTTTTGATTTGCCCTCTACCATAAGATAGAGGCCACATTAATTCTTCCTTTTGTTGATTAAGAGTTGAGTTTAAGTAAATGTGTGAGCTAGTTTATTGGGCAATATTATGCTTGGTATATCTGACCCGGTCCGTGTTACTGGCACATCTTTAGTGTTTGTTGTATATTTGTAATATTATTTTATCTTAAGTTTCATTTATACTGGGGTTCAGTTTAATATACTTTGCTCAAATATTTCAACCTAACTTTTATTGTAATCTTTTCAATATATATTTCTCAAATTCACAAATTTAAAATAAATGAGTACACTTGTCGTTCTTCTAAAATGATCGGTATTTAAATTGACCTAAGTAGGAGTATCCATGATAAAACAAGTAAGCAAAGGCTATAGTCATACGGGCCGACTATGTGATACCCAACTATATATTGGATATATTGGAAGACTCCTCAGGTTCAAACCTATTTTGGTCGATTTCATTTTTGAAATAACAACATACAGTCCTACAAAAATGGTACCTTTTGTTTTCGACCGGGGCATTTGCTCTATATTTACTCCCACTCTTGTCCTAGTCGGCATTCAATTTACTCACTTTGTGTAATTCAATGGTCAACTAAAACGGTTATGTCCAGTCCTAAACTCTTACCTCATGCAAAATTCCGTGTCAATTGGGTTTTAATTGTGCCTGCAAAAATTACAGGAATTTTTTTATTTATTTATATATTATTTTTTTTATCCATTTGAACCCCTAAATATACATTTTCAAAATCAATACGATTCAATTTTGACTCTAACCCCGAAATTCGTGAGAATATAACGATAATTGCGACCTGAATATAATACCCTCAACACATAGCGTTGTGGGGTGTAAAAATAAACTTTACAAAATGAGCAATTCAAAATTGGATGTCAAATTCGAAAAATCGCACGCAATACAAAACAAGTAAAAAACATTAAGTTCAGCCAAGCCCAATTTTTAATAACCACCACCTGAGGGTAAAGGAAACATTTTTTTCGCCACCGGAGCTAGAACCCATTATGATCCACAAACGCCAATTTTTAGACAAATCCGCGAAAAAATGTGGCAAAAATCACCAAAATACCGAATATGGGGGCTATACCAAAAAGTGGACCTATGCATACAATGTTCTCCACACGAGCTGGAAATTGTTGCATTTTTTACAAACCATATGTTTTTGGCCCATTTCAAGCCCTAAATATTTTGTGATAATATCCAAAAGCAATAGACTTCTACTCTGCCCATAACCCTACCTCCATTCATATTTTGTTAGTATCGGGCTATAATTGCGATCTGTAGCGAGGGTATAAATTAACATAAACGACGGCGGACACACATAGCTAGAACGACTCAGCTCGGCGAGGTAGGAAATCCATATATACATTCCTATGTGCAGGACCAATATTTTGAGGTGTTACATAGATTTTGGCCCAATTTGATAAGGTATAAATATCACTAAAGTACAATGTTTAGTCATGGGTACTATACATTAATACCATTGGAATTAAGTTTTTGTGAAGGTACTTGACACATTTGCTTACAAAATCAGCCGTCAATTAGTTTGTTTCGATCCCAATGATGAGAATAGTTCTTCTCAAAAATTAGTCAATATAGGTCCAGGTTTGGCAAGAGTTTCATCTCTCAATATCATTCGATGTTCAGTATTTTGAGCTTAAGTGGCTGAATTTGTACCTCCTTGGGTCTAAAAGGCATCTTGTTTTTTCACTAAGAAATATATAGGTTTACGTTTTAACACAGTTGTGGCATCGACCAATTTTAGGTATACCAACAGATACCTCAATATTAAATTTCGAAACTCCAGCTCTATTCTTTCACCCAACACCAAATTTAGTAACATTTAGTGCTTTTCGTACAATTTAAGCACTCATTTGCAAAACCGTTCCATATTTCAATCCTAAGCCCCAACAGTAATGTAAAATTTCACGTTTTCAGCTCTATCCTTCAATCAATACCAAATAAAGCAACATTTAGTACTTTTCGTACAAATATGTATAAGACACATTTCCGGAACCACCTCCATATGTCCAGGCTATCCAAATTTCAGATTTCAAGCCCCATCTCTTCGCTCAATACAGTATTGTACCAAATGTAGTACTATTTAATACTTTTCGTGCACTTGTAGTTCATTCATTAACCAACCACCAAAAGGGGCCCAATAGAATATTTCAAAATTCTAGTTTCATGCGTACACCCTAAACCAAATTGTTACAAATTTTAGTACCATTTTGCAGAGCTCTCACACTTAGTACACATTTCCAAAATCAAATATCAAACATACTTTCCAACCTTGATTCCCATTCCAAAAAGGGTTTCGTTCAAAGAGACCAAGAAAGTAAATAGCTAAGGACATAAATATTACGACGTGATTAGTTTAGACCAAATCCAATATTCCTTAGAAAGTTTTAATGTTCACCAATCAGACAGATAGACGGACATAACTAAATCGGTCCCAACATAGATTTCGTCAAAAGAGGCGCAGAGTCCAAAATCGTATTTCGATGACCGTATATATATTCTGAAGACATATGGATGAAGATAAAACTAAAGTATTTTCCCAAATGGTGGATGTAAACTATTATAATTTCGTAGTCTTTTATGTATTCAGATACCACATGATTTGAGATAGTTCATAGATGGCCTATCGGAAACTTTGACGTAGTATAGAAAAAAAGTTCCGATCGAATCGTCAACCTCAGCAAATAATTAAAGTTTTTGGTAAAAACCAGGTTAATTTTATACAGTGATTTAATATTATTAAACTTTTTATAATGCTCAACCCTCGCATGTTTTTCATAAAAAATGAATCCAACATTATGTTTTCCTCTCTCTTATGCAACTTTTGGAAAATGCACACAAATGTTCAAAATACGACCTAAATCTATAACAACCAACGTGAGACCCATTACATCGGATATTACAATAATATAAAAGTCTATGACGTTGTTTACTTCTTTGACGTTTTATATAGATATATGACCTTTGCGGCAAGGGGGAGAGGAAATCGGTACAAAGTTGTTGGAAATTTCAGCGCATTTTTTAAAACTATTGGCTGTCGTCTGATGTTGTATATTCCCTATCTAAACAAAACATTCAATACAGCTTCATTCTAATTATCGAGACTGTTTCGATATTATAATAGATACACTGGTGGCCAAAACTAAAGCAACTGAAATTACAAGGAGAATGAATGCCCTGTAACTTTTTCAAAAATTAAGAAAATGAGAAAGTTTTTCTTGTTATAAATTAGGTACTTTATTCACTTTTTAAAAACCTAAAACATAAAACCAAAATTCATTTTTATATAAAAAATAATGTTTGGTAAAGTCAATTAACCCGATTTTGGCTTGGACAAAACAAAAGCAACTCTGTTGTACATTCATATAACCGCTGCAATTTCAGTTGTTTTTACTGTGATATTTATCGCTTTTTGCTTCCTTCTATAATTTCGCTTGTCATAAATCCTTTTTGAGAAGTTTTTTACAACAGTATGTGGTTTTCTTTTCGTTTTTTAAGTACTGCCCAAAAAAAATTTAAAAGTGGCTAAAAGCAAATACAGTACCTGAATAAAACAGCAAATTATCAGTGACTATCAAAACAACATATCACAGAAAATGATTTCCGAGAAATATTTCATAAATATTTATGTGATTTCATAATTATTTCTGTATACTAAGTCGGTTTTTTGAAACTGGATCAGTAGTAACAGTCCATAACGGATGAAGGCCGTAAAGAACTTCAGCCCGTACTGATCCACAAATTGTGAGACAAATAAAAAACAACTATTTAAGAGTTCAACTGGATTGGTGAGAGAGCAATCATTGGATATAAGCTCCAGATCAGTGCGTAGACGAGTAGTGGCAGCTGGTCTGCATGCCCGTAAGACATCAAAAAACCATTTATATCTGAAAAAATCAAAAAGGCTTTCGGAAACGATAATATTAAGTGGAATCAAGCTCAATGGAAAAAACATTATTTCTGGGATGAGTCTACGTTTAATATTAAAGGCTCAGAGGTGAAAAATTTTACGGTGAGAAGACCAAAAAATGAAGGACTCAAGCCGCAGTGTTGCAAAGGTACAGTAAAGCATGAGGGAGGGTCAAAAATGGCGTGGCGCTGTTTTTCTTTCTATGGACTTGGTCCTATCCATAAAATAAAGGAAGTTGTGGATCCGTTTGTTTACAAAGATGTGTTGGACATCACGTTGTTCCCTTACGCTGAGTAAAATATTCGGCTGATTTGGGTGTTTCAGCATGACAATGATCCCAAACTTGTATCAAAACTTGTCAAATATTGATTGCGGGAATCAAAAATTCATGTTTTGTTATGGCCGGCACAATTACCTGACCTAAACTCCTTAGAAAACCTTTGGAGTATCGTAGATAGGAAGATCAAGAGAGATTCGGAAATAAATAAGCACAACATTTTCTAAAGAATTCGGGGTGCCTGGGAAAGCACACCCAAGGATCAAATTGAGCGTGTTATAGGTTCAATGCCTCGTAGGTGTGCAGCTGCTATCGAAAATAATGGTTATGCTATCGACTACTAGCCAAAATTTAATTATTTTAAAATAAAAAATCAAAAGTTGCTTTAGTTTTGACCAAGCAAAAATTGGGTCATTTTAGTTTTCCACATATTATTTTTCGTTCAAAATTATTTTTGTATTTTTATTTTTAGTTTCTTAAAAGTGAATTAAACCCCTCATTTAAAACTGGAAAAATAATTACGATTTGTTTATTTTTGTAAAAGTTACAGGACATTTAATGTCTTTGCGATTTAAGTTGCTTTAGTTTTGGCCACCAGTGTATATACTACCTTGGGTTGGAAGGTCTCCTCTACCCATACCAAATTGGGCTGTTGTTTTGTTTAATTTACTTTCTATCAGTATTTTCTAATATTTTTTTTAAACTGAAATTTTCAAACAAAATAATGAAAATCGTATTTTTTTCTGTTTAAACACCTGGTCCATCATCTGGCTCTTCAGCATATCTCTATTACAACATACATGTAGCCAACATACCCAACTCTCTTTTCCCTATGTTGTATTTAACAGAAACTCCAAAGGTAGCCCCCCTTCCATCACAATAAAATACACAACAGAAAAATAATATGTCCACAACCATTTCTTTGCTGGCGCCTACCCACATAATATGATATTTTCTCTCAACCCTTTCTCCTGCAGTGCTATTTAGTAACGACTAAAACTATAACTAACAGAAATAGTGTTTCAGAACTAATATATTACCATAACTAAGTATTGGGCGAACAGAAATTTTCACTGGGATCCAGCAACTATCGTAAAACTATCACAATTTCGTTTTTTTTTTTTTCTTCTTCTTCTTGACATAATACGTCACGATATTTTCAAGTGTGTGTGTGAGAGCTTACACATGTGAAAATGTTGCCCACACGTGTTTTGGGGAGGGGTCTTACCTCCACGTTTGCTTACTAAAACTTTTATCATTATGTTCTTCTTCTTCAATCCACGAACTTGCACTGCCTATCCCCTCCCACGCCATGTTTACTTAATATATGTATATGTGTATTGGTGTGTGCAAATATCTTTGGTATCTATCTGGCCATTTGAAAGAGAAAGTATTGTGCGCGCGTCCTTATTTGGGATATGCCACCAACTCCCATTTTATGGAAGGTACACAGAAGTGGCCAGTTATTCACGATATATTATAATATTCAAGAAGGAGAGGATATGGAAAGAACATTGGGTACATATATGGAACCTTTTTAGCTTTCCGTATAAGATGACTCGTCTACCTCTATATTAACTATCTTTTCATGATTTATAGACGAGGACCCTTTGATATTTTATATTAGAAGAAATTTTATTTATCTATTCAAGACGGTCTTTCGGTGTTCTCTTTTAGGATTCCTTTTGGTGTTCGGGTAATGAAACCACAATGAAGTCACACGCTGCCCGAATGTTGCTCTGCCGTGTTTTGGTACATTCCCGGCGAAGCGCTTACTTGAGGTGATCGACACTTTGTTATTTTTTAGTGCCAACCATGCTTTCCAAAATACTGCAGACACAATAGTCCAACGGATTGGTATCCGGAGATTTTGGTGGCCATTGTGCGCTGGAAATGAAGCGAGGAACCTCATTTTGTAACCATTCTTCGGCCGGTGCTGAGTGCGACGGTGCTGAATCCTGTTGGAATGTCCAAGGTCTGCGGCCAAAATGTTTGCGTACCCAAGGCTTTTATACACCCTACAAAATATTTTCGCGATAATATTCGACATTTATTCCGATGCCACGGACAATTAATACGACCGGAGAGAGACCATCGGCTTTTATGGCGGCCCACACCGCAGAAAACCAAATTCGGCAGTTCACCACTTTCGGCCAATCGGATCAACTCTTTAGCTCTCTCACGAGCCATTTTTTGGCCACTGCGACGGGTGTTTCGATCAAGTCGCTTCTTTATTTTTCGAACCATTTCTGATGATTTTGCTGTTTTTTCCGTCCACTGCCTTGACGTCGGGCTACGCTACAAGTATCACGGTAACGAGCGATGGTACGAGACATAAAATATTTATTCACATTTAAATGATGGAGTGCTCTAACGATAGCCACTTGTGGTTTTCCAGCCAAATAAAAGGAAGTCACACTATCACGCTTGAATTCCATCACGAATAACTTTTTTTTTTTTTGGAAAATTCTCGCCAAAATGCTTTTGTATGCTTATAAACAATATAATGAGCTGTCACTGGAATAATTTTAACAGCTGTCGGACGAGTGGCTTAGAAATGACAGCAGTCTGAATTTGGTTGCAGTTTTTTCATCTCACCCCTTATATATACTTTGTAGGGTATATTATGAATATTTCGAGAAGTTACAAACGGAATCACAAAGCTAATATACCCTCCATAGAATGGTGGAGGATTATTGGATTATTCATATACCGAAAATTTTAAGAGTTAATATATACCACATAGCCAGAATATTTTTTAAAAATTTTAAAAGCGTTGGACATATTTGTCCATGGTGATGTTTTTAAACATTCTCGATTTTTTTCAGGGAAAACTTGTAAAGTAAATTCGTATATTGGCTAGAGGCCAACAAATGGTTTTTAGAAAACCCACGGTTTTGGAGACCTTGAGATCTTTGAAACAACCTTGAAATATTACCCCTATACGTCCAGAAAAAAGTTGAAAAAAGTCTTATATAGACTAGGTTTGCTTAAAAAATATTCGTTAAAAATAAAAAAAGTTTGTTTGGGGAGATCTTTGTAAAAAAGAGTCTTAAAAATCCATATATGTATAAGATTTACGTCCAGGAGTCCTTCAAAAATGGGGTGGTCATGATCAGTTTCTGACCAGAAAAGGCAAAAGACTCTCAAAAGTTATTCTTGAAAAATCATAAAATCTGATCAAAGATTCACAAAGAATGGACAACCATTCGAGTTTCATAGACTTGTATATCAAATCGGCTATACACGGCTAAAACATACTAATTCAAGGGTCTTTGTAAGACAATCGTTTGGACATCTATTGACATCTGATGACAATTTGGTCTTCTTTGTTTTTTCAACTTCTTTTATAAGAACGAGCTTCCTATTCCTCGTTTCTCTTGCCTCACTCCATTTCATCACCAAATTCATCAATCATATCAAATATCTATTTTCAAAGAAAATTTTAATGGGCTCTTAACTTTTAATTTCTCTACCATATTAAGAAAACATCCGGCTTCTTCTTTCTTCCTTCCAACAAAAAACAACACGTAAGGCAAATCTGAATATCCTAACTATGATGGTTAGAAAAAACCACACAAACAAAGAGTCCATTAACATGTCCTCCCATTATAACCACAACATATTTTTCTGGGGGTCACAAAGGAATTTTGAAGTACCCACGACAAAAAAAAAAACCAGATACCACATGCCATCAGAGGGAAACCAGTCGAAAAGGAAGTCCTTAAAAAATCATGCATATGCGCAAAAAATGAGGCACCCTTAGCAATTTAAATTCACTGCAGTTGTTGTTGTTCTCCTTATGAAAGATCATCAACGGTGAATGAAAACTAAAAAAAACAACAGGCTCATAAAATGAGAAAACATTTCCGCGATAATATCAACATATGCATGCATAAAAAAGTTAAACCTTACCACTCTGGAGAAATCTTTAGGAAACACAATAAAAAAACGAAATCCTAAACAATAGAAGATCATAAAAAATCTACCCACCAAAAATGAAAGAAAAAAAAAACAGAACCCCAAGAACAGATCCTTTCACTTTCAACAGCTTGTGCCACGAGCTCTTCTTTCACTTCCACTTTTGATCAGAGATACTCCTCCAACAGGGTAACACCACACTCACACACTTTCATTGATCAGATGTTGCACAAGATGTTCATTCATCACATACAAACACTTACACAAAAGTAGTTAGGGGTGCTTCTGGAGAACACAACCAAAAACCATCAAACAGACGTTCGATCGCTGGCTCCTCACCCAGGGAACAACAGAAATCAACTGACGTCCTCACATTTTCACTTTCATTCATTACGAGATTACAAAGGTAAATGTGTGTGTGTGTGTGGAGGACAGCCTCGAAGATCGTTTGGTCCATCACAAAAGATTAGAATAAGAAACCTGAAAGTAAAAACAAATCATTATCGGCCAACCACACTCGCCGAAAGTGAAACGGAAGAAAGGCGCGTCATCGCATTTTTTATGACCTCAACCGAAAATTTGTTTTCATGATTTTTTTTTTTTTTTTTGGGGTAATATTTTTTATGCATCTTTTTTAATTGTGCAGCGTGCCAGCGCGGATTATAAAAAAAAATGGAACATTTCATTCATTTGGATTATTCATTCCGTCCTGCATTGGGTTATATTTCAGCTACGACCTCAAAAATGTGGTAGCACACAGGCAATTCTTTTGATAGTTTCAAGCTGTCATGTGCCATTTGGATCGTGTTAACAATTTTCGTTTCGTTTTTTTTTTTTCAAATTTAATCCAAAATGTTGTTATTTTCGAAAAGTAGCACGAGCTAAAAAAGACATTTGGTACGAAAAATGTGGTAATGTTTTTTCTTTTTATTTTTTACGCATAGTCGCCAAAGCTTTGAAATTTGCTTTCATTATGGTTTTCAACATTTTTAAAACAAATTATTGCAGTTTTTGAAATGTCTAAACCAATAAAAGTACCATTATGGACTTAAAATTTTTTGAACAAACATATAATTCGATGGTATAGTACCAATAAATTCTGATTTGATTGGCTGCACTGTTTCGAAACCCTTTTGGAAATCTTTAACTTGATGTTTACATATCTCTTATATTAAGATATTGTTTAAAATTTAACTCCCCGAACTTAGAAGTTTATTACACAAAAACAGTTATTTTCAAAGAGGTAACCAGATATTAGTCCTAAATTTCTATACAAGATCAATCCTAGTTTGAAGATCCAGCATAGTTAAAATTCTACATATAGAATAAGTAAAAAACGCGTTAAGTTCGAGCGAGCCTAACTTTTAGTACCCACCACCGTGAGGTAAAACAATGAAAAAAACAGTAAGTTCGGCCGGGCCGAACTCCACCTTAGAGTAAAAGATCAATGTTCTGCCACCGGGCTAGAATCCATTATGAACTACAAATACAAATTTTTGCACAAATCCGTGGAAAAATGTGTGTGCGAAAACCATCAAAATATCGAATATCGACAGGTACCGTTATGTGGGGGCTATACCAAAACGTGGACCTATACATACAAAGTTTCGCCACAAGAGCTAGAATCCATTATGAACTACAAATACCAATTTCTGGAAAAATTCGTTAAAAAATGTTGCAAAAATTATCAAATCACCGAATATCGGGAGATATCGTTATATGGGGGTTATCAAAACTTAGACCTATACATACACTTTTTTGCCACCGGAGCTTGAACCCATTATGATCAACAAATACCAATTTTTAGACAAATCCGTGAAATAATTTGGCACAAATCATGAAAATACCGAATATCGGGAGATACCGTTATATGGGGGCTATACCAAAAAGTGGACATATATATATATATCATTTTCAATACCAACCATACTAGACACAATATAA
The DNA here is from genome assembly GCF_030504385.1 of Musca domestica. Classification (NCBI taxonomy): domain Eukaryota; kingdom Metazoa; phylum Arthropoda; class Insecta; order Diptera; family Muscidae; genus Musca; species Musca domestica. Next base: position 40,953,628 of record NW_026712114.1, read on the forward strand.
ATTGTTCGATGTTCTCCTTCTGGTACCTCCACCTCTGATAACACTAGTGTGAATATAGGGGTTATCGGCAATAAATATTCGATACTAATCAAACGCTCAGTACATCACAATATTTGTGCCTATACTAATTAATCAATTGTGAAAATAGAATAAATATGTAAGACCACTCTCTCCGACGCATCGGAAACAACTCAACAGTTTTGCACCAAAAAATAAAATAATAATAATAACTAATAAGTAAAAAAGCAGTAAGTTCGGCCGGGTCGAGCTTTGAATAACCTCCACCATTTAGAACGAATTAGAAAATTTTCCAAAAAATTAAAATCCATTAAAAATTTTTTTAAAATCTTCAAAATCTATATATATAAATGAAAGTTGTGTTAGTTACTACGCTTATAACTTAAGAACCGCTGAACTGATTTTAATGATTCATACAAATTCGGAATTGTCTCTTATCCGAAAAGGATAATTTTAAAAAAAAAATCGCGTAAAAATGTGATATTTTAACATTTTCATTTTGACTTTTGAAATGTACAATAGTAATGTTTTATTTTGCATGATTTTTTCCATTTTGACTTACTTTTTTCTAATGTACATTTGTAGTGTTTTTTATATTTTATTTTTGAATTCGAATATTAATACCAATTGATTTAATTAAGTTGATTTCTTGAGAACTGAAATTGATGTCGGGTTACATGGAAGTGTAGTACCGAATTATGTGGTGGCGAAACGGAATAGATGATACCGAAATAATTTAATGCGGTCACAACAAAGTTAAAAGATAATTACTTTTTCAAAATTGTTAAAAAGATCACGGAAAAAGAGATCTCATTGCAACAATTCTCAAATCGGGAAAAAATAGAAAAAAATTTTCAATGGAATCGAATTTTAAAATAATAGTACATTCTATTGACAAACTTTGTAAGGATCTATAAAATTGACCGAAAAAGTCTAATGGGGCTCATTTCAAAGCATGGACATTCTTCTTTGATGTGGCAATAATCCGTCCAATGAGAGCTCAAAATGCAAAATTCTTTGGGAGTATAATCAGTAAAATACCAAATTTAAAGGGTGCAAAATATTAGAGTGAATGGGACTTTTAGTAGGAAAAGGATTTATATCGTTCCAAAAATTCTTCCCAAACATTTAAGATACCTTAAATCGCCTCTGCAGGTCTTGATATCGATCATAACTCACGGATAAGGGTACAACCCGATTTCATATTTATATAACCATCTATGATTTAAGCTATTTTTGGGGTCTTGGACACTTTTTCATTTTTTGGCCCTTATTTGACATTTTTGTTTCTAAGGGGGTAGAGAACCTCTTCGCATAAAATTTGAAATTTTCAGAGTAGGGCCCATATTGGTCTTAACTACCTTAATCAATTGATTTGGCTAAAAAAATGTATGCCCCCAGGGTAGGGAACCATTATACAGATAATTGCCACATAGGAATTTATTTAAGTAAAGTCCCCACATTGGAGTATCCCCAAGTCCACTTTTACATCTAATTGGTGGTCAGAAAAGAAAATTTTGTATTCTATTGAATTTGTAACCCCAAGAGAATATTGGTTGGGCCACGTTGTGGTATAACCCTCATATGAATGTATCCCTGATTCCAGCTATGACTGTGGTCTTGGCCACGTTTTTCAACTGATTTGGCCATTATTTGGCATCTTGGCTTTTCTATTTCGAGGGTCTTGACCACATTTTCCAATCGATTTTGCTGTATTTAGGCTACTTTGTGAGTAGAGAACCATCTTACAGAAAAATGTCAACATACGCAAATATTTTGGCACAGTCTCCATATAGTCCCCAGGGCCGCCGATCTATAGTGATTTTTACCGATTGGCGGACGACAACACGGGCATTGTTTAATTGTCATTGATTTTTACTATGAACAAGAACATAGACTTTTTGGGGACGCTAATGCGCAATTTCAGGTGCAAAGCGTAATTAACTTTGACTATTCAGAGAATAATTTTGCCCTCCTTCCATAGGTATTTATTTCAATTTAGTCGGATCAATATTTATATTAAAATTTGTTCACCTTTATGGGGACGCTTATGCGCAATTTGAGGTGCAAAGCGTAATTAACTTTGAGAAATTATTCCATAGGTATTTATTTCTATTTAGTCGGATCAATATTTATATTAAAATTTGTTCACCTTTATGAACTAGATTTGTGAAAGATTATGCTATATAAAATTTGCATTACAGACTAAAACTACGGACCGGCAACGCGGACCGGGCCAGCTAGTACCTAATATAGGAAGGTGCCGATATATGGGGGATATACGATATTATGGACCTATAAAGACAAATCTATGTCTGGGTGTAAAGTACTCACAAGGAACTCCTTGTGTAGATTTTCAGATAATTCCATTGGAAAAAGCGGCTAAAATCATCAAAATACCGAATATCGAGGGATACCGTTATATTGTGGACCTATATAGACAATTCCCTTTCAGGGGGTAAAGTGCTCACAAAGAACTCCTTGTGTGGAATTTCAGACAATACGATTGGAAAATGTGGCTAAAATCATCAAAATACCGAATAATGGGGGGTTGCCGTTATATGGGTGCTATTCGATATCGTTAACCTATATAGAGAATTCTGTCAGGGGGTAAAGTGCTCACAAAGAACCCCTTGTGTACAATTTCGGACAATTCCGTTGAAAACGTTATATGGGGGCTATACAATATCGTTGACCTATATATATAACTCACTTCCAAGGAATAAAGTACTCACAATGAACTCCTCGTGTAGAATTTCAGACAATTCCGTTAAAAAATGTGGCTAAATTATCAAAATACCGAATATCGGGGGGTACCGTTATATGGGGGATATACTATATCGTGAACCTATATAGACAATTCTCTCTCAGGGGGTAAAGTACTCACAAGGGACTTCTTGTATGGAATTTCAGACAATTCCATTGAAAAATGTGGCTAACATCATCAAAATACCGAATATCGAGGGGTACCGATATCGTGCACCGATATAGCCCATCTTCGGACTTGACCTGCCTGCAGAGAAAAGAGAGATATTTGCAAAATTTTAGCTTCCTACCCTTATTCGTTTAGACTATAGCGTAATTACAACAGACGGACCGACAGACAGACTAACGTACGGATAGGGCTAAATCGTCTTACAATTTTACGCTGATCACGAATATATATACCTTGTTGGGTCTAAAATTATTATTTCGATGAGTTACAAAAGGAATGACGAACTTAATATACCCTCCATACTATGTATGGTGGAAGGTATAAAAATCTCATCGATCTTTGCACAACGTAATAATTAGATAAGACTTAGGTCAAGTGTTACTAGTGTTATTGTTATTTCGCTGGTGTAATACTTAAGTATTCCTTACGCCATTTTTGGTTTGTTGAGGCATAGCTTTTTTTTAAGGAATACTATTTCTGAGTTTTTGGTCAGTTTTCCATTATTGTCTCTAATTTTACAGATACACACGGTTTCTATTGAGTGCAGCACAATAATAATATACAGCTCTAAAAATCTATTTTTAAAATAAGATTTTTTATTTAGAAATCATTTAAATATTTATTATCTCAAAGAGATTTTAAAATAGTGTAGTATGAAATGAAATTAAAATAGTTTTTAAAAATGTTTTATAATTTCCATAAAAATCCACGTTCATGCTCTTTATAATTTATTTATATTAATAATATTGGTAATAATTTATATATTTATAATTTTTTATTTATATAATTTTATTATTAATATTTCAAAAAGCAAACAAAAAATATAGAACATTAATAAGAAATGTAATTTTAAAACTCACTTAGGTTATTTTTTATACCCTTAACACTATGTGTTGGGGGTATTATAAGTTTGATTGGGCCAAAAATTATGTAGCACCTCAAAATATTGGTTTCTCACATAGGAAACCTCACGAAATTGAAAATGGAGGTGGGGTTATGGTCAGAATAGAACCCTATTGTTTTTGGAGATGATCACACGATATTTAGGGGTTGAAATGGACCAAAAACAGAAACATTTTCTGAATAGGCCACAATTATGAACCAATCGACGCGACAATTTATATGGAGTTAGAGTTTAGGAGTGGGCAGAAACCCACCAACTTGGCCATCAGACAATAATTAGCGGGTAAAATAGACCTTAGCATTTATGTAAGAAAATAGGAAAATTTCCACTGAACTGCGAATATTTCCGACCCAGCCAAATATCAAATACATTAAAAGATCACTTCCGACCATTATAGTGATGATAATAGCCAACAAAACGGATATATAGGTAAAATATATATGTAAAAGAATTGATCTTATTTATTCTGCTTATAAATCAAGAACCGCTGGCTGGGCTCTTGTCCAAAAACGATAATATCTAAGAAAATCGCGGGAAAATATACCAATAAAAAAGTGAATATCTTTTGTCAATTTTTGTCATATTTTTTATCGCATGCGATTTTTTCAATTTGACTTACAATTTTGAATTGTAAATTTTCTAAAATTTTACACCCCCAACACTACGGTTTGAGGGTATTATATGCATATCGCAATTATCGTCCGATCCTCTCGAAATTTGGCATCGGGGTAGGATTAGGGTCAGGATTAAAGCCTATTGTTCTTAAGATTTAGAGGTGCAAATAGACTAAAAAATTTAATTTTTTCTAATTTTGTAGTCGCTCTATAGGCCACAATTGAAACTAATCGACACGGAATTTCGCATCGGAAGAGAGTTAAGGACAGGGAAGAAGTCTAGCATTTTGGTTGACTGTAAAATGGACCACAACTTTCGTGTGAAATTGTTTTGATTACTTAACAACACTATGTAAATATTGGCCAAATTCTCCAAGTCAAAAAACTAAGGGTAACCTCTAGGCGGGGCTCTTTGACATTATTTCAAAAACGAAATATTTCAAAATGGATTTGGATAGAAGGGTACTTCGAACATATTGTAGTGTTGTAGGGTATCACATGGTCGGCACCGCACGACTATAGCCTTTGCTTACTTGTTTATTTTCTATTTTTCTCGCCGCTAACATAAAGTTTATATTATAAATATATATTTATATTATGAACTCAAGCAATTCGTGATGAAAATTTTTCTCAAAAATATATATGCACCATCACGGCGGTATGTGAACAAATGGTCTGGAACCGAATGAACTATTCACAATGAATGAACTATTACCCTCCCACATTTTGATTTTGCGTTTCTCAGTTTATCGCAATTTAAAATATTGCTTGCCGAAACCCGGGATTGAACCGGGGACCTTTAGATCTTCAGTCTAACGCTCTCCCAACTGAGCTATTTCGGCCACACGCATTCGTTTGTCTCGATTCTATTTTTAACAACACTTACCGAACAAACAAGTTTTTTTTTGTTTTGTTGCTTTTGTGATAAGATTATCTATCACACGTTTGGAAAACTTTCGACGCTGTGTGTTTTATAAATAAACTAATTTATGTACAAAATAGAGAATGTACATATGTGTGCTGCATGCATATAAATATCTAACATTTGGGGCCTATCATTCAGATTTTGTGCGGTTGACTATTGTACTTGTGTCTAGTACAGTGGCAATCAAAACTACATTTTTATAATCAGTTTAAACATATATTTGGGCTGGATACAGACTAGCTCGATACATATGACTATTGGCTAGTTTACATGTAGAATATAAAACGCGTATTTGTATTTTGACTCAAATGAGTTGGAATCTCTTTAAGTAAACGCAGAAGTAAACTTGAACAAGCTCCAACAATATTGTGATCAATATTTGTGTAGCAATTAATTTATCTTAGATGACTTAGAGTTTACAATTGAAAATTGCTAAATTTCGAAGACTTTCAGAAAAATGTAGATTTTTTGATACCCTCCACCATTCCATGGAGGGTATGTTAGCTTTGTCATTCCGTTTGTAATTCCTCGAAATATTCATAATAGACCTACAATGTATATATATTCTAGATCAGCGTAAAATTCTAAGACCATCTAGCGATGTTCATCTGTCTGTTGTAATCACGCTATCTTGCGAACGAAGTTTACCAGCAGGTAGGTTAAGTTTGTAAATGGGCCATGTCGGGCCACGTTTTCGTATAGCCCCCATATAACGGTACCTCCCGATATTCGGTATTTTCATTACATTATTATCTAAACTATTTCGAATTTCGTATTTGAAGTGCGTAACAGGTGCTAAAGCCTATGACAAAATGTTTTGTATGCAGGTCCACGTCTTCGTATAGCCCCCATATAACGGTACTTCCAGATATTCGATATTTTGATGAAATCAACATCATTATTCACCGGAATCGTTTCAAATTTCGTGTTAGAATATCTTAGTGGGTACTACAACCTATGACAAAACATTTCGTGTGCGGGCCCACGTCTTCGTATTGTCCCCATATGATGGTGCCTCCCGATACTCGTATTTAAAGTTAGTGATGGATACCAAAGCCTATGACAAAAGATTTCGTATGCGGGTCCACGTCTTCGCATAGCCCCCATATAACGGTACCTCCGATATTCGGTATTTTCAATACATTATTAAATTAAACTATTTCGAATTTCGTATTTGAAGTGCGTAACAGGTGCTAAAGCCTATGACAAAATGTTTTGTATGCAGGTCCACGTCTTCGTATAGCCCCCATATAACGGTACCTCCCGACAGTCGGTATTTTTATGATTTCAGCAAAAAATTTCGTGTGCGGGTCCACGTCTTCATATAGCCCCCATATGATGGTGCCTCCCGATACTCGTATTTAAAGTTAGTGATGGATACCAAAGCCTATGACAAAAGATTTCGTATGCAGGTCCAGGTTCGTATAGTCTCTAAATAACAGTTTTCATGTAAGTGGTGGTTTTCGATTTTTTTCAAAATTTTTGAAGTTCCTTCCAAATGGTGGAGGGTATTAAAACATTAAATTTCAAAAGTTTGCATTTTTATAAAAAAATTATAATTTTTGTATATTTTTAACGGGTAGTAATCCTGCTTTTCTAATTTTTGCATTTTTACAGAAAAAATGCAATTAAATAAATATTGCAATTAGATTAGATATCAAAAATAAGTAAAAATGCTGTAAGTTCTGCGGGCCGAACTTTGAATACCCTTCACCATTTGGAACGATTTTGGCAATTTTCAAAAAATTAAAATCCTTAAAAACTCTTTTAAAATCTTAAGGATACCGAATGTAGAAGTTATGTTAGGGTCTATATTACGACGTGGACCTGCATAGGCAACGTTTTTCATGAACAATTACAAGAGTCAAATCCGAAACTTAAATAAAAAATTCGGTGAATAATGTAGCTAAAATCATCAAAATAGGGAGGTACCATTAGATGGGGGCTATACCCAAACGTGGACCTGCATAGACAATTTTCTGTCATAGGCTCCAGTACCTATTACAAACTTCAAATTCCGAATTCCGGTGAATAATTTCGCTAAAATCATAAGAATGCTCAATATCGGGAGGTATCGTTATATGGGGACTATACGACGACGTGGGCCTGCACAGACAATTTTCTGTCATAGGCTGTAGTAACTATTACAAGCTTCAAATTCCAAATTTAAAACAATTCCAGTGAATAATTTCGCTAAAATCATCAAAATACCGAATATCAGGAGGTGCCGTTATATGGGGGGCTATATGAAGGCGTGGACAGACACTTTTCTGTCTCAGGCTGTAGTATCCATAGCGAAATTCAAATTCCAAATTTGAAATAATTCCGTTGAATATTGTGCTAAAATCATCAAAACGCCGAATTTCGTTATAAAAACGTGGAACCACACAAACACTTTTCTGTCTCAGGCTATAGTATCTATTGCGAACTTCTAATACCAAATTTCAAACAATTCCGGTGAATAACGTCGCTAAAATCATCAAAATACCGAATATCATATACGAAGACGTACCGTATCATATACGAAGACGACTGTACAGACAATTTTCTGTCATAGAACGAACTTGAAATACCAAATTTGAAACATTTTCGGTGAACAATGTCACTTGAAACACCAAAATACCAAAAATAGGGAGGTACCATTATATGGGGGCTATACCAAAACGTGCTCTTACATGTCCCGGACATAATATACATTTGAGTAAAATTTTAACCAACTTCATTTCGTTCGGAAGGTAGAGTGTTTCCCACAGACGGACAGACGGACGGACATCGCTAAATCGATATATAATTTTATGCTGATCAAGAATATATATACTCTGTGGGGTCTAAAATGTATATTTCCATACTATGCTGGAGGGTACAAAAATATGCCAAGTGATAATATAATATATAATATATTACATTATATTATACATTTTCCCATTCATTATACTAATGATATTTAGATCGTCGAATCATCCTTTATTTTCAATTTCATCAATAGCATTTTTGATAGCAATTTATAAAGAAATTCAAAAGTAAAATAAATGATACTGCCGAAACCCGGGATTGAACCGGGGACCTTTAGATCTTCAGTCTAACGCTCTCCCAACTGAGCTATTTCGGCACATATTTAACATTTTAAGTAAAACATCGAACATATTTTAGACAAATTATACATTATCAGGCATGTCACAGAATCGAATCGGAATGGTTTGCACACCGTAATTCAAAATCGATCGTTATTGTGTAAGCTTCTTCAATTGTAAGCTACGAAAATTGTTCCAAGAAAAAAATTGTTCCAATTGTTCCAGAAAAAAATTATTCGTGATGGAATTCAAGCGTGATAGTGTGATTTCAGAGCACTCCAGCATTTAAATGTGAATAAATCTTTTGTGTCTCGTACCATCGCTCGTTACCGTGATACTGGTTGCGTCGCCCGACGTCAAGGAAGTGGACGGAAGAAAACAGCAGAAATGGTTCGAAAAGTTAAGAAGCGTCTTAATCGAAACCCGCGTCGCAGTGGCCGAAAAATGGCTCGAGAGCTGAACATATCGCAATATTTCATTTGGCAAATATTGAAAAATGAGCTCGGGGTAAAGCCATTGAAATTCCAAAAAGTGTGAAAACTTACACCGCAACAGAAACAAAACAAACTCAAAAGAGCTAAAGAGTTGCTTCGCTTTGCCGAAAGTGGTGAACCGCCGAATTTGGTTTTCTCCGATGAGAAAACATTCGTTGTCCAGCAGATTGTAAATAAACAAACTGATCGTGTTTACTTGCCAAAAAAGTCAGCTGAAAATGTGCCCCTTCGGTTGTCCACCATAATAGCCGATGGTCGCTCTCCGCTCGTATTAGTCAACCGTGGCATCAGAATAAATGCCGAATATAATCGCAAAATTATTCTGGAGGATGTATTAAAGCCTTGGGCATGCAAACATTTTGGCCGCAGACCTTGGACATTCCAACAGAACTCAGCGCACAATGGCCACCAAAATCTCCGGATACCAATCCGTTGGACTACTGTGTCTGGTGCATTTCGGAAAGCAAGGTTGGCACAAAATTATACCAAAGTGTCGATTACCTCAAGCAAGTGCTTCGCCGGGAATGGGCCAAAAAACCGCAGAGCAACATTCGGGCAGCGTGTGACGGTTTCATTGCTTGTTTGAAGGTCATAATTCGTGCCAAAGGTGACCAATTCGTACAAATCTTAACTTGTTCTGCAATTTGATGCCATTTTTGCTTTCCTTCAATAAAATTAAAAAAAAAATTTAAATTTTAGGGTTTGACTTTGTTGCAGTTTTCTTTATCTTACCCTGTATATGTTATATTATCGATGACAAATCAATTTTCCATGCTCTGGGTAAAAATGACCAGTAGTGTGACTTTGAAATAATTCTTCAAACTTGTGTTCCAATTCTTACATGAAAATTTACATTTGAAATTCATTTGTCACTAATATAGTTTGAAAACCATTAGTAATTACATGGGGATTGGATGTATTGAGATCTTAATTCTAAAAGCCAGATCATTCAATCTAATATTCAAGTCTTGTTAAAGTGCAGTAATTTTCTGTCCCATAAACGTATTTAAAAAATTTTGCGAAACCCGGGATTGAACCGGGGACCTTTAGATCTTCAGTCTAACGCTCTCCCAACTGAGCTATTTCGGCCGATAAAATGTATTTATGAAATAAACAAGTATAAATATAAAATAAACAATTAAAATATTTTACGGAAAAAATTATAATAAAATTTCTAAACACCCGATTTCGTAAATAATAAAATAAAATACGGTTGAAGCAAATAATAACTGTCAATATTTTTAAATTGCATTTTCATTCCTTGAAAATCTGAAATGTCTTCACACTATTTCACTAAAACAATCAACCAATAGTAAATATTAGGACAAACTTTAGTCTTCACCGAGAGGTTGGTGAGAAGAGGAAGCGGAAATCCAACAACTATAGTTTCATCCATGTGTAATGGTAGGAATTAATTATAATCATTCTTAATAGTATTATATTTTTTAAAAACTAAAGTGAGTTTCCTCCCTTTGGCGAAACTCGCGTTAAAAAATAACACGTCAATTAAAGTTTGCTGCTGGAATAGAACTAAATCTTTATTTGTGAATGAGTGCAATATACATAATTGTTTATTTTAATTCTAGATACATCGTATGATTATTTATTGGTCTTTTGATTCGATCGATTGTGTGATTTGCAAGAAGGGTGTGGCTTTTTTTTTCTAAATGACAGATGGTACGATAATTGTAATATGAATACGATAATTGTAATATGAATATATTGCCAAGTCATTGGAAAGGCATTTTGGTTTGGGTTATAACACCCCCGGACGAAGACTCTTTCCCGTGTTCCAAAGGAGCTGAGGGGAAGGGCATAATTACTTTTACTGTGCTTGATCTATATTTTACATACAGATACAATGCTATAATAAGTATAATTACAGCTGTCAAGACTATTACTGTGTAATTAGTTACTTTCTGTTCAAATTTTATTTCTGATATGAATTCGGTATTTTTAATATGATGATACTGTATTTCCTCTAAAGAATCATATGAATCATTTATCATATGTATGTCTCTGTAGGGATTTGGAATTATTAACATGTTTTGAAACATTACTTTATTGTACCATTTGTCCAATTTTACTTTGCAATTTTCTATGATCAGCATGTGATTTCCAGATAATTTTAATGGGTATTTGTTACATGTATGATTAACAATTTGATTAGTATTTATAGCAATTATAATATTTAAGCCAATTTCGACAACTTTTGGTTTAGTATTTTGTATATAATGACATTTCATGAGCTTATAATTAAACAGATTGGATATACAATCATCCTCAACTTCCCTTAGATTTGGTTTCATTAACATCATAATAAATTTTATTATCTTTTGTGATATACAATTTTTCTGCAATATTAATTTGCATTTTTTCTTTATTAGGTATTGGTTGAATATATACTTCTTGGAATATTTTAGGATTATATTGGGGTACTTTTAAGACAAATACTATATTATTTTTGTAAAGGGCTAAATTCATCTTAATTTCTTTCATTTTATCTATGGTTATATTATATATTCTAATTTCTTCATCACTCAGGATATCTCGAGTGAGAATATTTAATTTGGAAGCCAAGATTAGGTCTCTTACTTTATCTAATAATTTGCCCATATGATCAATTTGGTATTTAAGACGGTAAACTTTATCAGCTTTTGCTGTGTTATCTTTAATTGATTTAACGTTTGACATGCTCTTAATCAACAGTTTTGTTTGGTCATTATATAATTTTGTTAAGTTAGCTAATTGATTGTCAAATTGTGTATTTATGTGTATTTGATTATTAGTTTGCGTTATTATATTATGTTCATTCTTCTCCAAATTTTGCAGTTGTCTTTCAATCTCTTCTCTATCATTATTATCCATTGTACCATATAGATATTTTAATCCTGTACCAAAAAGATTAATTAAACCTCTTCTATTTCTAGCTTGATGGGGAATAATACTTTTAAGTCGTAAATGTATGTGCTCGATTTCATGCGATAAAAATGAATCATTAATATGCGAAACTTCCTCTCCCAATTCATTCAAAAAATCCATATATTTTGTGGTGTTAAATATGTGAAGAATTTTAATATAGTCATCTATTAACATTTTGTCATTAAGTTGTATCATTGCATATCCGTTGCCTTTATTCAAATCGACTACCTCGAGCTTCTGCGCTACCACTGGGGATATCATCAAGAAAATCGCCAGCAAGGACTTCCAGAGACCTGGAAAGACATTTCCTTTTAATGAACTGGTCTTTATGAAGTATTGTATTTCGGTTATCTAATTTATATTTTTTGTCATTAATTTTCCGTGTAGTCAACTGTTTTATTTTAGTCTCGGTCTTATGAGGGATTGCTGTTCTTCCAAATTTAGGATTAATATCTTCATCCTTTCTTTCTTTATTTCTGTATTTTAACATCTTTTCCCTTGCTGTTTCAATTTCATTATAAACTTTTTCCATATGAATATCTGAGTTATAAAAATGAAGGTCAATGGGTTTCTGTTTCGTAGAAAGATGTAAACTATTGTTGTATGCCTGTAATGCCTGCAAAGGTAAATCATAGTTGTATGCTACATCATTATTTTCCTCCCTAATTTTTAATATTCTAATATTCTCATTTAAACTGCTATGAAAACGTTCAATGTCCGAATTACCAGTATGTCTATGAGGTGTTGTAAAGTGATACTGAATATCATTATCTTCAAGGTGTCCCGTAAATACTGGATTAGAAAACGTCGGGTCATTATCCATAGTAATCTTTTGGGGTTTCTTCATGATGAGGAACAATTTATTTACAGCTTTTATAGCCTGTAATGGTGTTTTGTCAGATAATTCTTCCATTGCTGCATATTTTGTAAATTTGTCAATCATGGTCAAATAAAATATTTGGTTATTAAGATACCAAATATCCAAGTGGTAATGAACATAAGGTCCATGTGGTGTTTCCGTTTTCTCGAATGGTAATTTGACGGGGTTTCTTTCTATTTTGAAATTACATATAACGCAGTTATTTATAATTTTAACAATTTCCTTTTTCATATTCGGATAATAGTATTTCTTTTTTAATTCAATATATGTTTTATCTATTCCTGGATGATTGTTTTCAAATCGGTGGTGTCTATTTATGATTTCTAGGAGTTCTTCGTATCTAACATCTTGCAGAAATTTAGTTGTTAATATGATTTCAAATTGTTTTGTATTTAAAGGATTATCTTTTGTGGTTTTATATTTTTCCTGTAATTTCAATAAAATTTCCGTATCCTCACAATACAATGCTGAAAGATTATTTTCCATGGCTTCATTCAATATTCGTGATATTAATTCGTCGTCGAATGTTTCATAAGCGTATATTTTCCTATTCCTATCAAATATCCGTTCATGTGTCGTCTTATTGTCCTTGGAATTGTCAATTTTTATTTGGTTCTTGTAGTGCTGAAGAGGTTTCTCTGATATCTTAAAGAAATTATGGCCATCTTCGTCAGCACTGTGTATTGTAGAAGTAGGTGAAGGTGGTCTTTTCTTTAAATGTTCATCCAAATGTTTCCTAAGCAGATTCTTCTTACTAAACATTTTATTACATATCTCACATTTATGTTTTCTTTTAGCTGTGATTGCATTAACTTCTCTAATTCTTGAGAGAGCATCAGCTACTTTATTATCCTTTCCTTCTACATGTTTGATGTCAAATTCGTATTCATTTAACCTTATTTTCCAACGGATTAGTTTGGAATTAGGGTCCTTAAGATTTGCCAGCCATATAAGGGGTTTATGATCGGTTCTTAGTTCGAATTTCCTACCGTAAAGATATTGTCTGAATTGCTTAACTGCCCAAACAATTGCAAGTAATTCTTTTTCAACTGTGGAATAATTAATCTCATGACGGTTTAAAGTGCGTGAAGCAAACGCTATTGGTCCATTGCTTTGTGACAGGACGGCTCCTAATGCATAATTACTAGCATCGGTAGTCAGAGTAAAACTCTTTTCAAAATCCGGGTATTGAAGTACCATATCGGACATCAGAATCTGTTGTAACTTCTTAAATGCTTGTACATAGTCAGCATCTTCAGTATTAATTATTGCATCTTTTTTAAGTCTCATGGTCAAGGGTTTTGCAATTTTTGCATAACTTGGGATAAACTTTCTGTAATAACCCGTTAATCCCAGAAAACTTTGTATTTCCTTAACATCTTTTGGTATGGGGAACTCCTTAATACATCTTATTTTATTCGGGTTTGGTTTTATCCCATTATTAGTCACTACATGTCCTAAAAATTCAGTCTCTTTTTTCAAGAAGTCTGATTTATTTAAGGATACTTTTAGATTTGCAACTTCTAATGTTTTCAAAACTTTTCCCAAGTTTTCCATATGCTCCTGTAATGAAGTCGAAAATACTAAAATATCATCCATGTATACCACACATATCCTGTTTATATGCTCTCTGAGCACGTTGTTCATCATTCGCTGAAAAGTTGCCGGAGCATTCTTTAGACCGAATGGCATTCTTATAAATTCATAATGTCCATTTGTTGTAGAGAATGCTGTTTTTTCCCTATCTTTTGGATCTACCTCAATCTGATAAAATCCCTTTGTTAAGTCCAATGTTGTGAAATAGTTAGCTCGACCTAGTTTATCTAGTATGTCGTCAATTACTGGTATTGGATATCTATCATCTTCAGTGATAGCATTCAATTTTCTATAGTCTATAACAATTCTCCATTCCTTGTTTCCTACTTTATCTTCCTTCTTGGGTACTACCCAGATAGGAGAATTATATGGAGATGAACTATGCTTTATTATACCTTGTTCTAGCATTTCATTCATTTGTCGATCTACCTCTTCAGTATGTATTGCTGGATACCTATATGATTTCGTATATACAGGGCCATGATCTCCTGTTTCTATCTTGTGCTTTATCTCATTGGTAAAGGTCAGATCATCTCCCGGATGGTAAAAGGCATTTTCATATTTAGTTATTAATCTTTGGAGCTCTGATTTTTCTTCTGTATTTAGGTGGTCTGTCCTTAGCTGCTCAGTAATTCCTAGTATGTTAATATGATGGAGTTCTGGCAATGTTTGTAGTGAAAATTCGTCATCTTCAGAATCTCCTTCAAAATATATCCTGAACTTTTGACCGTTAATACTTACTTCTTTTTTCCTATAATCAATTACAGAACAATTTTCTTGTAATGTTTGGTTGCCTAATATTCCATCGAAGAATTTGTGAAAGGTATACACCCTAAATGTTGTACCTGAATTAAGGGGAATCTTAATAGAATTTTTTGGAAAATGGGCATTGCGGTCAACCGTAATGACACCTGCTGCAGTTTTAATGTATATTGGAGTGTGAGAATTTTTTATATACTGTGGAGGACAATGATCTTTACATATTAGATTTTCTGTGGAACCCGTGTCAATTAATAATCTTGTTTTCCTTGATCTTCCTTTGAGTATGATATAGGGAAGTCCGGTGGCTCCTTGTAAGGAACTAACCGAAAATTTTCCGCTTTGGCTTCAAAATTTTCATTAGTACCATACTCATATTCAGAACTGTATTGATCTTCTTTATTATCCTGATATACACTGTCTTGATACAAATCATCTTGATACATTTCGCTTATCTCTATTTTATTGTTAATACCTTCTAAATTCTTACATGATTTCTGCTCCTGGTGGTGTGTCTGCCTTTTTGATTGTTGAGATGCATCAACATCCATTGATTCATGCTTTTGTTGATATGATGTTGGAGGCTGTTGTCTGATTTGTGGTTGCTGAGGCTTGTAGTAAGGTTGTTGCGATCCATGTTGCTGGAAATTTGGTTGTACAATTCTCGGCTGCCAATGTTGTTGTTGTTGGTAATGTGGCTGCATTATCCTTTGTTGCCAATGTTGCTGTTGTTGGTAATGTGGCTGCATTATTTTTGGTTGCCAATGTTGTTGTTGTTGTTGGTAATGTGGCTGCATTATCGTTGGTTGCCAATGTTGCTGTTGTTGGTAATGTGGCTGCATTATTTTTGGTTGCCAATGTTGTTGTTGGGGACTTGGTTGTGGTTTGTCCTTCTTCTTTTCGTTGTTCAGGAATCCCGCAGAGCTCAATTCATGCAAAGCTTCCTCCATACTTTGTGGTTTTAATGCGCATAATACAGTCCTCATATGGATTGGAAGACGTGTTATAAAAGTCTTCAGACCAGTTTGGATATTCCTATCGACTTCATCCAATCGATTCTCCTGACCACATTTTTGGTTAAGAATTGCTAGTTTGTGTTGGATGTGGTTGTAGAAATCCATAGTATCTCCTTTATACTGCGCTGCTCTCAGTTCCTGATATAATTGGTCCACAGTGGCAAAGCCACCAAAGTTGGTATTTAGCATCGCTTTTATGTCAGTCCAAAGGGTCAAATGGGGATGAACCTCCATTGCTCTTCTGGCGTTTCCAGTTAGTTTTGATTTTACGATGTTCATACACATTCTTTGAGCTTGTTCGTTGTATAACATTAATGTAGGAATTATGTCATCTACATTTGTTATGAATGTTGTGAGGTCTTCCTTCTTCCCATCAAATTCCCTTAATTTTTCAATATATGTAAGGGGATTGATGTCTAGCGTACGTAATTGTATGTTGTTTTGCGCTGGGTTAAGGGCTGGTTGATTTGCGTTATTCATTTTGTTTCAATTTTTTTATAATCTTATTAATGTTCCAAATTTCACTTCGTTGCTATTTTTTGGCTATTTGTAAGTCTTTTAATGTTTTTTAGTTTTCCTCTAATGTTTTACCACTTTCACTTTTTAAGTTTCGTAATTATTTCTTATATTGTAATTATTTGCTTTTTTAAATTTGTAACAATTTGTTAATCTTAAAAATTTATTTCTCTCTTATTAGGATGTGATGTCCACTTTTAACTTTTCCTAGTTTTCTTGTTTAACGTAATTTTGTTAACTTGTTTCTTTTTTACTATTCACTAAAATGTTTCTTTAATCACTAAGTTTATTGTCCCTTTCCGGAGGACTTATCCTTTTACGTAGGATTTCGTTTCACGGACTACCAAACGATCATGGTAATCCTACCGACTGCGCCAATTATAATCATTCTTAATAGTATTATATTTTTTAAAAACTAAAGTGAGTTTCCTCCCTTTGGCGAAACTCGCGTTAAAAAATAACACGTCAATTAAAGTTTGCTGCTGGAATAGAACTAAATCTTTATTTGTGAATGAGTGCAATATACATAATTGTTTATTTTAATTCTAGATACATCGTATGATTATTTATTGGTCTTTTGATTCGATCGATTGTGTGATTTGCAAGAAGGGTGTGGCTTTTTTTTTTCTAAATGACAGATGGTACGATAATTGTAATATGAATACGATAATTGTAATATGAATATATTGCCAAGTCATTGGAAAGGCATTTTGGTTTGGGTTATAACAAATTCGATTCCAATACAATACGAATAATCAGGGATTGAACTAAGGAATCGCTAGTTTTTTAGTCCAACGTTCAACTACCTGATCTAGGTTTGACAATCTGTAAATATTTATTATAATTGAATACAAGTTATATTAACATACCATATAAATTGAATATAAAACGTTGATTGCCGAAACCCGGGATTGAACCGGGGACCTTTAGATCTTCAGTCTAACGCTCTCCCAACTGAGCTATTTCGGCGAACAAATAAAGCTGCAAAAATTACCAAACATATGTCACTAAAAATATAGTATAAACTTATGAACAGCTCCAAGATATCCTGACTTATTTGCAACTATGGTTTTCTTCTCCCCATACATTTTTTTTTAATTTCGAGATCTTCAAATTTCCATTTTCATTAGGAATCGGTTTACATGGCCTATTGATTATGAAAAAAATATTTTGCCGAAACCCGGGATTGAACCGGGGACCTTTAGATCTTCAGTCTAACGCTCTCCCAACTGAGCTATTTCGGCGTACATATAAACTAAATACTTCCTCGACATACAGAACCTACCCATACATGCAGATGTAGGCAATTGCATGTGAAAAAATGCTATTAAAGAATTCCAGTCTCGTGTGCTACCCAAACAATGAATTAATCAAATCAATCTTTTTTTTTAAATTGTCGTTCCAATTAACCTTCATGTGGTCGCCAAAAGTGTGTAGCTATATGTTACCAGCATTGATTTCAAATAAATTAATCATCACCTTGCCGCCACGATGCATACACGTGGCTTAGTTCAAAAATCATAGTTTCCATTGTTCGACATAATCTCCGTGCAATATTAATCGGACATAAGAGAAATGAAACACATTGCCAATTTAAATAGGGATTAGCCTCCCTAAAGGTTACTGAAACAATCAAATGCACAGAGGATACAATAGATGACCGTCGTCATTTATGGTCACTCAAAGAAAGCGAGAGACAAAAGACAGGTATATTCATTCCAATAAACCCCCAATAAGAAATGTTCGTAGGTGCAGTGTGTTTTATTTTTACAGTAGTGTTCGATTTAGGAGTACAGAAAATTGTTTTTTTTTTTCATGAATGAAAACAGCATTGAACATTGTCGACCGATGTCTCCTACAGAGGTTAGATTTTTGCTGCATAAAATGCTAAAGCCATTTGGAAACACATTCATCTCATTCTGTTTCTATTGAAATATAAACTGTATTTGATTTTTATACCTTCCACTATTGTACCACCCCGTCTGAGTGTAGCGCTCATATAACGGTACCTCCCTATTCTCGGTATTTTGATAATTTTAGCTGCATTATTCAGCGATTTTTTTTCAAGTTTCGCATTTGAATATTGTAATGGTTTATGACAAAAGTTGGCTATGCAGTCCACGTCGTCGTATAGACCATAATATAATGGCTAAATTTGGTATTTTTAAGATTTTAACAGAATTTTTGAAGCATTTTTTTGGTGGAGATTTTTTTACTTGTTTTCTATGTCTATGAAAAGAGAACTTTTTAAGGCAAGAATAGATGTTTAGCATGAAAACATAATAAGGCCACTGTTGAAAGATTTTTATTGATATAACAAATTTATTATCGCTGAGGACAGATTTTATACCTACACTGTTGTTTTAATTGTATACAGGTTGAGATAACAACAAAGTCAAACGCCATAATTTCTTTTTTTTTAATTTAATTTAATGAAAGCAAAAAATGTCGTAAATTGCCTCAAATTTTAGAATAAGTTTAGATTTTGCGAATTGGTCATCTTTGACATGAATTATAACCTTCAAATGACCAATGAAACCGTCACACGCTGCCCGAATGTTGCTCTGTGGTGTTTTGGCCCATTCCCGGCGAAGCGCTTGTTTGATGTGATCGATACTTTGGTATTTTTCAGTGCCAACCTTGCTTTCCAAAATACTCTAGACACAACAGTCCAACGGATTGCCAGATTGCCGGAGATAGACCATCGGCTGTTATGGCGGCCCACACCATCACCATGACCGGCGCTTGAGTTTTGGTGGCCAACCGAAGGTGCACATTTTCAGCTGGCCTATTTGGCAAGTAAACACGATCATTTTGTTTGTTTACAGCTGGACAACGAATGTTTTCTCATCGTAGAAAACCAAATTCGGCAGTTCACCACTTTCGGCCAAGCGAAGCAACTCTTTAGCTCTTTTGAGTCTATTTTCTTTCTGTTGCGATGTAAGTTCTTACACTTTTTGGAATTTCAATGGCTTTACCCCGAAATCATTTTTCAACATTTGCCGAATGGAATATTACAATATGTTCAGCTCACGAGCCATTTTTCGGCCACTGCGACGGGTGTTTCGATCAAGTCGTTTCTTTACTTTTCTTTACTTACTGCTGATGTTGCTGTTTCCTTCCGTCCACTTCCTTGACTTCGGGCTACGCTACCAGTATTGCGGTAACGAGCGATGGTACGAGACACAAAAGATTTATTCACATTTAAATGCTGGAGTGTTCTAACGATAGCCACTTGTGATTTTCCAGCCAAATATAAAGAAATCACACTATCAAAAATTTTTCCGTTGCAGAAAAATTTTCAACCGATAGGCACAGACTTTGTTATTTTGAATATGTTTTTGTTATTTGGAATACTTAATGGGAAACGTTTCCCGAAAATATTTGACCACATTTTTCCTTGAGCACTGCTATTTTATTGTTCACTTATGTACCTTGGCCATTTTTGCAACATTTGCCAAAATCCCCAAAAATGCACTCATACGCATCAAATCTCTTTTCAGCGTATCTAAGTACACCTCAATCAATTTCCTGAATTAAGACATTTCAAATGTTAATAAGCTCATTGAACTGGTCATTTACACTTAACTCAGTTGCCTGGACATATAGCACATGGCCAAAATTAATAACCTACAAGTATTGTTCTGTTGACCACCTTGATATACTTATTGTTTTGCTACAATAGCACGAAGCAGGACACATGCCTTTTTCCAGAAGGACAGACGTTGGATAGTTATACTGTGTTTTGTATTAAAAGAAATAAATGCGGTTGGTGCGTATTTTGGTGATTCCTACCACTCTTACAACTGCCCAATGAAGTATGTGGAGGGTGCAGGTAAGTAAATCTGTGTATATCCTTTCAAAATTGCAAAAACAAAATTGTTTTTGTTTGTGGATATAAACGGAGACATGTGTGTATGAATGTATGTATATGTTTTTGTGGACACACGCCTAAATATTCCACTTATACCATATTAATAATACAATTGTTTTGGCTAAGCTGGAAAAGGTGCGAATGTTTATCCATTTCATCCTGTCAATTATCAACTAGTGGTCAATCATATCCATGACAATTGATGTATTAGCCAAAATGTCTTTGTTTTAATGTGGCCATGTGCATTTCTGCCAAACTGACAATTGAATTAGAATTTTCCTTATAAGAGGTAAAATATTTTATTTTGCCGAAACCCGGGATTGAACCGGGGACCTTTAGATCTTCAGTCTAACGCTCTCCCAACTGAGCTATTTCGGCTATATATAGCTTTATATCGGTATATATGTCGCAGTTCAAACAGTAGGTGTTCAACTGCAATTATGATAATAATATTATTGTTATCAAAATCCATTCGAACTGTAATGTGTCCCTTTTTTATTTTTTAATATTTATTTATATTTAATTGGATTTTATTTGAAATAAGTACTGAAGCGACAGAGAAAAACTGTGAAAGATAAATATGCAAATATTTTTATATCCCCTAGAAAATTTTGAAAGAATATTTCTCATTGGAACAATTGAAAAGATAAATTATCTATCACGGAAGATTTCTTCTGAAAATATTAACATCTGACTGAGAACACTTTTCGAATATATAGATTATTACATTCTATGGGTGATAATATATATTCTATGGGTGATTTTTTATACCCTCCTCCTTGAAAAGGAGCGTATAAGCATAAAATTCTAAGTCGATTTGATGTTGTCCGTCTGTCTGACCGTCTGTTGATATCACATTATTTGACGTAGAGCTTCAAAATTTGGAACAACAATTTGCATTGTGTCTAGGATGGCTGGTATTGAAAATGAGATATATCGGTCCACGTTTTGGCACAGCCCCATATATCGGTATCTCCCGATAATCAGTATTTTTATAATTTTTACCACATTTTTCCACGGATTTGTCTAAAATAGGTTGTAGCTCGTGTGGCGAAATATTGTATGTATATGTCCACGTTTTTATATAGTCTCTGTATAACAGTACCTCCCGATATTTCGATGATTTTTGCCACATTTTTTTACGGATTTGTTTAAAAATTGGTATTTGTGGGTCATAATGGGTTCTAGCTCCGGCGGCGAAACATTATTTATGTATGGGTCTAAATTTTGTATGGGTCTAAATTTTCGAATATGGATAATATCCATGCATTCCTTCCTCTTTCGTCCACTTCTTCTGCAAATAGTAAAAATTGAAACAATTATTAAACATGCATATCGAACTGAAAGCGAAGGAATTATCCGATTACGATGCAATTTCAAAAATCTTATATGGCAAAAATGTTAGGGGGTAAACGGTCAAAATCCGCCCACACTTCTGGCACCTTTTCCATATAAGTTCTTAATTGTTGCAATAAAAAACAAACCGAAGGAAGCTGCCGATATAGTTCAAACGAAGCACATCGTTGTATATAAATAAGACATTTGGATCGAACAAGGATTGAACAGTCTCAGCAAAATGCTTTTGTACACTTGTAAACAGTGTAGTGAGCTGGAATAATATTAACAGCTGTCGGACTAGAGGATTAGAAATGACAGCAGTCTGAAGTTGGTTGCAGCTTTTTCATCTCATGTATTTTTTCCGGTAGCAGCTCTTCTATCGTACAGCCCGGTACAACCGGGACCCAACTCTTGACCTTTACTCATTTATTTTATTTTTTTTAGGATTTGAATTACAATTAATGTTATACAGTTTTATAAAAAAATCGGTGTTGCCGAAACCCGGGATTGAACCGGGGACCTTTAGATCTTCAGTCTAACGCTCTCCCAACTGAGCTATTTCGGCGTGTATGAGAGAGCATTTCTATAATTCTTAAAATTCATTCGAGAAATCCTACTAAAATTTTTTTGAAATATCTGAAACCCCTTCAAAACCGCTTAAAGTAAGGTACTGTGACGATCAAAAAGTTTTCCCTTATAGATTCTGAAAACTAATTTCGACAGTTATATTTATTTTATGTGTCTAATGATGTGAAGTTGAAAAAGATATTCAATTTCAGATGTCAGCCGGTGTCCGGAATAGACATTCCTCTTCATGTATACAAAATACATCATTGGTCCTCGAACCATATATTGTATCATATCATATATATTTCTTAAACCAATACGAATTATCAATCAATCAATTCCTAGACAATTTTTTAATCAAATTAGTTTGAAGCAAATCAGAGTAATTTTTATAATGTTATATATTATAATTTGGCAAATTTACAATTGCAATATTTGGACTCACCCATAGCATGGCAACACAATGCAAATTTTAGTGGAATACCATAATCGTCATAATCAGCTGCATCATTATCCTCATCACCAAGCAGATGACTAAAGTTGACTAGAAAAATGTGACCTTTGCTTTGTTAACAACAACAGCAGCAACAACAACAATAAATCCATTCAATAGAACAATAACAACAACAAATTCAAAACAAAACTTCCTCTTCCAACTGCATCTAACTTAGTCGTCTAGTCTAAACTCAGTTTCAGCCCAACGAATTCATTCAAAGCCGAGAATACTTGACTTCGAAATAAACAACAACAAGTACAACAACATTGAATGCAATGCTGTGAAGTACAAATATTTGCTGCATGAATGCAGTCACACATAGCCAGTATTTAGACACGATATACGAGTACTCGCCGCACTTATGAATGTGGTCAAAACAACAACAACAAAACCATGATCATGGCAAAAAGAAAAACTAGGCGATATCAACTTCAAGTAAGTTCGTAACTATGGTAGTGGCAGCATCAGGAACTACTGCAGTATGGTTTAACCAACAGAGAATATACTACTGCATACTGCTGCTGCTGCTCGCGCTTCGCTTGCAGAGTCCAACCAGAATAATTACAACAACAACAGCAAAACGTAGAACACATACAATTCCGAAAACCAGAAATGAAGTGCCACTACACTCCATGCATCCAACCAACCATCCATCCATTCCGGTGTAAAATGATCTTCTCGTTATTCGGCTGACTGCCTTGTAACAAACAGTCAAACACCATTGGCTGTTTGTGGGTTGCCAACGGCGGGGCAAATCTGTTTTAAAGGGGAACTTTTTGAAAAATCGACAAAAAATGGGAGTCGTATGAATGTGGGTAGCCATTTTATTTCATGTGTTGAACAATTTTAATTGAGATGCAAAAGGGACAGTCCTTTACATCACATTCCAACCACACGCAACCGGAACCCATATATTCAGAGATAAACAAATTCAAGCCCTATCAATTATTTCATGATCGTAGTAAATGTCTTTTAATGCATCTTAGCCAATTGAGGTTAAACATGTTCTAGGGAAGCAGAAAACGACAACATCCCCAATGGGACACAGTTCGTAGTAAATAAGGTATGCCTTGCGAGGTATCTCCATAGTACCTGCACTATTTGTAACATATTTTAATGCCATTCTACATGTGTTCTTGTGGTCCCAGAATACATTGAAAATATAAATCTTTCCTAATCCTTAGGAATTCACTTATATTAAACAAGTAAGAAAAGGCTATAGCCGTGCGGGGCCGACTATGTTATACCCAACAACACTACAATACATTAGAAGCCCCTTATGTCCAAATCCATATTGGAAGATTTCGATTTTGAAATTATGATTTTGACTAGGGACATTTGCCCAACATTTATGCACTCCGTCGGGCTGTTCGTTGTTGTAGTCTATTTTACAGACACATATAACCCAATCCAATCCAATCCAATGGTCATCCAAAATGCTGGAATACTTCCCTGTCCTTAACTCTCTTTACCGGCGTGTCGATTGGCTTCAATTGTGTGATCGGAAAAACATTTCTGTTTTTGGTTAATTTGAACCTCTAAATATTTTGCAATTATCTCCAAAAGCAAGAAGTCCCTCTGTATCTTCAAATTTAGACTCATCTATATGATTTGCTTGTCTACGATATTTGGCTATATTCGTCAACGAAATCAGCATAAAAAGCCAGAAGTTCGCCTTTTGTGTATTTCGGATATCGCCTGTAAGTAATGATGGTATTTTTTCACACAAAATTAGTGGTCTATTGTACCCGCTGTCCTAAACTCTAACTTTATGCGAGATTTTGTGTCCTTTGGTTTCTATTTGTGACCTTTATAATGGCTGCAAAATTAGGAACATTTTTAGTTGTTGGTCCATTTCAACCCCCTAATATATTGCGGACATCTTTGAAAACAATAGGCCTAGCCCTTCTGACCTTGTAAAAATTTTCGTGAGGATCGGACGATATTTGCAATCTGTATATAATAACCCAAACCGGTGTTGTAAGCTGAAAAAATATTATAAGTCAAATTGAAAAATCGCATGCGATAAAAAATATGAAAAAATAAAAAAATGTCACAAATGTCTATTTAAAATCTTTATTGGCATATTTTTCTGCGATTTTTTTAGATTTTATACTTTTATGTCAAGAGGGCATTCTGAATTGACAAAATTTGTCAAAATCGGTCCAGCCATTCTTGAGATATAACTAACATCCCCTTCCTGTGTATATACACATTGTATATATTTTGCTATATACATCCGATATATTTACTATTGGAATCTACGTAACGGCCAGAATTGACCTGTTCGTCTATTTGTGATTTCGCCGGGACTAAAAATATTCGCGGTTTAATGGAAAATTTTACTTTTATCTAACACAAATGTTGTGGCCTATTTCACCCACTAAATATTACCATGATCATCAAAATTGGAAGGCTTCTGCCCAGCTCTAAGCTCTAGCCCCATGCTAACTTCTGCTTTGATTGGTCTATAATTGTGACCTGTAGAGCAACTGCAAAATCAGGAATTTTTCAATTTTTGGTCCATTTCAACCCCTAAATATTATGCGATAGGGTTCTATTCTGACCTCCATTCTAAATTTCGTAGGATCGGGCCATAATTGCGACCTGTAGAGTGATTACAAATTAACATGGACAGACGGACGGAAGGACATACATAGCTAGATCGACTCAGCTCGGCGAGATAGGAAGATTCATATATACTTTCCTATGTGGGAAACCAATATTTCGTGGTGTTACATAATTTTTGGCCCAATCAAACTTATAATACCCCCAACACATAGTGTTGTAGGGTATAAAAATGCATTCTAGGTTTAAAGCCGTACTTAATATCAGTTTATGCAAAATTTTCGTAAAAAATGAAATGATTTTTTTATCCATTTTTCTCAGCCTTTTTTCGATTTGTTGTATGAAAGTAACATAAAACTTCGATTTAGACAGAAAACTTCAGCGGAGGAAATATTCTACACCTAAATTAAATTATAAGTCCTAAATAAAACCACATTTTTGGGAATGATAGTTTTGAAGTAAATTATATTCGAATTTTGAAAAGTGCACCTTCAAATTTAAGATTCATTTCAATTGCCAAACGTCTTCCTGTGTAAAACATTAAAAACCAATACTGACCATAACATCAGAATTTTAGCTGTATCTCTTCACCTAATTCCGAACTCAGTAATGTTTAGAGGAACATTTCCTAGTCCTATCCTTTCAGCCAATAGAAAATTTAGCACCATTTAGTACCTTTCGTACAATTGTAGCATACATTCCCAAAATCTCCTCCATATCTTTACCACAGAAACCAACAGTGATGTCAATATCAATTTTCACAATTTTCCCTCTATCCCTTCACCTAAGACCAAATATTGTATCATTCAGTACTTTTCGTACACTTGTGGTATTCATTTCCGAAACCACCTCCATATCTCAATCGCAGATGAAATTTGAGAACCCTAAACCCCACTTTGAGGACCCTAAATCAATTCACCCGCCACCAATTTCTACCAAATGTAATACAATTTAGTACTTTTTGTGTACTGGTGTACACATTTCCAAAACAACCTATTTATCGCAAACTTACCACCAACAGGGACCCCAATACAAAAATTCTAAATTTTAGTCATTTTGTTGAATATTGTTGCTAGCCACGTTTAAAATGGAGTTTCCAACCAATATTTAAAGAAGAACCGAAAAGACCGAAGTAATTCTTTTACTACTGCCTTAGTAGTAATATTTTTGTCAAACATAGATCGCTGCACAGAAAGGGAAACGATAATCCGATTTTGCTCCAACTTTGCAAATCCTAATATTTGCGTCAGTGCTAGGTCAGGTGCAAAAAAATTTATATTATATCGGTCCACTCCATCAAGTACCTCCCCCACAAAGGGATCAAAATGTTGAATATTTATATCTCTCATAAAATCCGAAATAAGCATCAGGTTCTCTTTATATTTCAAATATCCCATTATTTCTACTGACACAAGATCTGCTGTGAAGATGGGATATATCGGTTCACTTCTTCTGGTACCTCGCCCACAAAGGCTCAAAATTTTGAATAGCCGTGAAACTCATTAAAATGCGAAATTAACATCCGATTCCATTCAGACATTGTGCATCTCAATATTTCCATCAATGCAAGATCTGTTATTTTTAAAACTAAATATAATCCAATGGTCATCCAAAATTCTGGAACTCTTTCCTATCCTTAGCTAACTTCTCGGGAGTGTCGATTGGCTTCAATTGAATGGATTTTTTCAGTTTTTGGTTCATTTGAGCACCTAAATATTTTGCGATCATCTCCAAATGCAAGAGGCCTCTGCTCTGTATCTCTAAATTTATACTCATCTATATGATTTGCCTGTCTACGATAATTGGATATATTCGTCATCGAAATCAGCATAAAAAAGCCAGAAGTTCGCCTTTTGTGTATTTCGGATATCGCCTGTAAGTAATGTTGGTATTTTTTCACACAGGAACAAAATCAGGAACATTTTTAGTTGTTGGTCCATTCAACCCCTAAATATATTGCGGACATCTTTGAAAACAATAGGCCTAGCCTATCTGAGCCTAACCCTACCCTTGTTAAAATTTTCATGAGGATTGGACGATAATTGAAATCTGTATATAATAACCCCAACCTGTGTTGTAAGGTGAACAAATATTACAAAATATACACTTCAATATTATAAGTCAAATTGAAAAAATCGCATGCGATAAAACAATATGAAAAAATAAAAAAATGTCACAAAATACTACAAAATTTATATTAACATCATTATTGGCATCTTTTGATGCGATTTTTTTTTAGATTTTATACTTTTAAGCCAAGAGGGCATTCTGAATTGACATAATTTGTCAAAATCGGTCCAGCCATTCTTGAGATATAAGCATTTTAGATAACCGCCCCTTCCTTTGTATATATGTATTGTATATATTTCGCTATATATATCCGATATATTCACTATCGATATCTACGTAACGGTCAGGATTGACCTGTTCGTCTTTTTATGATTTCGCCGGGACTTTTATTTAACACAAATGTTATGGCCTATTTCACCCACTAAATATTACCCGATGACCATCACAATTGGAAGGCTTTTGCCCAGCCCTAAGCTCTAGAACCACGCCAACTTCCGCTTCGATTGGTGGTATAATTGCGACCAGTAGAGCAGCTGCAAAATCAAGAAATTTTTAAGTTTTTGGTCCATTTCAACCCCTACATATTTTACGATCATCTCCAAAAGAAATAGGGTTCTATTATGGCCCTATCCCCACCTCCATTCTTAATTTCGTGAAGATCGGGCCATAATTGCGACCTGTAGAGTGATTACAAATTAACATGGACAGACGGACATACATAGCTAGATCGACTCAGCTCGGCGAGATAGGAAGATCCATATATACTTTCTAATGTGGGAAACCAAATTTCGAGGTGTTACATAATTTTTGGCCCAATCAAACTTATAATACCCCCAACACATAGTTCTGTAGGGTATACATATAGAAGTGTGTGGAATTTGCCCCCTTTATTTAGGTTACTTTGAGATATAAGCTTTCAAAAGGGCGTATTTTAAATCTACTTTCATAATCCTACTAAGTGGTAACACTACAATCCATCATCACCATCAGCAGTATTTCCCCTGTGTGTATGTGTGTGTGTGTGTATGGGTAACATACTATCATGTTTTGTATCCGTATTAAAGTTTAAGCCAAATAATGGTTGTTGCTGTTTGCAATGCGCTTACAACAAATGTGGTTAATGTACTTGGTCTCGCTCCATACAGCAGCAGTAGGTATCGTGATCATGGCTGTGCTTGTTGTTATTGTAGTTGTTTGTCGATGCGATTGCTTCGTTGTTGTTGGTTGTATCGCTGCAACGATGGATGGCGATGATGCTGTTGCCGTGGCTGCAGCAATCGCTGCAGTTGGTTGGCAGTTGCAATGCTGTGACTGAATAGTTGCTTTTACTACGGTCATTGGCCCCTTGTGACGTCACCGGTTCAATGGCAAATTGTGACCCAGATTGTCTGTGCTGTACGATCCACTACTGATTGTGTGAGTGTTTGCTGGTGGTGGTTGTTATTATTGTTGTTATGTTTTGTATCTTGCCTGTATCCACACTACACGGCTCACACACCCAGTCAGTCAAGCTGGCTGGCTGGCTGGCTGGCTGGCTGGCTGGCTGGCTGGCTGACTGGCTGGTAACCAAAAACGTCAAAAGAGTTTATATTAAACTTGTTTCCGCATTTCAGTTTTTTCATGCTCTTAAATTTCATTTGCTCTTCAAAGAGTTTTGAGGTTGAGGCTAACATGGCTCATAACATTGTAGAACTTTTTTACAGATTAATTTATTCTCTGTTTTGATAAAAAAATAACTCTTAATTTAAGCTTATCTTGATTCTCAGTTTCAATCTCTGATGATCTTAGAAATCAGATGTTTGGTTCCGTAGGATTGGTGAACCTGCACAATGGGATGTGAATGTGGGTCGTTGGGCACACAAATTTGGCCCTGCTGCCGTGTTGATTTTGTTTGGTGAATATTCCGTTTAGACGAAAATTGAGTGTTTTAACTGAAGAGAGATCAATGTAAATTTCATATATTACACTGTGCAACAAAATTCTATTATACCCTCCACCATAGTATGGAGGGTATACTAAGTTTGTCATTCCGTTTGTAACACCTCGAAATATACATTTTAGACCCCACAAAGTATATAATCGACATAGAATTTTATGTTGATCAATAATATATCAGCATAAAATTCTATGTCGATTTAGCGATGCCCGTTCGTCCGTCAGTGGAAATCACTCTAGCTTCCGAACGAAATGAAGTAGCTTACTAAAATGTTACTCAAATGTGTATTATGTCTGCAGGACTTTTGATATTGAAAATGGGTCATGGAGGTCCACGTTTTGGTATAGCCCCCATATAATGGTACCTCTCTTTTCTCATTATTTGGAGGATTTAAGCGACATTATTCACCGGAATTGTTTCAAATTTAGTATTAGAAGTTCGTAATAGATAGTAAAGCCTGAGACTGAAAATTGTATGTGCAGGTCCAGGTCTTCGTATAGCCCCCATATAACGTTACCTCCCGATATTCGATATTTTGGTGATTTTAGCGACATTATTCACCGGAATTGTTTCGAATCCGGTATTTGAAGTTCCTACTGGATACTACTGCCTAAGACAAAAAATTGTCTGTGCAGCTCCACGTTTTGAGATACAGTTGTATCTCCCTATACTCAGTATTTTGATGATTTTAGGTACATAATTCACCGAATTACAGCATTTTTACTTGTTTCATTAACAAATGTTACTTCTTCTACCCCCTCCACAAATTAATTTTAAACTTCACACATACCAATATTTCAAAGACAACATACAAGATCCGGTGTGAATATGGAATATATCGGTCCGCTACTACTGGTATAAAAATTTTGAATAGTAAAACGCTTATAAAATGCGAAATACGAATTCAATTCTCTTCAAATTTCACACATGCCAATATTTTTATCGGTATTAGAGGAAGTTGAATACTCTACTCCACGTGAATAATCCACTATATTTGTCACCTCACACACATTTCAACATTTTCCGAAAATTATCACGTATCTCATATAAAGTGAAGAAAGTAGGTTGCAGGTTGTAATATTTATATCAGACTTGGCTCAGATGCGAATAGGACAATATCGGCCCATTCCTTCAGAATCTCCTTCATAAAGGGTTAACAATTTGAATAAACATAACGGAAGGTTATGCGCATATGGTTATGTAAAATTCCAACAGCAAACAAAGTTTCGGGATCCCAAAACAAACTTTGTATTGGTGCTTTATGTAGCTTTACCTAGCCAATAAGGATTGATTATATTTTACCAAATTCTGAACTTTTGTGGGGCTAGTGGACCGACATTGCTCATCTCCGAACTCGATGCCTTTGAGACTTCAGCTCATTCAGTTTGAAAATGCGGCGAGGACGAGCCATTGGATAGTACTCGATTTATACATCAAAAACCCAAATGAAATTGCCCTCTTTTGCCATTTGCCAACTAGGCTTTACCATTTACAATAAGGCATATAGTCATGTCTATATTATATTGTCCGATTTTTCCCCATAGTGCAATCACAATTACATTCTTTTTTATATTGATAATTCCTCTTATTTGCCACATTCAACACTATTATCCTCGTCTTCGTTTCGTGTTGTACCTATCCATACCCGCATCTTTACTATGTTTCTCTTCTCCTTATCTCTTTCTGATTCTCTCCGTTTATTTAATTATAAATTACATTGTTGCCATAGTTGTTGACTATAAATTGCTCATAAAATGGCTAATGAACTTCTAATGGTCTTGTCCGACATTTTGTTCATGGATTGACCAAATTTGGTCAAATGTTTAATGTTTGAATCTCTTGTCTACCATCTTTCTATGGGAGATACCATGTAAAGTTGTGATTTTTTGTTAATGTTTAAAATAATATATTTGGTTATTCAATTTTGATTTATGATCAATTAGTGGAAATTTGGTCATGGCTTCACATATACTTTGGACGTTCTATTTTGGTCTATGTTGTGATTTGTAATATTTTTTTGCCTAAAAGATTTTTTTATTTTTTTTCGATTG
This sequence comes from Musca domestica, assembly GCF_030504385.1. Classification (NCBI taxonomy): domain Eukaryota; kingdom Metazoa; phylum Arthropoda; class Insecta; order Diptera; family Muscidae; genus Musca; species Musca domestica. The sequence goes on from NW_026712114.1 coordinate 40,985,178, forward strand.
GATAGTGATTTAAATAAATAAATTGAGAAACCGACAGATATATGGTTATTTCGGAGTTAAGTTCGAAATTTCTTTATCCTCGAGCATGGAAGAATTAAGAAGTGAAAACCAGTAAAAAAAGTCCTAAAGTCGAGCGGGGTCGATTTTATGATACCCTACACCACTTTGCTAATTTAGTTGAGCTTTAGTTGAGTTGATTGATTATAATTACAATTTAAAATTCAAAAGACTAAATATGCCGAAGTATTTGTATCTTTGAAATTCGGACTTGTATTGCCCATTTGGTGCAAAATTAATTTGAAATCATGACCTGAATATCGCTGTTACGGAGTGCATATCACCGCTGTGGGTAACAAATATAACAAATCGGATGAACATATATATGGGAGCTATAGCTATATCTGAACCGATCTTCGCCAAATTTGGCATACTAGCTCCTAGACTCAATTCGGTCGTATGTGCCAAATTTCATCCCATTTGGACAAATTTTAGACGTTTGGTGGACAATAAAAGGTAAATCGGACGAAGTTATATATGGGAGCCATATCCAAATCTGAACCGATCTCGATAAAATTCAGCAAAGGTATTTCTGAGCTGCATTTGATATATTTCCACAAATATTGTTGTTACGGAGTGCATATTATGGCTGTGGAGGACAAAAATAACAAATCGGATGAACAATATATATGGGAGCTATAGCTATATCTGAACCGTTTTCGATCAAATTTGGCATACTTATTTTAAGGCCTAATTTGCTTATATGTGCAAAATTCCATACTATTCGGGCTGATATTACACGTTTGGTGCACAATAGAAGGCAAATCGGACGAAGATATATATGGGAGCTATATCTAAATTTTTACCGATTATCTCCAATTTCAATAGGGATCGTCCTTGGGCCAAACAAATGTTGTTTGGAAAATTTCATCTCAATCGGATAATAAATGCGACCTGCATTTTGTTCACAAGAATACATGGACAGACGGACGGACAGACGGATTGACATGTATAAATCAACTCAGAAAGTGATTCTATGCAGATCATCAAAAGGAACTATGGGTCTATCTCGTTTCCTTTTGCCTGTTACAAACAAATGCACAAAGACATAATACCCTGTCCACCTTGTGGTGTAGGGTATAAACAGCTAAGTTTTACGTACCGTTTAAATGCAAACCGTTATGTGGGGGATATAAGAAGAGGAGGTCCTGCATACTAATTATTTGTCATAAACTGTAGTACCCATTAGGAACTTCAAATACGAGATTTAAAACAATTCCGTTGACTAATGTCTCTAAAATCATCAAAATAACAAATATAGGGAGGTATCGTTATATGGTGGCTATACGAAGGCGTGGACCTGCATAAGCAACTTTAAATACGAAATTTGGAAAAATTCCCATCACTTAAAACAATTCACTTGACTAATGTCTATAATACCATAAAAAATTCCGAATATCGCAAGGTACCGTTATATGGGAACTATACGAAGACGTTGACCTGCACAGAGAATTTTCTGTCTTAGGCTGTAGTATGCATTACGAACTTCAAATACCAAATTCTAAACAATTCCGCTAATAATGTCGCTAAAATCATCAAAATACCGAATATCGGGAGGTGCCGTTATATGGGGGCTATACCAAAACGTGGACATGACCAATTTTCAATAGAAGGATAGACGGACGGACGGACATCGCTAAATCGACATAACATTTTGCTGATCAAGAATATATATACTTTGTGGGGTCTAAATGTATATTTCGAGGTGTTACAAACGGAACGACAAACCTAATATACCGCCGCGGAATTCCCATATAGGCGTAGGGAAAACCACAAAAATCGTATGGGGCGACTCCAATGAGATAAAAACGATAAAAACTTATATTTTTAGTCAAGAAAGAGATTAGTGAGGTAACACGCATCCTTACTGTCACTTGGGCCTACAAGCTCATCTGTACAAAATAGGTTGTGCAGATAACAGCATATGCAAGGCATGCGGGGAAGATGATGAAACTTTGGAGCATTTTCTCTGTCAATGCCCAGCGTTTGCAAATATCAGATCCTAATTCTTAGGGATCGACTCCATACCAGACCTAAATCAGATTGTGCTAAATGAAATAATACAGTTAATGAATTTTGTGAGGGCAACTGAAATTCATTTATAAAACCTCTCAATAATTAATACTGGCTTAAGTGTATGTCCACTAGGACATGTGGCGATCGTTTTTGCCCCCCTCTTCAGCCTTACCTAATCACGGATCATAATTATAGATCGATCGAAGTGTAATTTTGCGTGGAGTTAGAGTTTAAGGCAGGACATACGGCTAAAATTTTGGGTGGTTAGCAAGTTAAATCGACCATAATTTCGGCCCATGCCATGTTCACGAGTGCTAGAAATTTAGAGACCGAAAAGTCCGGTAGCTTTTTCTGTATATATATATTTTTGGTTTTTTGGTGGTGATGTCAGACTAAATATATCCCTTCTTTACCATTACTTTCATATTGGAGGAGGAGAGGGGAAATTGGAAGACGATATAACAAAATGTCCTACAATATATGCTTGCCGATATACTATTTTCCATATGACCTTAACAGCACCAATACCTAAACTCTCTGAAATACCGGAAAAAATGTGATGAGTGATGACAATGTATGCACGTGTACATATACATATGTCGCATCGAAGATTGGCGCTAACAAACATCTACCATACATACATACTTACATTACCAACAAATATGCCCATGTTTGGGCATCATCATTGTTGTTTCGACGCCGCCATCACCTTCGCAAATTCGCAAATTAATAATTGTGAAAAGTTCTCACCATGCCTATATCAGCCAGCTACTGCCATTTCTGACTTCCTTGTTGTTATTATACGTGACGAATTCAGACGAATTAAAATGCACGAATTTCGATGATCTTTCGTTGGCTTTGTTGTTGTTGGGTCTCTCCTCTTCGTGGCATTCGTTGGCGATCCTCATTTGTATGTGATGTGGTTTCCTTTTGATGATGATCGTGTGACCAGTGTTGCATGTAATTTGTTATTTGATTTTATTGTTATTTTTATTTTTATATGCATTGCTGCATGCAAGTCGACGACAACGGCAGCAACAACAACAACAACAACGACGACGACACTACCATTGTTGGGTATTTTCTTCCTTCTTTTTTTTGTCTGTGCCTCAAGTTGCATGACAAAGTTTCCACACAAGAAAACAAACACAAATATGCAATCGCTTTTCTCGAACTTCAACTCGGCTTGCAGTGAAGTGAATGAAAATAGGAAGTTGGGTTCAGTTTAATTCGAATCGAATTAGCCCTTTTGAGATGCATACGGTACGACTTTTGCAGAAGTTGCAGATTCATTGGTGTAATAGTTTAAAATTAATTTAAATAGGTTAGAATGTGTCAATATCCGTTAACTCTAAGCCTATTGTACCAAATATTATATCTTCATCTTCTATTTAATGCTGGTATTTTTATGTTTTCTGATACTTTTGATTATTCGCCATTTTGACCCCTTGTTCTGTGTTCCGAAAAGATCTGTTGAAATATTGAGATTTTATAAGACACGTCACTGATTCGCTCAAAGAGTGTCATATATCAGAAAATTCCGTTTCAAAAATGTAATTTTAAGAAATGACTGACTATTTTATTTTTTATAATTAACAAAATTATACTAAACAAGTAAGCAAAGGCTATAGACGTGCGGGGCCGACTATGTTATACCCTACAACACTACAATATGTTAGAAGCCCCCTTATGTTCAAATCCATATTGGAAGATTTCGCTTTTGAAATTAGGATTTTTACTAGGGACAATTGCCCAACATTTATGCACTCCGTCGGGCTGTTAGTTTCTGTAGTCCATTTTACAGATAAAATAATCCAATGGTCATCCAAAATGCTAGAATTCTTCCTTGCCCTAAACTCTCTTCACAGGCGTGTCGATTGGCTTCAATTGTGTGATTGGAAAAACATTAATGTTTTTAGTTAATTTGAACCCCTAAATATTTTGAAATCATCTCCAAAATCAAGAAGCCCCTCTGTATCTCTTAACATTAAAAAACCAGAAGTTCGACTTTTGTGTATTTCAGATATCGCCTGTAAGTAATGCTTGTATTTTTTCACACAAAATTAGTGGTCCATTGTACCCGCTGTCCTAAACTCTAACTTTATGCGAGATTTCGTGTCCTTTGGCTTCTATTTGTGACATTTATAACGGCTGCGAAATTAGGAAAATTTTAGTTGTTGGTCCATTTCAACCCCCTAATATATTTCGGAAATCTTTAAAAACAATATTCCTAGCCCTTCTGAGACCAACCCTACCCTTGTGAAAATTTTCGTGAGGATCGGACGATATTTGCAATACTTATATAATATCCTCAACCTGTGCTGTAAAAAAATATTACAAAATATTATAAGTCAAATTGAAAAAATCGCATGCGATAAAAAAAAATATGTAAAAAAATGTAACAAAATACTACAAAATCTATATTAACATCATTGTTGGCATATTTTTTGGCGATTTTTTTTTATATTTGTTACTTTTATGTCAAGAGTGCATTTTGAATTGACAAAATTTGTCCAAATCGGTCCAGCTATTCTTGAGATATAAGCATTCTAACTAACATCCCCTTCCTTTGTATATACGCAGTGTATATATTTCGCTATATATATCCGATATATTTCCTATCGACATCTACGTAACAGTCAGAATTGACCTATTCGTCTATTTGTGATTTCGCCAGGATTAAATATATTCGCGGTTTAATGGAAAATTTGTCTTTTATATAACACAAATATTGTGGCCTATTTCACCCACTAAATATTATCCGATGACCATCAAAATTGGAAGGCTTCTACCCAGCCCTAAGCTCTAGCCCCATGCTAACTTCCGCTTTGATTGGTGTATAATTGCGACTTGTATAGCTACTGCAAAATCCGACATTTTTTCAGTTTTTGGTCCATTTCAACCCCTAAATATTATGCGATCATCTCCAAAAGAAATAGGGTTCTATTCTGACCCTAGCCCCACCACCATTCTAAATTTCGTGAAGATCGGGCTATAATTGTAACCGGTAGAGTGATTACAAATTAACATGGACAGACGGACGGACGGATGTATGAAATTTGAAGAGAATCGGCAGTTCAATTCACATTTTATGATCGCTTTGGTTATTCGCAATTTTGAGACTTTGAGGGAGAGGTACCATAGGGTGTGGGCCGATATCTACCGTATTCACAGCATAATATAAAATTGATAAACACGGTGAGATAAAAAACACAACAAAGTCAAAAGCCATAATTTTTGCATTTTTTAAAAAAATTTTATTGAATGAAAGCAAAAAATGTCAGAAATAGCATCAATTTTTAGAATAAGTTTAGATTTGTTCCAATTTGTCTCCTTTGGCACGAATTAGGCCTTCAAACGGCCAATGAAACCGTCACACGCTGCCCGAATGTTACTCTGCGGTCTTTTGGCCCATTCCCGGCGAAGCGCTTGCTTAAGGTGATCGACACTTTGGTATTTTTTAGTGTCAACCTTGTTTTCCAAAATACTCCATACACAATAGTCCAACGGATTGGTATTCGTAGATTTTGGGGGCCATTGTGCGCTGGAAATGAAGCGAGGAACCTCATTTTGTAACCATTATTGGGTGGCTCGTACTGAGTGCGATGGTGCTAAGTTCTGCTGAAATGTCCAAGGTCTGCGGCCAAAATGTTTGCGTGTCCCAATACACCTCCATAATTGGTATTCGTAGATTTTGGGGGCCATTGTGCGCTGGAAATGAAGCGAGGAACCTCATTTTGTAACCATTATTGGGTGGCTCGTACTGAGTGCGATGGTGCTAAGTTCTGCTGAAATGTCCAAGGTCTGCGGCCAAAATGTTTGCGTGTCCCAATACACCTCCATAATGTTTTCTGATGCCACGGTAGATTGTTATGGCGGCCTCACCATTACTATGACCGGCGCTTGAGATCTGGTGGTCAACCGTAGGTGCACATTTTCAGCTGAACTCTTTGGCAATAAACACGATCATTTTGTTTGTTTACAAACTGCTGGACAACGAATGTTTGGCAATAAACACGATCATTTTGTTTGTTTACAAACTGCTGGACAACGAATGTTTTCTTATCGGGGAAAACCGAATTCGGCAGTTCACCACTTTCGGCCAAGCGAAGCAACTCTTTAGCTCATATGAGTCTATTTTCTTTCTGTTGCGGTGTATTTTTTTGCACTTCTTGAATTTCAATGGCTTTACCCCAAGCTCATTTTTCATTATTTGCCGAATGGAATATTGCGATATGTTCAGCTCTCGAGCCATTTTTCAGCCACTGCGACGCGGGTTTCGATCAAGGCGCTTCTTTACTTTTCGAACCATTTCTGCTGATGTTGCTGTCCACTTCCTTGACGTCGGGCTACGCTGCCAGCATCACTGTAACGAGCGATGGTACGAGACACAAAAGATTTATTCAAATTTAAATGTTGGAGTGCTCTAACGATAGCCACTTGTGGTTTTCCAGCCAAATAATGTAAAGAAATCATACTATCAGGCTTGAATTCTATCACGAATAACTTTTTTCTGGAAAATTCTCACCAAAATGCTTTTGTACGCTTGTAAACAATATAATGAGCTGCCACTGGAATAATTTTAACAGCTGTCGGACCAGTGGCTTAGAAATGACAGCAGTCTAAAATTGGTTGCAGTTTTTTCATCACCCCTGTAGCCATATGGCTGAGGGTATAACTAGCAAGAAAGTACCAGTAGGTTTGCCAACAGATCCATGCAACAAATATATGTACATCCAGTTGGGGATCGGTGAATTATTTCGCATTTTAAAAGAGTCCGGATCATTAAAAATTTCGCAATTTTTTGGAGAGTTACCAGAAGACCGATTTACGTTTTATTTGAGAATTATATATATATATATGAACAGGTGCAAGAATGAGAAGAGCGATATGGCCTATCTTTACCTTATAACTGGTTAGTGGAAATATTTTAATACACAATTTCTTGAAGAATATAAGTGATTAATTTTACGTAAGGACTACTCGTTTATTGCCTTCTATATCTAAGTTTAGCCAGCCTGATAGACATTTTGGTTATATCAAAAGATATATACACTCTGTAGGCATACGGTTATACAATACTTTTTTTTCTGGATGTGATGACTAGGACTGTTTTTACACTTTTAACTATTTCAACGCATATAGTGAAATCACAACATCAACTGCCTTCATGTTGTTTTAGCTAGAATATTCAACACTTTGTATTCTTATCCAACCAACCATAATTCTCAATTTGTATCAAACCTAACTTTAGGGTAATAATTATACGAATTATATCAACTCCAAAACGATCAAAGACATAATTTGTCATATATTTAAGGTCCGCTCATAAAATGCCATAAAAAACTGATTCCCACGACAACAACAACGACAACACAAACAGGCGATAAAGTGGGGACCCATCCGATTGCAACAAATATGTCAATAAAATTGAAATTGTTATGAATTGTTGAAAAAAGAAAGTCAGCCAGAGTCAGTGTCGTCCACACCCTGCAATTGATTGCTGGGTTGATTGCTTTGCTGATCGTGTTTCTGTTGATAAAATATTCTTGTGGTTGTTGTTATGTTGTTGCTGATGTTATTATTGCTACCAATGGCTATGGACAAATATTGTTTTACATCGTCCTTCTTTATTGAGTTCTTAGCCATGTTTACGGTGTGTTAATGCAATCAATTGCTTGATGATGCCTTTGGTGGTTTGTTTTGGTTCCGATGATGATGATGACGACGACGAGGGGGAGGACGAGGACGTTGGTTGTGGTTGTTGTCCCGTTGTTGTTATCAACATTTGTTGTTACTGGTGCTGCTGTCGCTGCGGCAATATAATTCATGCAATATTGTGTCTGCAATGGCTTGGATCGCTGACGATCATGTTTACATTTCATTTTGCCAAGCCTGCACCTTCTTCAGAAAATTGCTAAAGACCCATAGCCATTTTCACAGCCACTTGCCATTGAAGACGACAGACTTTGTTTTTAAAGTCAGTGTTTTTTTTTTAATTCTTGCCAACATTTATGTTGTTGCTTTCGGGTTTGTTTTTGTATTCTAAATTAAATCAGTTTTAACGACTTTTTAATGGCATAAACATTTATGCGGTTACAGCAGAGAACGCCAAGGTGCTGAATATTTTGTTGTCACTTGTCTTTATTATTATTTGCCGGCTCACTTTTCGTTATTATTTTGTAGCCAAAAAAGCAAGTCCATTAAAATTTAAGAGCATATGAGTGTTATACCGCGATAAGCCCCATTATGACAATTAGTATTATCAGCCATCTCACGAAAGTAAATATTTTGCTATTCCCCTCGCTCAGGTGCAGGTCATATTTTTTTTAGAGCAGTGCAACATATATTTTCTTTGGAGCTTTTTTTGTTCAAACTGTTGGCAGTGAATATGAGCCAGGTCATATTGGTCTACATTTTGGTAAATCTTGAATTACAAATTTCTAGAGTTCAGTCTAATCAATTTAAGTTCTCAATATCAAACAAACAGGTTATCCACATTTCCTCCTTATTTAGGTGCAATTTTCATTTTGAGTTGTTTGAGACTATCACACGCCCTTGGATGATGTTGTCAATGTATACCCTAATTTTGCTATAACTCGCTTATCCTTGAAACCCATCTAATCCGATAACATTTTAGCTTATCTTCTCCAATCGATATATGTTATAGCTCCTGTGAGATTAATGGTATGTACATAATTTCGAACAGTGAACACCATTAAATATTGACATGTTATCATCGCTCAAAATTGCAGTACCACTGGTACGCAACATCAAATATTTATGTAGATAACATTCTGTACAAATATACGTACATACGTACAAAAATGAACATAAAAATACGATCACTTAATGTATATGTAAATATTTACTAATAACATAACAATGTATGTAAATACAATTATATGTTGTACAGTGGTTCCATACCAATTTTCAATCAAATACATATTCATAACAAGTAAGGAAAAGTCAAATGTCGGGTGGGGCCGGCTATAACAAAGGAAATTATTTCAAGTAGATCTACCATCTATCGACATTTGGCTTTACAGCAGTTATAGTTTGCTTTAGAGTGATGATATGCTATCAGAGAAGGAGAAGGATTATATTAAAAAAAAAAAAAAACAAGTAAAAAATCTGTAAGTTCGGCCGGGCCGAACTTTTGATTTGGTACAAATTTGGCAATTTCCAAAAAAATAAAATCCGTTAAAAATTCTGTTAAAATATTAAAAATACCGAATGCCTACGACGACGTGGACCTGCATAGGCAAATTTTGTCATAAGTTATCACAATATTTAAATGCGAAACTTGAAGAAAAATCTGTTTATAATGTAGCTTAAATCATCAAAATACCAAATATAGGGGGTACCGTTATATGGGGGCTATACGAAGACGTAGACCTACATGAACCATTTTCTGTTTTATGCTGCAGTATCTATTACTATTACCAAATTTGGAATGATTCCGTTAAATAATATCGCTAAAATCATCAAAATACCGAATATGGGGGGCTATAGGTCTACCTACATGGCCCATTTTCTGTTTTATGCTGCAGTATCTATTACGAACTTCAAATACCAAATTTGGAATGATTCCGTTAAATAATGTCGCTAAAATCATCAAAAATACCGAATATCGGGGAGTACCGTTATATAGGGGCTATATGACGACGTGGACCTACATGGCTCATTTTTTGACTTAGGATGTAGTATCCATTACGAACTTCAAATCCCAAATTTGAAAAGATTCCGGTAAATAATGTCGCTAAAATCATCAAACTACCGAATATCGGGAGGTACCGTTATATGGGGGCTATACGAAGACGTGAACCTGCACAGATAATTTTCTGTCTTAGACCGTAGTATCCATTACGAACTTCAAATGCCAAATTTGAAACAATTCCGATAAATAATGTCGCTAAAATCATCAAAATACCGAATATCGGGAGGTACCGTTATATGGGGGCTATATGATAACTTGGATCTACATGGCCCATTTACGAACTTAACCTGCCTACTGGCAAAATATACATGTCTGCAAAAAGTTTGCCTTCTATCTCAATTTGTTCGAAAGATAGCGTGATTACAACAGACAGACACACAGACGGACGTGGCTAAATCGTCTTAGAATTTTACGCTGATCAAAAATATATATACTTTGTTAGTTCTGACATGAGTATTTCGAGGAGTTGCAAACGGAATGACAAAATTAATATACTCTCCATAGTATGGTGGAGGGTATAAAAATATATCGGAGCCGAGTTGCACAAAATGGAAACGTACGTCCCGAAATTCACTTCATTTGGGTTGATATTAGCCAATATTTGCACAATAAACATGAAATCGGATTAAGGATATATATATGGGAGCTATATCTAAATCTTAGCCATTCTCGATAAAATTTGACTAAGGTATTTCCGAGCTTTATAAGATATCTGGTACCAATTATCATTGTTTTCGAATGCATATTATGAATATGAGGGACTTAAGCATCAAATCGGATGAAGCATATATATCGCAGCTATAGCTATATCTGAAGCGATTTTCACCAAATTTAATTTACTTGCTTCTAAACTAAATTCGGACATGTATGCCAAAATTCAGGTCATTTGCACTGATATTGGCCATTTGGTACACAATTAACCCGACATCGATTAAAGACATATATGGGACCTATATTCAAATCTGAACAGATCTTCATAAAATTTGGCGGAGGTATTTCCGAGCTCTATAACATATCTGTTACCAAATATTATTGCTGTCGAATGCATATTACGAATTTGAGGGACTTAAATACCAAATCGGATTAAGCATATATATGGGAGCTACAGCAATATCTAAACCGATTTTCTCCGAATTTGATGTACTTACTTCTAGACTGAATTCGTTGGGAAGTACTAAAATACAGGTCATTTCGACTTATATTAGCCATTTGGTGCACAATTAACTTGAAATCGGTTGAAGATATACGGGAGCTTTATCTAAATCTAATCCCGATTATCAACAATTTCAATAGGGTTCGTCCTTGGGTCAAACAAATATTGTTTGCAAAATTTCATCTCAATCGGATAATAAATGCGAACTGTAATTTGTTCACAAGAATACATGGACGAACGGACGGACGGACTGACATGCATAAATCGACTCAGAAAGTGATTTTATGAAGATCCCTAGAAGTATATATAAGTCTATCTCGTTTCCTTTTACCTGTTACAAACAAATGCACAAAGACATAATACCCTTACCACTATGTGGTGTAGGGTATAATAATTGCATACTGCAGTAGAAAGAAAATGTGAGACTTCACTTTTTATTTGTCATATTTTGCAGGATACTGTTAAAAGAGGTTGAGTTTTGCTTCCTCAACTCAAACTTTTTTCTATATATTGTATGGAGGGTATAAAAAGGAGAACTTTTTAAATCATCTTTGGGAATTTCCACTTGTTCAAAAAATGTATTGTTCCTTTTTAAAGCACTCAATATTTTTTAGAAAATTGGAACTGACTGATTTCTTTTTGTAAATGCAAATCTTATATCTCCTGCAAAAGGTCAAAATGTCAAATGATAACAACCCTCATAATATTCGATATTTTCATCATCCCTTAGAGCTCAACTCCTAAACATGGATCTACTTAAAAAAGTTTGGAATGAGAACCCGAATCTATTTTGGAGTTTTGATCTACAAACCGAGCGCTCTCAAAAACACTCGAATGTAATTTTCGAAAAAAAAAATATTCTCGTATTACCTTAATCAGAAAATTTTCATAAAATGTATAAAAGAATGGGACATTCATCCTCTATATAGGTTACTTTGCAATGCAAACTTTCAAAACAATGAAACAAGTGTCTTCTCTATTTGGCTAGATTTCCATAATTTGTTGGCAAAATGTTTAGTCGCATATTTGAACATTATAAATAAGTGTTTTTAGTCTTAAATTTTCAAACTTAGACGTCTCAATATTTCTGCCAATGGACAGAAACAGCAGCAACACCATTATCAAGGGGACAACATAACAGGAAATATCACATTTTGAAACATATGATGCACAATATATAAAAAAGTTGATATTTTTGGATATTTTATAAATTTTGGCGCATTTTTGGAATTGATAATTGTGTCTTTGTCTACAAGTTAGCGGATGAGATAAAAAAATTGAATTGTTTTTAGAGAATACATTCTAAAAATTATTCGCAACGGGTGCATGTTGACATATGTATTTATTTATAAAGGAAGTTCGATCTGCCCGACAATATCGACCTTTCAACTTATTTTAATAGATATTTTTTTTGTAAATATCTTTATTTAGAACCACTGTATAGTGCCTTATGCACATGTGATATATGCATGTAGACAAGCTTACACATCGTATATACATACATACAAGCATAATCAAAAAATTGTTTTTATTTTGAACCAGTTTAGTCACTTTATGAGCCGTCTTCGATGTGTGAGAACTTTGTTCAGATCGCACGCTGACTGCTGCTCGCTCGCTCATACAATTGAAATCCGAATAAATCCAACAACAAAATAAAAACAAAAAAATTAACACACAACCATCCATCCATACCAACATCCAACAACCAAACAACGAACGAAACTACCAACAACAACAACAAATGTGGGGCCTATGTGAACCAAAACCCAGAAGAAGAAGCAAACTTAGAGCCAGAGAGGCAAAACAAAGTCACATGTTTGGTTACATGATTACGGATGCAATATCACTTCCGCATTATTCTTCTTCTTCTTCTTCTACTGTGTGCCTGTCTTGTTGGTGTTGTTGCTGCCGCTGCAGCTTGGCGTTATTGCATTCGGTGGATACACACAACAAATGCAGTTGTTGCATGATCTTGTCTTGTTGCTGCTGCCGCTGCTCCTAGCCAAACACACATGCACACACACGTTGTAGCTCTGCCCGCTCCATGCCCCGCTTGGCATCAATTGCATTTTGTTGCGATGTGACGTAGTTGATTGTGGGCTTATAATAAATGTTTGTGGAGTATTTCCATGGCGTTGTTGTTGCTGTTGGTATTGACTGTTGGGGCCATGAGAGACTGGCTATTCATGCCATCAAACTTGTTTGTATTCACATTAATAGCCCCCCCCCCCCCCACAACAATATTGAAAGAGAATTCCAAAGAGTATACTGGCCACGATATTTAGAGTAAATCAGCTGATTTTTGTTTGAGTAAGACTTGCGGGGATTTAATGAAGAGTGGTCTTATTTTACTCTTTTTGTGCTTTATTTTACTCTATAAAAGCGTAAAGTCTCCCAGAGAACGGGGAATTTTTAAAAGTTAACGTGGGAAACATGAAAAATCTCTTGTTTACATTGTTGTCGTTCTACCAACAGCTAGCAACGTGAACAACATAATAGCTTTATTGATCTTGGCTAAAACGTGAGCTAATTATTGTCACATTAGCGAGATAACTATATTTACGATTTAATGCATCAGAACATAGTTGAAAATTTGGAGTAAATTTCTAAAAAACGTAGTTTAGAAGGGCTTATTATCGGAATTTTATTCATATGTAACCAGCAAAAAATGGAGAACTGGAGAACGACTTACCAAATTTAAGTTTTCTATATAAATAAGTAAGTTTTAGTACGAATTTCTAAAAACTTTTCACATACTACGTGCCTACATGCATGATTTAAGTTCAAAACTCTACTTTCGGTATTGTTGGTACACAAAAAATCAACTCGCGACCCCTTTTCTTAGCAGTTAGAAGGAGGGAAGCTAAAATGCGTAACATATAAGACTGTCCTAAGACCCAGTCCAAAATATGTTACGATTTTTTTTCGTACAGTTATGCTATGCAAGCCAAAAACCACCTTCTTCTCTCCGTTGTAGACACCAATATGACCTCAATACCAAAATTTTCAGTACTATTCTATCCCAACACATAACGTCCAAAAATTTGACTATTTAAATTTAGTACTTTTAGCTCCAAATTTAATACAATTCAGCACTTTTCGTACAATTATAGTACACATTTCAAAAACCACTTCCATTTCCTCATTCCAGATAAAAACGAGACCTCAATATCACATTTAAGGATTCCAGTCCTATCCCTTCACCAAATACCAGATGTAGTACCATTTAATACTTTTCGTACAAATGTAGTACTCATTTCCAAATCCACATCCAAATTTCAAAATGAGTGGACTGAAATATTCCATCTTTACACCAGAACTTAAGTTAAAAAAATATTGTGATGTGTGTAATTTGAAGATAATCGGACTCTTACATCACATTTTATAAGACTTATAATAATTCAAAATTTTGGCCTTTTGTGGGGAGGCACTTGATGGAGTGGACCGATATTGTCCTTGTTCCCACCTAACCTAGCACATGTGCAAATATTAGGATTTGCAAAGTTGGAGCAAAATTGGTTTATCCATCCCCCCCTTGAACCCCCTGCAATGGCAGCCAATTGTCTGTATGTAAAGTACTTCTCGATATTCGGAATTTCGACGATTTCATGCACATTTTTCTTCCTTCTGGAGTGGACCGATATTGCCTATATTCGAATTCGTTGAAAAATGTGCCTGAAATCGTCGAAATTCCGAATATCGAGAAGTACTGTACATACAGACAATTGGCTGTCATTGAAGGGGTTCATATTATAAACACCAAATACCACATTTAAACTATAAAAGGCTAATGTCCAAATACAGGCTAAAATTAAAAAAAAATCGTACACAACTCGAGTTTCAAATTGTTCACCAGCATTGTTTCGAATTTGGTATTTGAAGTTCGTAATGAAAAATACAGCCACGTCTTCGTATACCCCCCTTATAACCGTACCTCCCGATATTCGATATTTTTTATGATTTTAGCGACATTATTTACCGAAATAGTTTCAAATTTGGTATTTGATGTTCGTAATGGATACTGTAGCCTATGACAGAAAATTGCCTGTGCAGGTCCACATCTTTGTATAGCCCCCATATAACCGTACCTCCCGATATTCGGTATTTTTATGATTTTAGCGACATTATTTATCGAAATTGTTTCAAATTTGGTATTTGATGTTCGTAATGGATACTGCAGCCTATGACAGAAAATTGTCTGTGCAGGTTCACGTCTTGATATAGCCCTCGTATAACTGCAAATTTCATTTACTTGGTTATTCGTAGTATTTTGCAACAAATGTTTCTATTCGATTAGAATATGGAGTCAAAAGCAAAAATACGCCAACGTCATTACCAGGAATATGGAGAATTAAAATTTTCTCTAAAAAATATTTCTTAAAGTCGTTTTAAAACATCAAAACACCTGCAATATTTATACACTGTTGTCCATGCAGAAGGATACGGAATAAAAGTACACTTATTGTTCGATTGAGATAAAAATTTTCCCCAAATCGTTTTTTTAACTCAAGAATGAACCCTATAGAAATTGTTGGGAATCATCCAAATCTTCCAAAATCGATTTCAATCTTATTGTGCACCATACGTGTGATATTCATCCTAATAGGATGTATTTCGGCACATCCGACAGAATTCAGCCCAGAAGCAAGAACTTCCAATTCGTTAAAAATCGGTTAAGATATACTCCCATACATATTTTCCATCTGATTTGGTGTTTAAGTACCTCACATAATGGAGCAGGGTATAATATAGTCGGGCCCGCCCGATTTTTTACATTCTTTACAGGTTTTAGAACATAAAAAGTAATATACTAAAATACATATAGCCATTGCTATTGTATGTTTCAATTTTCCATTTTTTTTCTTCATGTAATTTTTCTTAAAAACTAAAAATTCCCAAATCCAAAAACCAATACACACTAACAAATATTGAAACATAAATTAATGGCACTCAAGAAAAAGAAAACCTTTTACAGCAAAATGCCTTAAGCGGCTCTGTAATAGGCTTTACCAAAACCAACAAAATTTACCCACGCCCTTGTGAAGTGTTCGAAGAAAAGAAGAAGAAAGTCCGAAAAATACAAAATAACTTGGATGGACACAAAAAGACTTCTCTATTGATATCGTATCCAAGCTTTTACAAAAAGTCAAGTGAAGCCAAGACCTGTACTTACATACCACGAAAGTCCGACCGCCCGACTGTTCAACACCAAAGGTTCGAAGAACATTTCGAGCTGATGGGATGAATGATCATCATCAACATTCGTAACCAAAGAAGAAAAAAAACTATACGCTGGTGCTCATTATGTATGCATGAAAAGGCAAACTTTAAATAATGATCGACCAAAAATGAGGTTAATAAAAATGCACAGTGTTTCCAGAAAAAGAGTAAAAAAGCTGTAAGTTCGGCCGGGCGATCTTTGAATACCCTCCACTATTTGGAACGATTTTTGCAATTTTCAAAAAAATAAAATCCGTTAAAAATTCTGTTAAATTCTTAAAAATATTGAATGTTAGCCGCTATACGAAGACGTGGACATACACACACAATTTTCTGTCAT
Source organism: Musca domestica (assembly GCF_030504385.1). Lineage (NCBI taxonomy): Eukaryota > Metazoa > Arthropoda > Insecta > Diptera > Muscidae > Musca > Musca domestica. The sequence goes on from NW_026712114.1 coordinate 41,001,684, forward strand.
AGTTTGTAGTACCCATTATGAAATTCAAATACCAAATTGGAAACAATTCCGGTGAATAATGTCGCCAAAATCATCAAAGTACCGAATATCGGGAGGTACCGTGGAGGTTTGAAATATTTCCGATGAATAATGTCGCTTAGATCACCAAAATACCGAATAAGGGAGGTATCATTATATTGGGGCTATACCAAAACGTGGACCTACATCACCCATTTTCAGTACCAAAAGTCCTGCAGGCATAATGCATATTTGTGTAAAATGTTACCAACCTACTTCATTTCGTTGGGAAGCTAGAATGATTTCCACCGACGGATAGACGGACAAACGGACCGACATCGCTAAATCGACATAGAATTTTATGCTGATCAAAAATATATATACTTTGTGGAATCTAAAATGTATATTTCGAGATGTTACAAACGGAATGACAAGCTTAATATGCGAACAATTAAATACAACTAGAAATTTTTTTGTATAATTTTTTCAAAAAATTTGTTTTATGTTTAGTTTTTTTCGGTCGTTTTTATACCCTACACCACAAGGTGGTCAGGGTATTATGTCTTTGTGCATTTGTTTGTAACAGGCAAAAGGAAACGAGATAGACCCATAGTTCCTTTTGATGATCTGCATAGAATCACATTCTGAGTCGATTTATGCATGTCCGTCCGTCCGTCTGTCCATGTATTTTTGTAAACAAAGTACAGTTTGCAATTATTGTCCTATCCAAATGAAATTTTGCACAAATCATTTGTTTGGCCCAAGGACGAACCCTTTTGAAATTGGAGATAATCGGTCAAAATTTAGATACAGCTCCCATATATATCTTTGTCCGATTTGCCTTTTGTTGTGCACCAAACGTGTAATATCAGCCCGAATTGTATGAAATTTTGCATATACACCCAAATTAGGCCTGAAAATATGTATGCCAATATTGATCTAAATCGGTTCAGATATAGCTATAGCTCCCATATAGTTCATCCGATTTGTTATTTTTGTCCACCGCCGTCGTAATATGCACTCTGCAAAAACAATATTTGGGGAAATATATCAAATACAGCTCAGAAATACATTTGCTAAATTTTATCGAGATCGGTTCAGATTTGGATATAGCTCCCATATATAACTTCGTCCGATTTACCTTTTATTGTGCACCAAACGTCTAATATTTGTCCAAAAGGGATGAAATTTGGCACTTACGACCGAATTGAGTCTAGTAGCTAGTATGTCAAATTTGGTGAAGATCGGTTCGGATATAGCTATAGCTTCCATATATATTATTCATCCGATTTGTTATATTTGTTACCCACAACCGTAATATGCACTCCGTAACAACGATATTCAGGGAAATATATCAAATACAGCTCAGAAATATCTTTGCCAAATTTTATCGAGATGGTTCAGATTTAGATATAGCTCCCATATATATATTTATCCGATTTCAAGTTAATTGTGCACCAAATGGGCAATACAATTCCGAATTTAAAAGATACAAATGCTTCGGCATATTTAGTCCTTTGAACTTTAAATTATAATTATAATCATAGCGTGTATGATAGAATTCTCCCATAAAAACTTTTATTTGTTATGTGGAGCTCTACTAAATTAGCAAAGTGGTGTAGGGTATCATATAGTCGGCCCCGCCCGACTTTAAGACTTTCTTTACTGGTTTTCAATTATATTTTGCCAATGAAATTTGTAATCTTAATGCTACATTCAGATATTTTTTTTATATTTTGATAGTTACACTTTCAAAAGACTTTGGTTCGGTACGAATATGTCAAACACATTTCCGCATCACTGTGCGACATGTAACCATCTATTTTTTTTTTCGAATATAAAAAAAACTTAAAACAAAGCCTTTACAATTCTGCTTGATTATTTTCTTCTTCTGTGGGATGAACATTGAAGAAGTGAAACAAAATAAAATTGCCATTACAAAGCGATCACCATAAAGATAACCATTGTCCACGTCCTCATCATCCATGTCATGGCAAAGAATCTGAAGAGTTAAAGTTAAATTTACAAGGAAACCAAAATTGGGTTTTATTTTTTTGCGAAACCGGTAAATCACCACAGAACAAAAAAAAACAATGCCAAGAGAGAGGCAGAAAGGTCGAACGGTTGGAGGGAATAAAAAACAAACAATCAGGATATGTTTAATAAAATATAAAATTATTTCAGTTTCTCATTTTGAACATTTTAGTACAAATTTAAAAATCAAAATAATTTTACATTAAACAAAAATGTTAATTTTTTAGGCAATATTTTGTTATAAGTTTTATTGTATGGCAAACATTATTTTTATTTTTTTCGACCCATCTTATTATTGGTCATTTATTACTTTTAGCTTTCTTTATTTCATGTAATGCTTTGGGGGGCTATCGTTTTCACAATTCCCATACACGCACATTTGTTGTTGTATTTGTTGTTTTTTTTTTTTTTTATTTAAAAATTTTATTTTTGGGAAGGTTGATGACCGACACACATAATGTTGTGGGACACGGAAACGTCATCGCTGCTTTCATTCTTATAAATTTTGTAAAGTTTTTCTTTTTCTCTTCGCGTTTGGGCGTTAAGACAGTTTGTATACATGTATACTCAACAATCTGGAATGAGATGAAGTCGACCATTTCGTTTTCAAACCTTCGAAATATCGGAATCAGGTTTGGTAATATATTTAGGGTTTAAAGTACTTAAGATTTATGTCCAAAATTTAATAAAAAAATATCAAAATATTTATTTATATATTAATTAATTGAATTCTTATTCGTTTAATTCTCTATTCATTTATGATTTTATGATTAGTCTAATTACTTATGTATTTATTTACTCACTTGCCTGCTTACTTGTGTATTTATTATACCCTACAACACTGTGTGCTGGGGGTATTATAATTTTAATTGGGCCAAAATATTGGTCCCCCACATAGGAAACCATATATGGATCTTCCAATCTCGCCGAGCTGAGTCCATCTAGCTATATATGTCCGTCCATCCGTCCGTCTGTCCATGCTAATTTGCAATCACGCTACAGGTTGCAATTATGGGCCGATCCTCACGATCCTAACGAATAGAAGCCTATTGTTTTTGGAGATGATCGCAATATATTTAGGGGTTGAAATGGAACATAAACATAAAAATTTCCCGATTTTGCTTTTGTTCTTTACAAACCAATCGACGCAGAATTTAGCATGGAGTAGGAGTTTGAGCTCTGCAAAAGCCTACCAACCATTGGGTAAAATAAACAATAATATTTATATAAAAAAACGAAATTTTCCACTAGATCGCGAATATATTTAATCCCGACCAAATCACAAATACATTAAAAGGTCACTTCCGACCATTACAGTGATGCTGATAGCCAAGATATGGGATACATAGCAAATTAGGTACAATATATTCATATGTAAAATAAATAGATCTTAGTTATTTTGCTTATAAGCCACGAACCGCTGGACTGATTTTTACAATTCTCAGCAATTCGGATTGGTCTCTTTCCAAAAAGGGATAAAATATAATATAATCGCGGAAAAATATACCAATATAAAAGTTAATATTTGTTGTTACATTTTTTTCTAATTTTTTATCGACTTACAATTTTTAATTTTATAAATTTAAATTAAGGGGTAGGGTTAGGGTCAGACATAAAGTCTATTGGTATTGAATTCAAATGGCCCTGATACGGAATTTTGCTTGAAAAGAGAATTAAGGCAGGGAAGATCAGGGACGACCATTGGATTATATTTAGCTGTAAAATGGACCACAACTTTCGTGTGAAATTGTTGTGAATACCTAACAACAACACCGAGTGCGTAAATATTCGACAAATGCCTTAGAGTAACATTTGTTCAGGGCTCTATGACATTATTGAAATCTTCCAAAATGGATTTGGACATAAGGGGGCTACTAACCTATTGAAGTGTTGCAGGGTATCACATGGTAGGCCCCGCACTTATATAGCCTTTGCTTAATTGTTTGTCAACTTAGTTTATTCATTTTTTGCCCTCCACCATAATATGGTGGGTATATTTACTTTGTCATTCCGTTTGTAACTCCTCGAAATACTCATATCAGAAACAAAAAAGTGATAAGCGTAAAATCCTAAGTCCGATGTCCGTCTGTCTATGTATCTGTTGTAATAATACTATCTTTCGAATGAATTCAGATAGAAGGTTAAAATTTTGCGGGCTAAGTTCGTTTCCACATAGCCCCCATATAACGGTACCTCGCGATAGTCGGTATTTTAATGAATTTAGAGATATTTTCACCGGAATTGTTTCAAATTTCGTATTTATAGTTCGCAATAGGTACTTCAGGTCCACGTCTTCGTAAAGTCCTCATATAACAATGCCCTCCGTATTTTGATGAATTTAGCGACATTATTCACGAAATTGTTTCAAAATTTGTATTCAAATTTGTAATGGGTACTACAATGTATGACAAACATTTTCTATGCAGGTTCGCGTCTTCGTATAGCCCTCAGGTAACGGTACCTCCCCATATTCGACATTTTGATCATTTTAGCGACAGTATTCACCGTATTAGTATTAGGCTGTTTCGAATTACAGCCTAAGACAAAAAATTTTCTGTGCGGGTTCAGGCCTTCGTATAGACCAAATATAACGGTACCTCCCAATATTCGCTATTTTGTCTATTTTAGGTACATTATTCAACTATTTTAAGTTTCGCATTTTAATATTGTAATAGCTTATGACAAAAGTTACCTATACAGGTCCACGTCGTCATATAGACCGTAATATAACTGCTACATTCGGTATTTTTTAAGATATTAACAGAATTTTTAACGGATTTTATATTTGGAAAATTGCTAACTTCGTTCCAAATGGCGGAGGGTATTCAAAGATCGACCTGGACAAATTTAAAGTTTTTTTTTTTATTTCTGCTTCATTTTATATTTGGTAAAAGAACATAGAAATAGGAATGAAAGATTTAATTAAAAAATAATTTAAATTAGAAACATTTTTTGCGGAACAAAGGCCACTAATGCTGATAAGTGTGCTATGCACACCTCCATAAAAAGTGTACTTGCAGGTTGTTAGAATATACATTTAAGAGATTAATAACAAATTGAGTCAAATTTCATAAATACTGACCAGAACGGACAATATTCGCATTATTTAATTCTTTTTTATATAAAAATCCACATTAATACATTAATGCCTTCACTTGCCGAAATAGCTCAGTTGGGAGAGCGTTAGACTGAAGATCTAAAGGTCCCCGGTTCAATCCCGGGTTTCGGCAAACTGAGATATTTTATAATATTTATGAAGTGTTCATTAACATTAAGTATCTTCTCGAACAAAATAGTGTAATTCTTAATTTATGTTTTACCTAAAGGAAAAAAATCATAATATAATAATATTTTGAAGCGTGTTGCACTGTAAAAAGTTTTAATATCCGTTAAAATAAAATATTAATTATTTCATAAATTGAAAAATAATTAATTTTGCCGAAACCCGGGATTGAACCGGGGACCTTTAGATCTTCAGTCTAACGCTCTCCCAACTGAGCTATTTCGGCATATATATTCCAGTATTATTAAAAGGTTTGGATTTTAAAATCCATATATTGTCCAAGACTATAATTTGTAGATTTATAAAAGGCCAGACTTTTTTCGACCAAAATTGGATTATGTCATTCCTTTGTAGTTTCAGTGGGTCATCCAATTTCCATGCGTTAATTGTTGGTCATTCTTCAGTAAAACAATGTAGATTTATTGAAAAAAAAAATTGAAAATAGTCGTACAGTAGGCACACGGAGGCCCTGTGCCCCTGACCACACCGAAATTCTTAAAGTATTTCACTAATAGCTTGTTTTTTGATAAAAAAAAAAATGTTTTTCTTTATACGAATACTGCACACACATACGTCGAATCATTATGTATAATAGGTCCAAATTCCACACAAATCAAATGACACAGATTTTGATTACAAAGAATAACAAAACACATCCCCCACATTCTTTTCATAAATTTTGATATTAAATCCAGTTTTTCAAAAAAAAAAAAAAAATACATACATTAAACTTTAATATGCTAACAATTTGGCGCCCAATACCCTGCAAACTAATTGGGCTTTGGAAATTTCTCTTGGATGCTTCAACATTTTAATAAATGCTGATTAAAGATACCCTACGCTTATTTCCATAATTTATGTAAATCCAATTCGAACTCTTTCACACCTTCAAAAAGCATGTTTCATTGTTTATGTGCGCACACACACACATACGCACATCTATAAATGTGAAATAAAACAAACATAAAGTATACAACAATATGTATTTTTTGACGATATAAATAAAACATAAACATTGTTTTTAATAATAACTTTTGTTCTAAGCTAAATCATTTTTTCTTGACAGGCGTCTCATCGAATTTTTAAAGGTAATTGAACCCCTTCATTCTTTGGTTTGGACAAACAAGAAGATTGCCGATAAGGGATGTAAAAACTTAAGTATTGAATTTTGAAATTCCATGAATCTGGGGAATGAAGGGGACTAGGATCAGAATAGAACACTATTGTGTTTGAAGATGATCGCACAATATTTGGGGGTTAAAATGGACCAAAAACAGACAATTTTCCTGATATTGAAGTTGCTCTATAGGCTACAATTATGAACCAATTGACGCGGAAATTCGCAGGGAGTTAGAGTTCAATTTGGATGGTAATCGGACAATATATAGGGGGTAAAATAAACCATAACTTTTATACAAAAGTACAACAACTTTCACCAAATCGCGAATATTTTTAATCCTGGTCAAATTACAAATACATTAAAAGGTCCCTTCTGACCATTACAGTGATGCTAATAGCCAAAATATATAGCAAAATAGGTACAATATACATGTAAAGGAAATATTTCTTATTTATTCTGCTTATAAATCAAGAACCGCTGGACAGATTTTCACAACTCTTATCAATTTGGAATGGTCTCTTGCCAGAAAAAAAGATAATATCTATGAAAATGGCGTAAAAATACGATAATAAAAAAGTGAATATATTTTTTATTACATTTTTCATTTTTTTTTGCAATATTTGTTATGGCATGAGATTTTTTCAATTTGATTTACAATTTTGAATTTTAAATTTTATAAATTTTTACACCTTGCAACACTACGTGTTATATACATATACTCACGAAACTTTGCTTGGTGTTTGGGTCAGAATTAAAGTCTATTGTGTTTAGGGTTCAAATGGACCAAAAAATTAAAATTTTCCTGATGTTGCAGTCGCTCCAGAGGGCACCATTAAAAACAAATCAACACGAAATTTTGAATAAGAAGAGAGTTAAGTACAGGGAAGAAGTCCAGTATTTTGTATGACCATTGCATTATATTTAGCTGTAAAATGGTTTGGACATAAGGGACCTTTCAACATATTGTTGGGTATCACCTAATCGGCCCCACACGACTGTAGCCTTTGCTTACTTTGCTTAAAATTAAGAATGATGATTGCTCTTGAGTATAACTGGAACACCTCCACATTTTTTCAAACTAAAATTAGAGGAATATTAAATAACTAAAAAATGGTCAGGCTTTATCCCTTTATTGTTGTTTTTATAAAAACAACGTTTGTTTATTAGTGGAGAACGATGGTAATGTTTACCAGGGGGTAAGGCAGGGAATACCTAGGTTTCGGAAAGAGCCACCAATCCTCATCAGTTCCCTTGTTTTTTGTCTGGAATATTCTCCCCAGAAGTTATTTTAAAAATAACTTCTATGACAAAAAAAAAAACATTTTTTACCCAAGTGACGAGATCGTAAGCTCAATAGAAGAGGAACCAAAGAATTTTAGTTTTATTTAATTCTTTGACCGACCGTTGAATACCCTACAACACTATAATAAACAATACAGTTTATATAGGCGAGATACTCGAAAGAATTCCACAAGATATTGTGACAAATAATAAAAGAAAACCATCAGGTTTCGTTCTCTAATTTTCGAATAATATCAAATTTTTCAACTAATTTGCTCATTTCCAATTTATTGGTAGATGTTGCACGTAAATGGTCTTCCTAGATCTGGAACCAATATTTCCCAAAGACCTATAATATCTCAGAAGTGTCAAAAGATTAACATTTATTATTGGTTTTTGACTGAAACGCATCTATATGAGATACAGATATTTGACTATATTTTTCAACGAAATTAGCGTTAACGAAATAGTCAGAAGTGCGTCTTTCCTGTATTTGTGAAATCTCCAAAAAAGTCACTTTGTCTACAAAAGTTGGCAAACTATTTCACACATTGAATATTTTTGGATGGCCATCCGAAACTGCTTGGCTTTTACAATGTGCGGTAACCCCCATTCAAATGTACGTGAGGATCGAGCAATAATTACGACCTGCCGACAATTTTGCCATTTCAACCTCTAAATATATGACGATCATCTCCAAAAAGAGTAGGTTTCTATTCTGACCCTCATCTTATCTTCATGCAAAATTTCGTAAGGATCGGACCATAAATGCGATCTGTATATGATATCCAATATCCTAACTACTTAGTTTTGCTAGCTGTAGAAATATTACCAAATGTTTAATTCAAAATGAAAATATGCCAAAAATATGACAAAATTGAAAAAATATGAGAAAATTTTACAAAATCAATATTTTCATCTTTAGAGAGATATTTTTATGCGATTTTTTTAGACGTTTTTTCTTTCCTGCCAAAAGGCCATTCTGAATTAATGAGAACTGTCGAAATCAGTTCAGCCGTTCTCGACATATAAGAGATCTTTCAAGCATATCTTCTTTAATAGACATATATATCGCACATATATCCGATTTGTTGGATGTTAACATCAATGTAAAGGTCAGAAGTAACCTTGTCATGGCTTTGTGATTTCGCCGGGATTTAAAATATACGCTGTTTAATGAAAATTTTTCAATTTTTTCAACACAAAATATGTGATCTATTTTACCCGATAAATATTATCCGATGACCACCCAAATTGGTAGGCTTCTTCCCCGCCCTAAACTCTAGCTACATTCCGCGTCGATTGGTCTACAATTGCGACCTGTATAGCTACTGCAAAATCCGACATTTTTCAGTATTTGGTCCATTTCAACCCCTAAATATCATCTCCAAAAGCAATAGGGTTCTATTCCAGCCTTACCCGCACCTCCATTCTAAATTTTGTGAAGATGATGATCGGGCCATAATTGCGACCTGTAGAGTGATTACAAATTAACATGGACAGACGGACAGACGGACGGACGGACATACATAGCTAGATCGACTCAGCTCGGCGAGTCGAGGGAAACGCATATTTCGAGGTGTTACATAATTTTTGGCCCAATCAAACTTATAATACCCCCAACACATAGTGTTGTAGGGTATTAAAAGTAAAAAAAAAAAAACAGAAACAGAATGCCATCCAATGTTTGGAACGAATTCGGAAATTTTCCAAAAAAAAATAAAATCCGTTAAAATGCTATTGAAATCTTAAAAATATATTAGACAACTTCTGTCATTAGCCATTACAATATTCAAATACGAAACTTAAAAAAAAATCCTGTGAATAATGTAGCTAAAATCATCAAAATGCCGAATATAGGGAGGTGCCGTTATATCGGTGCTACAATTTCATGTCACATGCTTTAGTAGTACCTATTAGGAACTACAAAACACGAAATTTCAAACCAATTCGGTGAATATTGTACCTAAAATCATCAAAATACCGAATATTGGGAAGTACTGATATATGGGGCCTATACGAAGACCTGAACATGCCTAGACAATTTTAGACCATTACGAGCTCTAAATACGATATTTGAAACAACTCCGGTGAATAACGTCGCTAAAATCATGAGAATACCGAATATTGGGAAGTTCCGTTCAATAGAGGCTATACGAAGACGTGGGCCTGTATACGAATTTTTTTGTCATAGGCTGTAGTACCCATTACGAATTCTAAATACAAAATTTGAAACAACACCGGTGAATAACGCTCCTAAAATCGTCAAAATGTCGAATATCGGGGAGTATCGTTGTGGGCTATACGATATCGTGGACTAATATAGACATTTCTCTTTCAGGTGATAAAGAGCATAGAAAGAACTTCTAATATGGATTTTTTGACAATTCCATTGAAAAAGTAGCTACAAACATCAATGTACCAATACATTACATCACAATGATATTCGGTACAAGATATCAGATACAGCCCCAAAATGCCTTCCTCAAATTTTGTTTCAGATTTTGATACACCAGCGAATATTTTAGGACTTCGTTTTCCATTTCTGCTGAAAGTAGACGAACGACACTTATGTAAAAATTAAATTGTGCATGTTTTACTTACGGAATCCAACTTCCTAGCGGGGAGCTGTTTTAACTAATTTGCTTTAATTGTTGGAGATTTGGGAGTTTTTGAAGCCAGTGAATTTATGATGTTTCCACAGTTTTCTGCGAACAACAAATAATGTAAAATGAATAGAAAATCATTTCCAAGTAAATTTGAAAACATAACATAAATTACACACGAATTTGTATAAAATCGTTTGCGAAAATAATTGAAAACACAACTTTGTTGTCGTTTAAGTTGGGCTGCATTTCCTGATCGGATAAAACATACATTTATTTCGCTTAAATAATATCCACATACATATAAAATTTGCATTCTCTAAATTATTCTTTCATATGTTGAAGGGAACATTTCATTATCCCGCTCCAACATTACAAATCATAACCTACAAATTAGTGTTCGCTTCATGCGCTATCTTCCAGCTTTTGATGATGAATTATTGTTAGAATTATGTTGCTGTTGCTATTGTTGTTGTTCTTGTTGCCAGTGCTGAAAGAAAAAAGGGTTAGTGAACTTTTCGTCATGTGTACCTTTGCGTAGATAGAACTATCGTCATTTTGTCCAAGTTCTCTCTTTTTTCGGTGAGGGGGGAGGGCATTAATGTACAAATGTTCAAATGTGATCTATCTTTATGGTTTTGATTTTTCGGAGTTCTTTTTTTTTTTTGTTCTTGTCAGCCATCCAGCCAGCTGTCCGGCTGGCCGGCCGTCCGACCGGCAATGGTTATTATGCGGCTATTGTGGCTGTTGCTATTGCCAGCAGCGGTGTTAATGTTGTTGCTGTAGCGTAGTGTTGGCGGTGTTGTTGGCGAGATCATTGACACTTTGTCTAAGAATGCATAAAAATGTTTCTTATTTTTTGAGGGGGGTTCTTCATTCTTTCTTCTTCAATTTTCGGTTGTCTTTTCATTATTTGAAGACTTCTTGAATCAGTTTTTTTTTTTTAACAAACGTGAGAAGAATTTTTTTGTTAGCTTGATGTTAGAACTTTGTTGTATGCTTTTTTTCTCGAATCTATTTCAAATAGTCTTGTCAGAAAAAAAGAACTTGTTTGGTATGCAACTCTTTACTATATTAAATAAAGATAAAATATTAAGATAATATATTTTATGAGCTTGTACAAAAAAATTGATGGGTATAGACATAATTTGAGGGGTATTGTTTCAAAAATTTTTCGTGTCACATGCCTGCGTGGTCACGCGAGCTCGCTATGTGGTGGTGGTAGAGATTATTAGCATTTCTATTTTTGTACACAACTGGTTCAATTTTTGAACACTCTACAATAAGATGAAGGCAGCTAATACAGATTTAAAGACTAATATGAATCCCTACATTTTTACGTTATTTACCAAACGTGATTTCTACGCTAAAATTTAAATTTCGAGATCAATGGTTGACAAATAAAAGTATTGTACGGTTTTGTACCTTTTACGATTTTCGTGCCCTTAAAGTAGGAAGAACCGAAAATCTAATTGTCTAAGTGTTTTTTAGCTGCTTTTTGTATCATTAAGGAACTAAGGGTCTCTTAATTAACCCTCTGTACTCTTTCGTTCCTTTGAGCACTTTTCATCCGCTTATAGTAAGGTGTTACGAAAAATGCGCTATACATCACCCCTATATATAAAGAGCAATAAGTTCCTGCTCTTATTAATCGACCAACTACAATGTGCAATTGGTGGTACACTAAAAATCTCGTTTGGCCCTCTTTTAATTTTTAACTCGTATCGATCTCTCAGGAAAATTGTTGTAAATTTTTGTACTTTTCGTACCATTTCGTACCGAATTTCTGTATTTCACTCAATACTAATATTTTTTATACCCTCCAACATAGTATGTTATGTCAGCAGGATTTATGGTATTGAAAATGGGCCATGTAGATCCACGTTTTGGTATAGCTCACATATAACGGTATGTAAAGTTCGAAATTGATACTACAGCCTAAGACAGAAAATTGTCTCTGCAGGTCTACATTTTCGTATAGCCCCCATATAACGGTACCCCCCGATATTCGGTACTTTGTTGATTTTAGCAACATTATTCACCGCAATTGTTTAAAATTTGGTCTTTGAAGTTCGAAATATATACTACAGCCAAAGACAGGAGGTTGTCTGTGCAGGGACACGTCTTCGTATAGCCCCCATATAAAGGTACCTCCCGATATTCGGTATTTTCATGACAGCTACATTATTCACCATTTTTTTTTTAAGTTTCGCATTTGAATATTGTAATGGCTTATGCCAAAAGTTACCTAAGTTACCCAACTTTTGAACTTCCATTTGAAAAGAATGTTCGCATAACTCACCCAAGACTACGCCCTATGAAAAAAATTCAAGTTATTATGTCACTTCCTAGCAATGTCTTATCACTTTGTACATTTTAGTAAGCTTCGAAGAAGCTAAGATGAAAATATCAAAATTCTTAGCTATCGATCAATAAAAATGTTGTAGTATTTTGAACCTTTAAAATACGAAGGTTCAAATATCTCTAAAACTAAAGTAGTCTTTCTTTCAAATGTTTGGCTCATACCAATCTCTCGGTTATAATAATACATGGTTTTCCTTAAATGTTGTTTTATCTCAAGGCTCTAAAGAAGGGAGAGCCAATCGATACAAAAAAAAAAAAAAACTTTTAGTACTATCTAAAATGCCGCTTTATTTCAGCCAAAATGTTAATTTTTATCGATCTCCATATCAATAATGTAGCATTTTGTACTTTATAGTACTTTTCACACTCTTACAGTACAACGTTTAGAAAATCCTGCCGATATCGCTATGTTACTCTTGAACCTTTAGTTTCCAAATTTCTAAAAACCCCTCTTTACGAAAGATGACTGCGATGTACCATTTTTTTGTACTTTTAGTAAAAAAATCAAAGAAGTAAGAAAATATTTCATATGTTTATATTTTAAACCTTTCGACCTTGAGAACGAAGAAGAAGTTACCGACTTTTTTCCATTTTTATATCCTACACCACATAGTGGTAAGAGTATTATGTCTTTGTTTGTAATATGAAGAAGGAAGAGAGATAGAGCTATACTTATTTTTGAGGATCTTCATAGAATCACTTTTTGAGTCGATTTATGCATGTCCGTCCGTCCCTCCATGTATTTTTGTTAACAAAATGCAGGTCGCATTTATTATCCGGTTGAGAAATTTTGCAAACAGTATTTGTTTGGCTCAAGGACGAACCCTATTGAAATGGTTGATAATCGGATCAGATTTAGATATAGCTCCCATATATGTTAAACCGATTTCGGGTTAATAGTGCATCAAATAGCCAATATCCGCCAAAAATTTTGGCGTATCCGACAGAATTCAGTCTAGAAGCAAATATATTAAATTTGGTGAAAATCCGTTTGGATATATCTATAGCTCCGATATATATCTTTATCCGATATCAGGTTTATTGTGCACTAATATCAGTCCAAATGCACTGAATTTTGGCAATTTTTACTGTTTTCATTATATAAACCAGCATTTCAAATTTGGAGAAAATCGGTTGAGATATAGCTCCCATATATGTTTAATCCGATTTGAGATTTAAAGTCCCTCACATGCGTAATATGCATTCCACGACAATTATCTTTAGTACCAAATATTAGATACAGCTCTGAAATAAGTGTATCAAATTTTGTCAAAATCGGTTCAGATTTGGATATAGCTCCCATATATATCCTCAACCGGATTAATTGTGCACCAAATAGCCAATATTAATCCAAATGACCTGAATTTTGGCATACCTGTCCGAATTTAGTGTAGAAGCAAGTACATTACATTTGGTGAAAATCGGTTCAGATATAGCTAAAGCTCACATATATATGTTTCATCTGATTTGGTGTTTAAGTCCCTCACATTCGTAATATGCATTCGACAACAATGATATTTGATACCAGATAATTTATTAAGCTCGGAAATACCTTTGCCAAATTTTATCGAGAACGGTTATGAATTGGATATATCTCCCATATATGGCCTTAATCCGATTTCAGGTTTATTATGCTAATTTCAGCCCAAATTGAGTGACGTACGTTTTCATTTTGTGCAACTCGGCCCCGATATATATTCTTTTAATATAATCCTTCTCGAAGTGATATCATGCACTCTATAGCAAACTATAACTGCTCTAAAGCCAAGGTGTAGGGTATCATATAATCGGCCCGCCCGACTTTTGACTTTTCCTTACTAATTTTATCTCGATTTCATTATCCATTTTTAACATGGGGAGTACAAAAGTTCAAGGCAGTCGGTGTGGACCTAACCTTTTTTCGAAGGGATCCACTTAAACACAAAAAGTCAAGAGTGACAAGACCTTCGAAATACCTAAAATCACCTCACATCACTCCATGGGGGATGTACCGAAACGTTGACCTATATTAAGAAGATTTATCCTCATCCCAATAAAATTAATTATCTGCAATTTTAAAAGAATCAAATCTCTAAACTAAATAATTCAAAATCTCTCATCAATTATATTTTTTATGCTTCATTAGAAAAAAAAACGCACACAAATTCCCTAATCTTGCCAGCATTTCCACACAGTAGCATCGAATGAAGTTTAACAAATTAACAACGGCTACACATAGCAACAATGCCTGGATGGGAGAAGATACCATAGAAGACGAACAAAAAAAGGTTCATTGACTTCTTATCAGCCGTGACCCAACAAACAATTAGCAGAAAATAAAACTTAAAATTTCACCATATCACGATTAAGCTATGACAGCAGAAGGCAGGCAGGCAGCCCAGCGAGCTTAGCAGAAGATACCGTAGCGACGTTTCAAACCTACAGAAATAGTAACAAACCAAACAAAAAAAAAATGCCGGTGATTAGTGGCGTATAGTCTGGCGGGAATGGTGGCTGCCAACCTCGGGAATATGAAGAAGAAAGCCGAAAAAGGTGTGAAAATCACGTTCAAAACGTCAAACAAAATGATTGTGCTATTTTTGGGGGGTTTAAACATCCCAAATGTATCATTCTACTCTCATCGTCAGCCGTCATTCATTACTCGCTCATTCACTTGACAACAACAACAACGCAACCAATGAATCGCTTGTAATTGAGTCGTATAAATAGGGACGGCAGAACAAAATGGAAAAAATTCCCGAGTCATTATAATCAAATCTTAATTAATAGTATCGTTGTTAAGCGTCTTTTTTATTCGCCACATTATGCTGGGTTACGAATGTCTCTTAGGTTGGCTGTTGTTGTTGGTTTTCTGTTCGATTGCCTACATTTTAAAATATTCTTTTTTTGGTAAATGAAATTATTTACGGTTAAAAGGGAATGGAAAGATTGTGGGTTGTCAACTACATGATTGAACATTTTAAATTAATTTATTTTTTATGAAACACAATGTTATAATGCAATAAATTTATTATAGCTTATAAATTATAATAGGAATTAAAATAAATAACCACGTCTTCTGTTTCAGATAAATGTAATGCAGCAAAATTCGGAATCTTTTAAATCGAGCGGTAAGTGTTGCCAATGCATGTATTAATTTTTAAGATGTTGTAGATCGATTGAATATGAAATATTTCGAAAATGTCGATAATCTTAATGTATTTAATATATATGCTTGAATAAATCCTTCGTACATCAATAACTAGAAATGCCATTTTATGGAGGGAACATTAAGTTTGTTATTTAGCCATGTCCGTCTGTGGAAACCTCTATAGCTTCCGAAGGAATTTATATAGGTTAATAACATTTAACTCAGATGTATTTTAGGTCCAGATAATGTTTATATTGAATATGGAAAATATGCGTCCACGTTTTAATATACAGAAAAACAGCAACCAAGTCAAAGGCTACAATTTTTATTGTTTTTTTTTTTAATTTAATTGACTGAAAGCAAAAAATGTCGGAAATAGCATCAAATTTTAGAATAAGTTTTGATTTGTTCGAATTGGTCACCTTTGGCACGAATTAGGGCCTTCAAACGGCCATTGAAACCGTCGCACGCTGCCCAAATGTTGATCATTCCCTGCGAAGCGCTTGCTTGAAGTTATCGACACTTTGGTATTTTTAAGTGCCAACCTTGCTTTCCAAAATACTCCAGACACAATTGTCCAACGGATTGGTATCCGGAGATTTTGGTGGCCACTGTGTGCTGGAAATGAAGCAAGGAGCCTCATTTGAGTGCTGAGGTGCTGACTCATGTTGGCATGTCCAAGGTCTGCGGCCAAAATGTTTGCGTGCCCAAGGCTTTAATACACCCTCCAGAATATTTTCGCGATAATATTCGGCATTTATTCTGATGCCACGGTCGATATACGAGCGGAGAGCGACCATTGGCTGTTATGGCGGCCCACACCTTCACCATGGCCGGCAATTGAGTTCTGATGGCCAACTGAAGGTGCACATTTTCAGCTAACCTCTTTGGCAAGTAAACACGATCAAACACGAGAAAACCAAATTTGGCAGTTCACCACATTCTGCCAAGCGAAGCAACTCTTAAGTTCTTTTGAGTCAATTTTCTTTCTGTTGCGGTGTAAGTTTTTGCACTCTTTGGAATTTCATTGGTTTTACCCCAACCTCATTTTTCAATATTTGCCGAATGGAATATTGCGATATGTTCAGCCCAAGAGTCAGTTTTGGGCTACTGCGACACGGTAACGAGCGATGGTGCGAGACATAAAAGATTTATTCACATTAAATGCTGGAGTACTCTAACGATAGCCACTTGTGGGTTTCCAGCCAAATATAAAGAAATCACACTATCACGCTTAAATTCCATCAGGAATAACTTTTTTCTGGAAAATTCTCATCAAAATGATTTTGTACGCTTGTAAACAATATAATGAGCTGTCACTGGAATAATTTTAACAGCTGTTGGACGAGTGGTTTAGAAACGAGAGCATTCTAAAGTTTGTTGCAGTTTTTTCATCTCACCCTGTATATCGCCATATAACAATAACGCCAGATTAATAATAATATTAGCAACTGCTCGCAACTACGTCAACGAAAACTCGACCTTAAAAACTCCACTCGTGTTAGGTCATTTGTATACCCTCCACCATTCTATGGGGGTATACTAGCTTTGTCATTTTATTTGTAACTCCTCGAAATATTCATAATAGACCCTACAAAGTATATATACTTTGGCTCAGTGTAAAATTCGAATACGAATTTTACGCTGATACGTCTATCTGTTGTAATCACGCTATCTTTCGAACAAATTGAGATAGTCCCTATACAACTGTTTTCATTTAAGTAGTAGTTTTTGGATTTTTTTTGTTTTTTGAAACATCTCAAGTTCCTTCCAAATGGTGAATAGTATTAAAAGAACTTAGCTGCTTTTTTACTTGTTAATACTCAAAATGAACAATTTGTTCAAATTGACAGGACATTTAGTTTACGTTTCCAAAACCAACCCCATGTATCAAACTTACTTTCCAACCTTGATTTTCACACAAAATTTAAAGTTTTTTGCTCCATCCTAACTTTAGGAGTATTCAAATATTCAATTTTTAGTACTTTTCGTACCCTTTTAGGGCGAATTTCCAAAAATCCAGCCTTATCACACGCCTACACAGTAAGACTGGCCCTTGTGCAAAACTTAAAGATTCTTTTGAATACGATGAAGGAGGTACAAGGTCAGTTATTTTATTTGAATTAAAATCTGGTTATGATAACAATTAGACCGAATTCAATTGGAATTTTCCACAATATTGGGACAATTTGTTTAATCTTGAAGAAAATTTCAGGAAATTCCCAACTATAGTGTCAAAGGGACAAATCTGTCATGACTTTGCATCAAATACAGATATATATCCAATACAATACATGCACGACACCAACAATAATAATTTTCTTCCACAAAATACGACACGGAATAAATACAATATCCTAAGAAATGAAAACAATTCCAATCAAAAGTGGCAGTCGCTGTCGCAGCGACAGAATGCAGGGATTTGTGCTCCACAATGAACATTAAAACTGGCTAGCTAGCTGGCGCAGCGGCAGGCTATGGTGGCATCCTAAGGCGGCATAAAATTACAGTGCTCTCGATGTGCATAAGATCAACCTATAGCCAAAACGACTTACATGCTCAACCATCCATGATGACGAGTGACGAGTTGTCTAACCAACCAACCAAGCAACAGGCCTGCCGACAAGGCAAGCTTGCTTGTTGTTGTTTTTTTATTTGTCGCTTACCGGCAAACAATGTTCCAACCATGGGCTCCAACCAATTGGACTCAATGAATGAGTCTTGTAAAGCTGTTGCAGATTCGCCTGTAAAGAGTGTCGTATAATCATGATGTTACTTATTGACTGGGATTTGCTTGGCACAGTGGTCAAGAAACAGCAATTTTTATCGGTGTTGAGGGTGGGTGGTAAATTGTGGAAAAGTGTGCATGGGTAGGACAACAGTTTAGTTAATGTGGATCCAGTACTGGTTGTGTATAGATTAAACTACTATTGTAATATTACTCGAGTGGAGAGTATTTGTGAAGCCGAGTTGACACCGATCGACTTAGTTCAACAAACAAAAATCGAAGGAGCAATTGTTGAAAGAGGTGTTTAATATTCCCTAAAAAACACTCATTGCCCTTAAAAACTATTGATACAAAAATTATATGTTAACAGTAAAACCCATAAAAAATATTTGAAAATGTTTACGACTAAATATCTTCGCCTTCCTTCAAAATTGTTAAAAGCTTTGTTTAAAAAAAAATAAATCTACTATTTTTCGAAACATACTTTTAAAAAATATATAACTTAAACCCTTATAGTTCATAATATATAAGACTCCAAGACTTTGTCAAAATCTATCCTGATACGTCATCAAAGAATAACATTGAAAACCCACGACTTTATTTTTTAAAATATATTGGCAGTTTCACGGTTTTAGTCCTGATAGTTTTCCATACATATTCTCAAATCATTTTAAACGACAATTTAAGGACTTATATTTCACACTTTTATGATATTCAGGACTTCTTTCGAAAAATGTCCTTCAATATTGCAACCAGGGTAGTTCTTTACAAAAATATTGAAAAAAAAAATTGCTTCCAAAAATATTCTTAAAACCAGTATAAAACAGCTAAGTTCGGCCGGGTCTAACTTTTAATATCCTCCACCATTTCGAAGAAAATGGAAATATTTCAATAAAAAAATTCCGAAAACTACCATTTAAATGAAAACCGTTATATGGGGACTATACGAAGATGTGGACCTGCATACGAAATTTTTCGTCATAGGCTATAGTGCCCATTACGAACTTCAAATACGAAATTTGTTAGAATTACGGTGAATAATGTCGCAAAAATCATGAAAATACGGATTATCGGAAGGTACCGTCATATGGAGGCTACACGAAGACGTGTACCTGCAAACCAAAGTTCTTCCCATAAGTTATAGTACTTATTAAGATCTTTCAATACGAAATTTGAAACGATTCCCATGAATGATGTTCCTAAAATCGTCAAAATACCGACTATCGGGTAGTACCGTTATATGGGGGCTATACGAAGCCGTGAACTTGTAAATAAAAAATTTTGTCGTGGGCTGTAGTACCCATTACGAACTTTAAATACGAAATTCGAAATAATTCCGGTAAATAACGTCGCTAAAATTATAAAAAACCCGAATATCGGGAGGTACCATTAGGATCTTCCAGTACGAAATTTGTAACAATTCCGGTGAATAATGTTGCTGAAATCATCAAAATACCGAATATCGGGAGGTACCGTTATATGGGGACTATACGAAGACGTGGACCCATTATGAATTTCACATATGAAATTTTAAATAATTCCGGTAAATAATGTCGCTTAATTACTAAAATACCGAATATAGGGAGGTACCGTTAAATGGGAGCTATGCGAAAACGTAGATCGACATGGCCCATTAACGAAACTATGCATGTATGCAACATTTTAGCCTTTTATCTCAATTCGTTCGAAAGATAGCGTGATTATAACAGACAGACAGAAATCGCTAGATCGTCTTAGAATTTTACGATGATCCAAAATATATATACTTTGTAGGGTCTATTATTAATGTTTTGAGGAGTTACAAACGGAATGACAAAGTTAATATACACTCCATAGAAGGGTAGAGGCTATAAAATACCCTTAAAAATTTATGACTAGGTATATATCCAATAGATATAAAAATTCAGGGCGCCTATGCTTTCTTCTTTTGCCTCTGGTTATATATTCCAAATTAAATCTGTCAATAATATAAATAGTTATTTTTTCCCACTTTTCTTCCACTGTTCCCATACATCGAAGTGTTTGTCGTTTGCGGCTGTTGTTGGTTGGTTGGTTACTGCTTGATGACTTGGTTACATGGCCTTTTCTTTATTTAGTTTTCTTTTTTTTGGGCTGCCAAGAGCTTTAAGGCATAATACACACGTTTTACATTTGCTGCAAGACCAAGCCAACTAGCCATACCAAAGCCAAGAAAACTACCAACCAGCCAGCCAGATAGCCTTCCAGCCCATCATTCCATCAAGCCAAATGAATTTACAACGAAATCCAGAAAAGAACACAAATATATATGATCTTACACACATGGCTACATGTGTACATACCTACAACGAAGAAAAAAAAAAGAAGCGCACCACTGAGTGGAGTGCTCCAGCCATGATGTTCCATGCAATGCGCCGCCATGCACTCCGCACATTGCAATGTGACAATGGAGTAGGCCCAGGCGCAAGAGAGGTCCCAGAGACAGCGATGACGAAGATATTTGTTGTGGATCATCATAATCATGATCTCTGTCGCCGTTGTCTGTTACCTTCTTCTTGTCAATGCTCCCCATTTGGAAAGATGCTACGCTGCTCTTCTGCCGCGATCCACCTAAAGGCAGAGAACAACGTCGTACGTCTGTTGCTGGTTGGTATAGTGCAGTGTTATAGCGTGAGTGAGCGAGTATATATTTAGATACAAGCTACGTTACCCATCAGCAAACAGCAAAGCCAGCCGACCAACCGACCACCGAGCAACCAACGAAACAGTGATGTGAACGGTCAATGACCGTACAAATAGTGACCCACTAACATCCGCGAGTGCGTTCACCTTAAGAAAGCAATTCATGTGACGTATAAAAACACAACAACCTGAAGTACGAGCGTAAAAACACGTCTGAACGAGCCCAACTAAAATAACCAACCAGCAAGCCGGTTGGTTGATCGGTCGGACGCTCGCTCATTCGTTGGATCGGGCCAACTTACAACATCTCATCGTCATCAAGCCGGAAAAGAAGAGATTTCGATATCCGTCCAGTTCTCTTTGAAGGGGTATCGAAATAGTGAATCTCTTTTTTCGGGAGCTTAAGACAAGTCATACTTCATTGAGATGATGTCTTATAATTATTTCGGTCTCAAGCGAAGAGTAGCTAAGAGAGTAGGTGTGAAGAAGATTACGTTTTTTTTTTTTTGATAGAATTATGTTTGAGGCTAAGCTGAGCTGTGGAAGTCAATTATTTATTTATTGATTTTTTAGATAAATAAAAATCCATTATAATCATGCTTTGGATGTGTAAACTCATTGATCTTTGCGATAGGTTTAGAATAATTATTTTAGCTAATATTGATCAAGTCCATTGATCTTGAAGTTGGCAAATTGGGAAAAACGCTTATTCATTGGAGAATTGAATGAAACAGTTTTAAGCAACTTGAAATACTAGCTGACCCGTTCCGCGTTGCTGGCCCATAGTTTTAGTATTTTATGTTTATTTTTCTTCCGATATCCTATATATCTTATTTTCAACCTTTACTCTAAGGTCAACAATTTTTATGATGAATGCATGAACACTATTTCACTCCATCTATTTCCAATGAGTGTCTTCTTATTATTATGTATATTTTTGGTATTTTGGATTTAGTATTTTGGATTTATTTTGTAATTTGTTGTTCAGTTTCTCATAGGATACCCACTTTGAAGCTAAAAAATCCATATATAATTTGGCATTTTTAGTTCTTAAAGTGAATCTTCAAATCGGAATATTTTCAAAAAAAATATATAATCTTCTTCTATATATATAAAAATCAATTGTTGTTCGTTGGTAATGGAATCAGTTGAGAGCGGCTGGAGCGATTTGCATTATTTTTTTGCACAAAAGTTCGTCAAACCCGAGTTTAGTTTTTAAAGAAAAAAATATTGACCACCCACTATTTCGATTTATCTTAAATCCTTATATTTGCCAAATAATAAAGATATCGGTTTTAAATTTTTTACACGACATACTGTTGACTTTCCCTCCAATCCTAAGTATTTATTTGGGGGCTGAGGAACTGACCATGCCTTACTTTTAAATCTATATATATATCGTTGGTAATTGAACCAGTTGAGACTGGCTGGAACTATTTGGATATTGTTTTTATAAATGTTCGTCCTACCCCGATCAAAGAAAAAGTGACCAATTTTTGCGCCCATTTTTTTCGATTTATCTAAAATCCTAATATTTGCCAAAATCTGAAGATATCTGTTCCACAGTTAGTATACGACGTAATCTTGACTCTTTCCCTCCAACCCTAGGTATCTGTTTGGGGTTAGAGGAACTTGCCACACGTACTTCTTTAAATTTATATGTAAAAATTTGAAAAAGTATAGTAACACATCAGTTGAGAACGGCTGGCCCGATTTGACTCAAATTTTCTTTTGGTTAATTGTAATTACAGTGAAACCCTTCCCGAACCCTTTAAAGTAACCTTAAATCATAGGTAACGTTATAGGGGCACTATGCGCTATCGTCAGTAATTATACTGCGCCGCAGACAATCTTGGGGTTAGGATATTTTTCGGTTGGTAAATAAAAATCCCAAAAGAGGGATTCCCGGATATAACTTTTTTAGAGTCCGTTTTGCCCCATACTCCACGAATGTAACGATAAAGTTTTAAATTTGATACAGTCCTAGGGGTTACATTTGTACAAAAGGTTGGTGTACATTGCAAATAGCCCCCCTCAAATGATTAACCACCTTTCAAATTCCTCAAATGATGCTAATTTGAGATTTTAGAAAGAAGAACAAATTCGTTAAAATAATTATAAGTATAGGACCATGCTTCATTATAACTCTTATGTGAAGCTGTTCGTTGATTTTAGCTATTACCAGGGTCTTGGTCACATTTTTCAACTGATTTTGCCCTTATTTGGCATTTAGCTTCTGGTAGAAGACCTCTCGCGGAATTGTTTCAATGTCAATGTTTCGGAGTAGCGCTCATATAAAAGTACCTCCTGATTTTACCTATTTCGAGGGTTTTTATTATATTTTTGAATCGATTTGAATAAAAATGTGTGTTTAGGCTACTTTAGGGGGTAGATAACCAACTTACATGGGCCTATTATAAACAGTTAATGTATACTTTTTAATATATATGCTATATTATTTAGGTTTTTAACTCTCAAACTATAACCTCTTACTGAAAAATAGGATCAGTTTTTTTGAAAGACGTATTTATTTCTATTTAATCGAGTCATTATTTATACTAGAAATTGTGCCACTTATGTGAGCCAGATTTGTGAATTATTATGCTTTAAAAACTATGCATTCAAGACTAAAACTACGGGCCAGCAACGCGGACTGGGACAGCTAGTTTTGTATAAATATCACAAAATGTAGCAGTTAAATGCGAAGTTTTGTACGATTTTTTAAGATCCTTTGTTTTAATTGCCAATTTTTTTCAATTAAAATTTTATAAAACTATTAAAAACTTTAGGGTCATTTTTATATCATCATTTTTATACTCTACACCACAAGGTGGTCAGGGTATTATGTCTTTGTGCATTTGTTTGTAACAGGCAAAAGGAAACGAGATAGATAGAAGATCTGCATAGAATCACTTTCTGAGTTGATTTATGCATGTCAGTCCGTCTGTCCGTCCGTCTGTCCATGTATTCTTGTGAACAAAATGCAGGTCGCATTTATTATCCGATTGAGATGAAATTTTGCAAACAACATTTGTTTGGCCCAAGGACGAAATTGGAAATAATAGATAGATATAGCTCCCATATATATCTTCGTCCGATTTGCCTTTTATTGTGCACCAAACGAGTAATATCAGCCCGAATAGTATGGAATTTTGCACATACAACCAAATTAGGCCTGAAAATAAGTATGCCAAATTTTATCGAAATCGGTTCAGATATAGCTATAGCTCTCATATATATTGTTCATCCGATTTACTGTATTTGTTACCCACAGCCGTAACATGCACTCCGTAACAACGATATTCAGGGAAATATATCAAATACAGCTCAGAAATATCTTTGCCAAATTTTATCGAGATCGGTTCAGATTTGGATATAGTTTCTATATATATTTTTATCCGATTTCAAATTAATTTCGCCCCAAATGGGCAATACAAGTCCGAATTTAAAAGATACAAATACTTCGGCATATTTAGTCCTTTGAATTTTAAATTATAACTATAATCATAGCGTGTATGATTGAATTCTCCCATAAAAACTTTTAATTATTAAGTGGAGCTCAACTAAATTAGCAAAGTGGTGTAGGGTATCATAAAATCGGCCCCGCCCGACTTCAGGACTTTCTTTACTGGTTTTAAATTATTTTCAAAGTCTTCCTCCCATATATTATTCGTGTGTCTTTTAAGAATATTTTTTGCAATATCTTCCATGACAACATTTTTTAGGAATATATCGTGAATTTTTTGTAACATTTTTCTGTTAATAAACCCATATAAGGAACTTCCAGGCCAAATCTTATTTATTTTTTCCAAGATGGACGTCCTGGCAAAGAATTATGCGTATTTAAGAATATTCATAAAAGGTCTTCCGGGACAAAAAAAAGTAAGCAAAGGCTATAGTCGTGCGGCCGACTATGTGATACCCTAAAACACTACAATATGTTCGAAATCCCCTTACGTCCAAATCCATTTTGGAAAATTTCCTTTTTGCAATAATGTCAAAGAGCCCTGCCCAGATGTTACCCTTAGGTTTTTGATCCGGAGAATTTGGCCAATATTTATTTATTTCTTACATAAAATTAAGGGATATTTTACCCGCTAACGGCTCAAATTGGTAGGCTTCTGCCCAGTCCCAAACTATAACTCTTTGTAAATTTTCGCGTCGATTGGTTCATAATTGTGGCCTATAGAGCAACTGCAAAATCTAGAATTTTTTCTGTTCATTTTCTGTCCATTTCAACCCCTAAATATTTTGCGATTATCTCCAATCATCTCCAGTAGGGTTCTATTCTGACCCCAACCCCATCTCCATTTTCAATTTCGTGAGGATCGGGCCATAATTGCGACCTGTAGCTTGATTACAAATTAACATGGACAGACGGACGAACGGACATACATTGCTAGATCGACTCAGCTTGACGAGTTAGGAAGATCCATATATAGGTTCCCATGTGGGGGACCAATATTTCGAGGTGTTACTTAATTTTTGGCTCAATCAATACCCCCAACACATAGTGTTGTAGTGTATAAATATAAAGAATCTCATGACAAACAAATCGTAAATCTTTTACGAATATTTTGATGGACCTCCGGACCAAAACCACAGATTTTTTAAGAACATTTGTACATGGACTTCTACGACAAAAATTGTGGAATTTTCTAGGAAAACTTATTGGAGAACATGCTGACCAAAAATTGATATTTTTTTTAGAATCATTTTCAAGGACATCCTGACCAGAAATCACGATTATTATTTTTTTCAAGAATATTTTGAATAACATACTGAATTGTGCCATTGCGAAATTTAAGAATATTAAAAAAAATCGAGAATTTTTCCAGAACTCGTGGGATTGGACTCAGTCTGACCACAAATTTTTAAAACTAAAATCCGAAAGTTTTGGATTTTTAAAGTACGTTTTTTCCAATGTCTTCCTGTAAAAACATGACGGATTTTTTGTTTAAAGGTTCCCCAACCAAAAAATTTAGTTTTTTTTTTAAATGACCGACACTTTTTTAGAATATTTTGAAGTATGTCTTGATCAAAAATAGTGGATGTTTTAAGGATATATTGTAGAATATTCTGAGCACAAATTTAGCATTTATTTTGAATTTATTTAAGAATATTTTAGAAATGTCTTTCAGAAAATGTGAACTTTTTTGCGACCTCCTAAGCAAACAATTTTAGATTTAGCATTGGCACATAATTTAAATGAGAGGAAAAATTTTATTATGGTTATATAACTCTTATGATTCTTAAAAATTATATAATAATAATTGATGTTGGACAATGTCAATTGCTGCCTTATGACGTTATTTTGGATCAATTTGGCAAGAAATATGCTCCATTTATGTACCAGTAAGAAATAATTTAAGTTTGCTTCTATCGATGAATTTTGAATTTTTTTTATGTAACTCGATAATTTTCAAAAATAATCCCCTTGAGGCCCAAAGACCACATAGCTTACAAAACGCTTCATAAAAATATTTTCTCAGATTTTTTTCTCACAGTTTCAACAAATCCTTGAGCACCTACCACGCATATATATTTCTTCTTTCTCACGACGGGTATTTGACTGTTAGACCCTGACTTTCATATTAAATGTTCATCGATTTCCTGCGAAGTATGGCACCCCGTTTTGACACTTTCACATAAATAATTTCAATATTTTTTTTATTACTTACCACCGTGCGACCAATCGAACTCACGACGTGAACGGCAAAGGAGATAGTATCCTTTTGCCGGTGTTTCTACGAAAACAAAGTCATAAAACATAAAATCATAATTTTATGCAACATAAAATATATTTTTTTCTATTGGCAAAAACACGAATAAACTAACACCTCAGGGACCCTTAACTTAACGACCGAGTGCCCATGAACAGGGGCTCTTATCTGAAGGACAATCTCTCAAGTGAGAAATAAATGTGAGCGGACAACAAGGAACCCTAGGATGATGCAAAGAGTGACCTTTGTGTGGTCGGTGGCCTTAGTTGTTGTTGTTGTAGGATTCAAAAGGTGTCATAACATTTATGACATTATTCATAATCTCGAAAGGAACATTTAGCACAAACAACACACAACATACTTAGGACAATAATAACACCCGCATCTAGACTCACTCTCACCATGCCAAACGATAACTGCACGAGATGACAATGAAAATATGGACCACCCTTTAGGTAGCAGAAAAATATTAAATACAAACGAATTACCGCCAACCTAAAACTAGCAAATGTCACCAACCAACCAAACCAAACTTCTTAGCGTGTGGCTGCCTTTAACAATCATAAAACTATCGCAAATAACAAAACTTTACATAGCTCATAAAGATAAAACCGAGCAATGTAAAAGCAAGCAAGCAATGAATGTGTATTGAGATAACATTGAGATTTGTACAATGCTGTCAACTGTCTACTATGGGCGTTACACAAATAAAACCTAACAAATATTTCAATTATCAATAAAATTATTAAGAAATTTAGTTTTCTGATTGAGATTTTAAGGCATAAAATTGTAACTCCATCTGCTTGTTTTTACAAGTCTAAAGATTTTAAATTATAAATGTAACACAAAATAAATTCAAAATTCAATATAGAAACCCCATAATTTTCTAACTAATTTTATGGAGAAATGTAAATTTCGATCAGAGAGAACAACTTTTACAAGAAAGTACGGAATCAAACAACAGTAAAAAATGTCAAAATGAGCGTTATTATTCCATCAAAATCAACATAAATATAGGACGAACATTACAATCACGCCACTATTTAAAAAACGGTAAAGTTCGAATAATCTTCGCACGTAAAGAAAAAAACGTATATTGAATTATATATTCCACTATTTGAGTCTGTTTTATAATACAGTGTTCATAATTTCAGAAGTTTTTAATTGGAGATAAAAATACGTAATCTATATGAGATAATTGTGAAATTAACGTTCAGGCTGCGGCATATACCATATCTCAACCCATGATAATTTAGGAATGTAAATTGTGATTTTTAAAGAGTTCTTGTAGCTTAAAATTTGAACTAAAAGTACAACTCAACATCAAAAAATTATTTCAATATTTTTTATCATTATTATACCCTACAACACTATGTGTTTGGGGGTATTATAAGTTTAATTGGCTAAAAATTGTGTAACAACTCGAAATATTGTTTTCCCACATAGGAAATTATATATGGATCTCTTTCTCGCCGAGCTGAGTCGATCTAGCTATGTATGTCAATCCGTCCGTCTGTCCATGTTAATTTGTAATCACTCTACAGGTCGCAATTATGGTCCAATCCCCACGAAATTTAGTATGGAGGTGGAGTTAGGGTCAGAATAGATTCCTTTTTTTTGGAGATGATCGCATAATATTTACGGGTTGAAATGGACCAAAAATGGCTGGGCAGAAGCCTTCCAATTTGGTTGGTCATCGGGTAATATTTAGTGGGTAAAATAGACCATAACATTTGTTTTAAATAAAAGTCAAATTTTTGCGTATATAGTAAATTTATCTGATATATATAGCGAAATATATACAATGTGTGTATACAAAAGAAAACAATGTGCGTTAGCTAGAATGCTTATATCTCAAGAATGGCTGGACCGATTTGGATTGTTATTCTTGTTTTTAATGATGTCCGCAATATATTTAGGGGTTATAATGGACCAATGAATGAAAATGAATGTTCCTGATTTTGTAGCCGTTATAAAGGTCACAAATAGAAACCAAATGACACGACATCTTACATGAAATTAGAGTAAAACGGACCACAACTTTTGTGTGAAAAATACCAACATTTCCATTCTACCGAAACGTTGAAAATAACTTACAGTCGAAATCCAAAATACGCAAATGGCCAAATATCGGAAATATTATATTGTATTATTATTTATTATTATTATATTTATTATTATTATTGTTATTATTATTATATTATTATTATTATTATTATTATTATTATTATTATTATTATTATTATTATTATTATTATTATTATTATTATTATTATTATTATTATTATTATTATTATTATTATTATATTATTATTATTATTATTATTATTATTATTATTATTATTATTATTATTATTATTATTATTATTATTATTATTATTATTATTATTATTATTATTATTATTATTATTATATTATTATTATTATTATTATTATTATTATTATTATTATATTATTATTATTATTATTATTATTATTAGTATTATTATTATTATTATTATTATTATTATTATTATTATTATTATTATTATTATTATTATTATTATTATTATTATATTATTATATTATTATTATTATTATTATTATTATTATTATTATTATTATTATTATTATTATTATTATTATATTATTATTATTATTATTATTATTATTATTATTATTATTATTATTATTATTATTATTATTATTATTATTATTATTATTATTATTATTATTATTATTTATTATTATTATTATTATTATTATTATTATTATTATTATATATATATATATATATATATATATATATATATATATATATATATATATATATATATATATATATATATATTACTGCATACAAAGAATAATCCGATTTGGCTTCAACTTTGCAAATCCTAATATTTCCATCAGTACTACCTCAGGTGAGAAAATGAACAGTATCGGTCCACTCCGTCAAGTACCTCCCCCTACAAAGTGTCAACATTTTGAATAATTATAATTCTAATAAAATGTGGAATAAAAGTCCGCTTGCCTTCAAATTTGGTACATCATAACATTTTTATTAAGCCAAAGTCTAGTATGAAGATGGAACATATCGGTCAAATCCTTTTGGTACCTCCAACAAAGGGTCAACATTTTGAATATCCATGAAGCTTTTAAAACGCGAAATTAACATCCGATTTCCATCAACACAAGATCTGTTATAAAAATGGTAGATATCGGACCATTTCTTCTGGAACCTCGCCCACATAAGGTTCAAGATTTTTAAAAAAACCAAACTCTCAAAGAAAACGAAATAAGGATCCAACTCTCTTAAAATTTCACGCATACAAACTATTTTGATTACACAAGATCTGTTGTGAATATGATATATATCTGCGAACCCCTTCTGGTACCTCAACCACAAAGGGACACAATTTTTCAATACCTTTATCTGTCATAGCAGCGAAACAAGTCGGCGATTCTTTACAATTTGCAATATCTAAGCATTTCCCTCAACAAGAAACCTGCTGCACCATTTTCTTACAATTTTGCCAATACCAATATTTTTATCATTTATTTATTAAGTATGAAAATGGAATAATATTAACAGAAGTCAAAATATATGTAAATAATGTAACGTTGGGTGAGGGTATACATCTGTCGGC
Source organism: Musca domestica (assembly GCF_030504385.1). Lineage (NCBI taxonomy): Eukaryota > Metazoa > Arthropoda > Insecta > Diptera > Muscidae > Musca > Musca domestica. The sequence continues at coordinate 41,032,240 of NW_026712114.1, forward strand.
AAAAACGGCTGATGCTTTTAACTTGTTTTTTTACCAACTGTCACATTACTTTTATGACAAACAATAGGTATTCTATCAAATATTCATATTTCGTTTAATTAAACCAACAAATCTTGGTAGAGGAGTAGTAAAAAATATATTTTCTGTTATTTTCCTTGTTCATCTGTTAATATCTTGTGGTGAAAGTAAAAAAAAAACCCTCCACAATTTTCCATGCATTTCAAGATAACGAAAACAAAATAACCTAAAAAAAACACTACTCCAAACTAAGCCTCCAACCATAAAACAACAAAAAATAAATAAACAAAAATAAGAAAAAAATCGCCGCTACCACTGCATATTGCTTTTGTCGGTGGTTGTGGCTGCATGCTGCACCTTATTGCAATATTAAATTTGTTGCTGCTGCTGCTCCCCGCTTTTGTATTTCTGAGTAGGAGTCTGTCTGTGACCGTGCTGTGCATATTTTCTTCAACTTGGTCTCAGCGAGGTTAATGTCAAAAAAATGATCGTGATCTTAGGTCTCACTCAGTGACAACTTGAGTGGGCTTTTCTTTAATGGAAAATGTTATTTATTTTCTGCATAGTTTTCGCGAAATTTCGAGGAGAAAATTTTCACCAAACAAATACATTGATGAATGAAAACGACGAAAAAAATTGCATTTTACAACACACTTGCAACAAGTAGCTATATCTACAGAGAGTGGCGAAACAAGTTTTTTGACGTTTCAACGATGGAAGTATGAACAATTGGGTGTATATTTTAGTGTTTACTTATAGTCCGATTTAAACATGTGGCTAAATATTGGTTAAAATTGCGCAGAATATTTTGGAAAATAGCAGCCTCTAACCTTACCGAATCAGCTGCAAATATATACTTTGTATTTTAAATGGAAACAATATATATTCGCCAAAAATGTCAGGGCCATTCCCATTTAATTTACTTTGCTTGTTTCGAATGCCAGTTTAGCTGTAAATTTAAGTTCCACATTCTAAAAGATGACAAATCATTCGTACAGAAAATATGAGGCATTTCCCAATTATTGGTACGTTGAAAATTTCGGTCACACTATCCAAACGAAATTGTTGTGACTAATTCTTAGGGGTTTGTGAATGGTTTTACGTAACATTTTCAATATCGGTCGACGTTTTGCAATGACTATCCAGAGATTTTAGGGTTTTAAAGACACAAGCCCTATTTTCCATTTAAAGTGGCCCTAATTTGACCATAAGTAACAGGTGGAAACATCCTTAACATAACATCCATTAACATAACAGTGGCATCAGAAGAAATGCCGAATATTATCGCAAAAATATTCTGGAGGGTGTATTAAAGCCTTGGGCACGCAAACATTTTGGCCGCAGACCTTGGACATTCCAACAGGACTCAGCACTATCGCACTCAGCCACCCAAGAATAGTTACAAGATGAGGTTCCTCGCTTCATTTCCAGCGCGCAATAGACACCAAAATCTCCGGATACCAATCCGTTAGACTATTGTGTCTGGAGTATTTTGGAAAGCAAGGTTGACACTAAAAAATACCAAAGCGCTTCGCCGGGAATTGGCCAAAATACCGCAGAGCAACATTCGAGCACCGTGTGACGGTTTCATTGGCCCTTTGAAGGCCATAATTCGTACAAAAGGTGACCAATTCGAACATATCTAAACTTATTCTAAAATATGATGTTTCGACATTTTTGCTTTTATTCAATAAAATTTAAAAAAATGTAAAAACTATGGCGTTTGACTTTGTTGCATTTTTGTATCTCACCCTGTAGTAAGTCGTATAAGTCTTCTATATAAAGAGATCTCTTGAAGGTCCTCTCTCTATAGAACAAAAATTAAAGGACTTCTCTATAGACCTTTCAGGTCTGGCATGATTTTCCATGCAGTGAAGACCTCATAAAAGTTATTTATGGATTAGGTCCTTTACCTGTTAAAGAAGCTTGGAAAAATTTCCATGGATAGAATACGTTTTAAAGGCCTTCTTAGAAAGAAAGATATCTTAAAGTCTTCCACCTATAGAAGATCTCTTGATGGTTCTCTATCTATAGAAGAATCTTCAAAGGTCTTTTACACATAGAATACAGGGTTGCCCATATTCGACGGACCCATCCGGCAACGCCATAACTTTTGACAGAGATGTCACATCACTTAATAACATACCGCGTTTGAAGCGTCAGTCCAAGCAGATTTTTACCATGAACCAATACACGCCACGCGAGCGCTCTGAAATAGTTGAAATTTACATTCAACAGAAGAAGTCAATTGTGAAAACTCAACGTGCTTTTAAAACATTAAAAAATGTGAGAAGTGCGTTTCTAAGAACACCATTAAGCGTTTATACGAAAAATTTTCGATTTTCGTTTTTTTTCAAAAACACCGTTCTCAGCAGTTGGACATGCCTCGGTCCACTTTACAAGGGATTATTCGCATTGATTTGCATTTGTTCCCGTACAAAATTCAATTGACGCAAAGAATGTTGCTTGCAGACAAGCCTCGTCGATTGGATGGGCCCAAAAAAAAAAAAACATGGGTCCGTCGAATATGGGCAACCCTGTACCTCCTTAGAGTCTTGCTTATAGTGAAGACATCATTTAATAGAATTTACTAGTACGAAATTAGTTGTTATTTTTGACCAAGGCATTGAACTCGCAACTTTCAATTTTGCACTCAGAGGCATTGTGCAATTTGATTATAAAATTACTTGAACATACGGAAATGCGCTAATCGACTCAAAATGTAATTCTCTACATAAAACAAGCTATAGGTTTATATCGTTTCCTTTGACAATCAAATCGACAAAGACATGATAATGCCCTACCCTATGTGGTATAGCATATAAATAAGGCAGCAACATCCCCCAAATATTTCTCTCAGTGTACATAAAAGGTGTTCAATTTATTTTTGACATTTATATTAATAAAAAAAATCTAAAATATATTCATCTGTGTGCGTGTGTGGGAAACTATAAAATAATATTTAGGCACTAAAAATACTATTTTAATAAAATTAGTCTCCCATTTAAAGGGAAAAACATCATAATTTATCTTTTTTCCAAAGTATTCTACCCAAACATTCCTGCGTAAATATTTGTGTAATTTATGATGTGTCATATTTGAAATGTATTTACACCAAGTACTCCTCCCGCAATAATGAAGTGAAAAAGGGAAATGTGACGAACGTGACCCGAATAATGAGACAATTTGCTATGCCCGTCAAGCATGCATTTGTCTTTTGAAATGAAAGGATCGCTACGAACTGACTGACTAACTAGTCGATCGGATATTTTCTTGTTTGCTATTTATTCCACTTTGATATTGAAGTTCATGATACAAGGACAAAGAAAAGTAATGTCAGCAGCAACAACAACAACTACTCTGGGAGTGCCATTAGTTGTTGCTTTGTTTGTTCAATTGTGGCTTTGTTATGGCCTAATAATGAAAGGTGAAAGTGAAAACAATCTGCCCGGGAAATATGAGATAGCGGTACGTGTTCATTGTTAGCCAACCAATAATGTTGGTATGGCTTTTGTTGTATTCCAGTGGGCCAAATGGCGCCTAATTTCAACATCCTTTTGTCTTCTCATTTTTTGTTATTTACGAGTTTATGCAGAAATATGGTTTTGGGATATTTTTGATGATTATACCGTTGCACAAACTCCATTGTCCTTGTGTCGTCTTCAATGTCCACGCTCAAGCACACACACACAGCCATACACAGTGAAGAGGGCTGGTTGATTTGTCATTTTTATGATGTGCTAAGATACAACTTAATTTTATTTCTCAAACTTTCCCATGTTTCTGTGTGGGCATATTTTGGTGTTCCTTTCCTTTTTCGATTCTCTTTTCATTGGTGTTTCATATTTTGCTTTGGTTCATTGTGTGAATGAATGAATTGAAATATAATATTGTGCCTGCTCTTGAGAACTACACTCCATGGGGAGTTTATATTGATATTTTAGGAATTTCTGAAACGAAATGAGCATTTCTTTATTTTTTTCACAAAAATTTCATAATGTCTTAATTAAATGGGTGGTCCTTTTTTCTGGTAGTTCATAAATTTGAATTGTTACCTTTATTCTAATGGTCATATGTCGAAGACATTGAAGTATAAAAATGGGACAAGACAGAGTCAAAATATTGTCACCAGGTGTAAAAACCTCAGGTGTTATGGCCCGGATTGACCTCTATTGGGCCCAGATTGCAGAACATCTGCCCGCTGCATCTCTTTCGCTGCCCAGCCAAACCTACTCAACTAACTCCAGCATCTTTGTGGACCCAAACCGTACAGGTTGCGTCCTTTTTGAGACTGAACTTAGAAGCAGAACCCGATTGATAGGAGTCAGAACGAACACAGCAGTATGAGCTGCTACAATATCTGTTGTTATGATATCGTTAAAGCATAGTTAACAATGTTAACTAATTTAAACCGCTAATTCAATATGCAATTAATTGGGAAAGTCTATGAAATAAAATTTTGAAATCAAATGTTAGGATTATTCAAACTTTTACAGGGTGAAATGAAAGAACTGCAACCAACTTCAGACTGCTGTGATTTCTAAGCCACTCTTCCGACAGCTGTTAAAATTATTCCAGTGACAGCTCATTATATTGTTTACAAGCTTACAAAAGCATTTTGGTGAGAATTTTCCAGAAAAAAAGTTATTCGTGATGAAATTCAAGCGTGATAGTGTGATTCCTTTTATTTGGCTGGGAAACCACAAATGGATAAATCTTTTGTTTCTCCATTTCCATCGCTCGTTACCGTGGTAACTTTCGATTTCTTTTAGAGAAAATCGATTTGGTCCAAACTTGGTATATCGTAATGTTATTATCAAACTTAGATCGAGTTCGGAGATGGGCAATATCGACCTACTCCTTCCAGCACTTCCCTTCCAAAAGATCAAAATTTTCTTTGAAATAATTTACATAACAGAACAAGTAGGGATAATCCAATTTTGTTAAAACTTTGCAAACTCCAATATTCGTACCAGCGCTAGGTCAGGCGAGAAAATGGACAAATTCGGCCCACTACATCAAGGACCTCTACCACAAATGGTCAACATTTAGAATAAGTGTAATTCTCATAAAATGTGAAAAAGAGTCAGATTTTCATCATCTGAATATTTTTACCAACACAAGATCTGTTATGAATATGAATTATAGCGGACCACTCCTTCGGATGCCTCCCTCAAAATTGGTCAATATCTTGAATATTTATATTTCTCATGAAATTTCAAACTTGGTATGTCTTAATATTTTTTTCAACCTGAGATCTGATGTATATATAGAATTTCAGAATCGGTCCACTCCTTCAAGTACCTTTTCCACCAAAGATCAAAATGTTCAAAGAAAATATTTGACTTATTAGAAAGTAAAAGGATTATTTTATTTGATTCAAACTTTACAACTTTACAACCTAATATTTGCATTAGTGCTGGGTCAAGTGTGAAAATCCACAAGGGGTCAAAATTTGGAATAATAAAATGCGAAAATCACATCACACATCCCAATATTTCTACTTTCACAAGATCTGATGTGAAGATAGAATTTATCGGCCATCGTCCCTTCTCCACAAAAGATTAACATTTCGACAATTATTATTTCGTAAAAATTTGGAAATAAATGTTCGATTTTCTTTCAATTTTGCACATACTAATATTTTTAGCAGTATTAGATGAAGTGGAATAATTCTGACCGCCACACACTTATGTACTTTCCTAACATTTCAACATTTTACAAAAATTATGACATAAAAATGAAGGATATAGAAATGATACAGTCCAAATATGGCAGGCAGTATAATTTTTATCAGACTTAGGCTCGATACGAAATGGACAATATTGGCCTATTTCTTCAGAACCTGCCCCATAAAGGGTCAACAGTTTGAACAAACATAATGCAAGACTGAAACTATAAATCTGCCGGCAAAAACGACTCATACTTTTTACTTTATTTCATTAAAGCTTTAGCCTCAGTTATAAAATTATCGTCCTACAAAAATAACCAAGAATGTTTGTCATATTCATTGCCACAAGAATTCGTTTTTTTATCAAAAATACACACTATTTTTTGAACATTATTAACATTCTTGCATAAATTACTGTAGGGTACAATATTAGTTTCTTTATACATTATTTGAGATATTGTTCATTCTCACATCGAATCCTTTCACCCACAAGTGTCACAGACGACTCCTGGTGTGCTAACACTCTGCCTGCCTTCAGCATCCAAAATTATTTGTGTGTTTTAAAACGCAAAAAAGGCTAAATGAGACCATATGGCTTAAATTAGTATCGAAATTTTAATTACTAATATCTCGTTCATATCCTGATCCTACCAACAAATAATCAATGTATTCAATTTGCAATGACACGTTTTTTTTCCATTGGCCACCTCCAACCATGCATCATCGTCAACATTATCATCATCGGTAACAGCATCCTTTTTTGCTGGATATGTTATGTTAATGATGAGAAAATTGCCAAAAATATTTGTTAACAACGGCGCTCTTGTCGATCGTGATCATCACGACGTATCAAGTAACCCACATTCAATATACGTTATACGTACGTATATATGTATGCCCTGCACATGCAGTCACCATGTATCATTGGGTATGTCCGTATGTGGCCATCGTCGTCACATCATCTCGTATACCACCTATAAAATGACCGGCCAGACATCAAGGCAGGTGTTGTAGGTGAAAACAACAACAGCAACAACAACAAATATACACGAAATATAAACATTTGAATATAAAGTTTGAAATATTGAAAAGACCCATGAAAATGTTCACACGCTTCTCGAAAATCCAACAACTCAACACTTGTGTATCACAGATTTATTAATTTCAACCAGCTATCGAAACAATCTGCTGCAAGGAGCGTAAACAATGTTGCAGAGACATAAAACATTTGGTAGGAATATGCGACAATAGTTTCAAAAGTAATGTTTGCCAACGGCTAGATTTTTTATTAAATTGTTCCCAAAATGTAAAAAACATAGATCAGCCGACCTTAGGTATTTTGAAGGGCCTATCCATATAATTCAAATAAAAAAAATTTACTTTGAGTTTTTCAAAATTGTACTGGATAGAACGCACTTAGAAAAAAAAACAACCTATGATTTTTAATTTTTAGTTATTAAAAAATATTGTTTTAACTTTTGTATAATTATTTGTATGTTTTAAGTACAATTTTGCAAATCGATTTTCGTCGCACGGAAGTTTAGATCTGAGCCTGTGACATTTAGTATTTTTTTCTCAACGCTCGCACAAATTTGTACGATTTTATTTCTTAAAGTACAGAATTTTAGTTTCAACCAGTAAAGAAAGACCAAAAGTCGGACGGGCCGACTATATGATACTCTAATTTAAATTATTCCATTTGCAATTCGAAACCAAAAGTTACTTTTTTTTTTGCTTGGTTGGGTTTTTTCCATTTAATCGAATTTTAGTCGAATTACAAATAAAATAATTCGAATTTTAAATAGATATTTACCAATTACAATTCAATTCTTTCAAATTACAAATGAAATAAATTGTTTCGAATTATATCTGAAAAGGTGTGGAACAAAGATGGGATACATCGGTTCACTGCCTGTGGTACCTATCCCAAAAAATCACCATTTAAAAAAAAAATAACCCTCAAAATAAGTGAAATTAGTGTCCGATTTTCTTCAAACTTATCACTTATCAATATTTCTTCTCATATTACATCTAATGTGAAGATGGGATATATAGGTCAACTCCTTCAAGTACATCCCAGACAAACAGTAAATTCATAATGGGGAAATTTATATCAAACCGTATGTTGAGGTTATAAATATGTCGATAAACAGACTGATATTTTCTAAGTCGTTTTGTATTCGGAATGAGTTTTTCATGCTGTGTAATTATTATTTTTTCCTAAACTTATAAAATAACTGTTTGTGAAAATTTAACAATTTTATTTTTAAAATTATATCAAGTAAAATAGGTATAAGTTCGGCTGGGCCAAACTTTGAATGCCCTCCACAATTTGGAACGATTTTGGCAACCCTCAAAACAATAAAATCCGTTAAAATTCTGTTAAAATCTTAAAAATACCGAATGTAGCTGTTATATTAGGGTCTATACGACATTTAAATGCGAACCAAAAAAAATCGGTGAATAATGTAGCTAAAATCATCAAAATACCGAATAGCGGTGGTACCGTTATATGGGGGCTATACGAAGACGTGGACCCACATGGCTGTAGCATCCATTACGAACATCCAATACCAAATTTGAAAGAATTCCGTTATTCCATGGCCCATTTTCAATACCAAAAGTCGTGCAGACATAATATTTATTCGAGTAAAATTCGTTCGGAAGCTAGAGTGATTTCCAAAGACGGACAGACTGACTGACGGATAGACCGACGGAAATCGCCATATAATTTTATGCTGTTCAAGAATATATGTACTTTGTGGGGTCTAAAATGTATATTTCGAGGTGTTACAAACGGAATGACAAACTTAATATACCCTCCATACTATGGTGGAGGGTATAATACGCCATTGTTGAGTAATAATTAAATTTAATAGATTTGTTAACGTCTAATTTAGTTTTTTTTTTCACACCCTTATCGTATGAGTAGTTACTATAGCTAAATGTTTTATCTTAAGCCAAAATGCCCACACTCTTATTATATAGTCAAACACATCCATCCATTCAAACATGAGGCTAGGTATAAAAATAAATGGCTGCTTGACAGCAGCATGTTCTATTAAAAGAATTTGTATTTTGTCGATACGATAGTCTTTTCTCTCATTTGGATTATGTGCATGTGTGCGTATGTGTTAATTTGTATTGACCACACCGCATGGGTAGCGTGGCCGAGCGGTCTAAGGCGCTGGTTTAAGGCACCAGTCTCTTCGGAGGCGTGGGTTCGAATCCCACCGCTGCCAAGTTGATTTTTTATTTAATTTTTATTATTTTTTTATTTAATTTTCTTATTTTTTTTTTGTATTTTCTCTTGAGTCCATTTTTATTCCCATTGCATTGTTGTCTTCTCCTTTGTTACCTTTCAGCGTGTCAATTGCTTGGATCATTATCAAAGTTTATTTCGCAAATAAACATGATTTGTACGGCTTGGAATTCTATATTGCATCCATCGGCTGTATAATTTGCCCGGACACTTTGCTTATCAATTAATGACCCATGATTAGCCTCCAAATTTGCCAATATCTCATCCGTGTGAGTGTAGAGCGGCGCGGCGCGGCGGTACCTGGTGTTGTTGATTTATTCATAAAATTGTTTTCTCTTGGTAGTTGGTTTCTTCAATGGATCTCCTCGGTTGGCCTTTGTTTTAGTGTTTTTTTGTCTTTCGTACTGTTCGTCTATTGCAAAATAATGTTGATTTGTTGGTCCCGAACAGTGGTTTTGAAGTTCCAAAGTAAAATACGAAATAAAAAATGTTTATATGAAAAAGTTGAACAAATAGCAGAACCAACGGATTTTAATAATATATAGCTTCCATGTAAGGGTAACACCTAAATGGATTTTCAGATTTGAGACATATTTTTTAACCAACTTGGCAGGCATACGGAATTTTAGACACGCGATGGCTAAAAGCTTACTTCAAAATAATTTCAATATAGGCTGGTCACTTGGGGGATAAAAAGACGTAACTTTATTATTTTTAGAGACTTAGTAGACATTTCTTTCACTTTCCTTCCACTGTATTCCAATTGCCTGTTTTTAGCCATTGAACCCCAACTATTGAGTTAATGCCTTTGTCGATCTGCAGTTGGGCCAGACTACTGCAACCGACAACAACTGCAGCTAACAAAAATATAATGAGAAAAACCTGGTTACGAAAGCCTGAAGAAAAAAACTTCCGCATTCATTTAAGATCATTTCTGTCGTGTCTGTATAGCTGCCACTACTACTTTGCTGCCGGTGCAACATTTTGTTGTTGCTTCTATAAACGTTTGATTTTTGTTTAAGTAGCAGAAGCCGATGTTGGTTGACTACCAATAATTTACAGATTTGGCAGTATCATTGCAGTCTCTTATTTCATTTGGAAAAAATCAACTTCCCATGGGATTTTATAAATATGAATCAGAGATATTTGTTCATATGTATATAGAAACATTAGTTGTCTTTACTGCTTTACAAATTTCAAGGATAATGTCAGTGAAGGACAATTATGCCTTTATTGATGAATATTTTTTTATACCCCCACCATAGTATGGAGGGTATATTAAGTTTGCCATTCCATTTGTAACACCTCGAAATATACAGTGTAGACCCAACAAAGTATATATATTCTTGGTGGAAATCACTCTAGCTTCCTAACGAAATGAAGTAGTTTGATAAAATTTTACTCATATGTGTATTATGTCTGAAGGACTTTTGGTATTAAAAATGGACCATAAAGGTTTACGTTTTTGTATAGCCCCCATATAATGATAATTCCCTATTTCCGGTATTTTGGTGATTTTAGTTCGTAATGGATACTACAGCCTACGACAGTAAATTGTCCGCGCAGATCCACGTTTTCGCAAAGGATACTTCGCAATGGATACTACAATCTATGACAGAAAATTGTCTCTGTATTTCTACGTTTTGGTATAGCCTCCATATAATAGTACCTCCCTATATTCTGTATTTTGATAATTTTAGCTACATTATTCACCGAAATTTTTTTTTCTAGTTTCGCATTTGCAGGTCCACGTCGTCTTATAGGCCCTAACATAAAATTTAATAAAATTTTAAAGAAATCTTTAACAGATTTTTTTTATTTAATTTTTTTATTTATTTATTTATTTTTTTTTTTTTTTGAAAATTCACAAATTCGTTGCAAATGGTGGAGGGCAGTAAGAGTTCGGCCCGGCCGAACTTAGAGCTTTTTATACCCTCCACATTGGAAAAGAGGGTATATTAACATTGTCATTCCGTCTGTAACATCCCTAAATATTCGTGGTAGACCCCATAATGTATATATATTCATCAGCATAATCAACATAAAATTCTAAGTCGATTTAACGATGTCCGTCTGTATGTCTGTCCGTCTGTCTGTTAAAATCACGATACAGGCCACATTATTTGACGTAGAGCGTCAAAATTTAGCAGAATAATTTGTATTGTGTCTAGGATGGTTGGTATTGACAATGAGATATATCGGTCCACGTTTTGGTATAGTCCTCATATGACGATACCTCCCGATAATCAGTATTTTGATGATTTTTGCCACACTTTTTCACGGATTTGTCTGAAAATTGGTATTTGTAGGTCATAATGGATCCTAGTTCGTGTGGCGAAGCATTATATGAATAGGCCCACGCTTTGGTATAGCCCCCATATAACGGTACCTCCCGATATTCGTATTTTGATGATTTTTGCCCATTTTTTCATGGATTTTTCTAAAATTTGGTTTTTGTTTTCCGGAGATTTTGGTGGCCATGGCGTGCGCTGGAAATTAAGCGAGGAACCTCATTTTGTAACCATTCTTGGGTGGCGCGTGCTGAGTGCGATAATGCTGAGTCTTTTTGGAATGTCCAAAAGATCTGCGGCCAGAATGTTTGCGTGCCCAAGGCTTTAATACACCATCCAGAATATTTTCGCCATAATATTCGACATTGATTCTGATGCCACTGTCGATTAATATGAGAGCGACCATCGGCTGTTATGGCGGCCCACACCATCACCATGGCCGGCGTTTAAGTTCTGGTGGCCAACCGAAGGTTCAGATTTTCAGCAGTCCTCTTTGGCAAGTAAACACGATCATTTTGTTTGATTACAAACTTCTGGACAACGAATGTTTTATCATCGGAGAAAACCAAATTCGGCAGTTCACCACTTTCGGCCAAGCGAAGCAACTATTTAGCTCATTTGAGTCTATTTTCTTTCGGTTGCGGTGTAATTTTTTGCACTTCTTGGAATTTCAATGGCTTTACCCCAAGCTCATTTTTCAATATTTGCCGAATGGAATATTGCGATATGTTCAGCCCACGAGCCATTTTTCGGCTACTGCGACGCGGGTTTCGATCAAGTCGCTTCTTTACGTTTCGAACCATTTCTGCTGATGTTGCTGTTTTTTTTTTCGTCCACTTCCTTGACGTCGGGCTACGCAACCAGTATCACGGCAACAAGCGATGGCACGAGACACAAAAGATTTATTTACATTTAAATGCTGGTGTGCTCTAAGGATAGCCACTTGTGGTTTTCCAGGGAAACATAAAGAAATCACTTTATCACCTGAATGAGAAGAGAAAACCAACCGAACGGTTTGGTTGTTGATTCAATTCTGTTTTTATTTAAAATATTTGTTCCTTACGTACTACTGAAACTAATCTAACTTAACCTAGTCGCAGCCACACAATTGTTCTTATCTATTCTAATATTGAATGGAGAACATTGCAGGGCTGCTTTACATTTCATTCAAGTGATCTTGTGCATCTACTGAGCGCATCGATATCTGTGCGTGTGGGTCATAACCTTTATTATCTGACACATTATCGTATGCGTCAGCGCACAAGATCACCGAATTGTTCACATGTGGTATTTTATGGCGGCTGGGAAATATGTAATTTTTGAATATTTATTGTTTATTGCTAGTTTTTCCCAGCGCCTCAACCGCACTCAAAAGTATGTACAAAGTATTTTGTACATTCTCCCGGGCGGCTTAAATGTGCATGTTTATAGTGGACTGTATTTTTTATAAAGTTAACAAATGGATAATATGGAATATTTAAATATAAAGATATGAAAGATTTGAAAAGAAAATTTATGCGTAACTATCTATATATGTTGAAATGATATCAGGTAACCGCTTCCAGGAAACGACTCCAACGTTTAATCCAGCCTCTCTTGCCGATACCACCACCTTTATCTGCTGGCTTCATTCTCCATACCGCATTCATAGTCCATCGATGCAGACCGCCATCATTCACGTCGGAAAGGATTACCATTGGCTCCATGGTACGCTCTGCTTCCGTTCTTAAGGTTAATGTTGGTTTGTAATTGAGTTCTCTCTGGTAATATACTTCCGAAACCAGAGACATTTCTTGGGCTTTTTCTAATTCATCGATGCATTCTCTTCCTGCAAATTTACCACATTCGTAGACAATTTTTGGATCTTCTGTGCGTGGCAGCTTTTCTTCTTTTTCCTCTTCTGCAATAAGACTATTTATTACTTTTCTTACAGAATGTTCGTCCTCATTGCCATTGCATCGATTGTTTTTTAATAAATTGAGAGGTTCCTCCGGAAATGGTTTTCTATATGTCAGCGCTAACACGACACCAGAATATTCTTCTTCTTCCCGTTCCTCAGAATGAGGACTTGCCGGTGGGAATTTATTTAATAATTGATGTGAGGATCTCCATTTCCCAAAATTTTCATCCAAGCATCGAATTGGTTTGATTTTCACAGAATTATGTTCCTCTTTTACATCTGCCAGTTGTTTGGACAGGTCATCTCTCTCAGCTTCCAAGACTTGCCGCGCTCTTTCCGAGTTAGCCAATTTTTCATTGACTTTCTCTAACTTCGTTTTCAGATATCGCAATTGATCTTTCTGAACACGAAGTTTTTTTTCGAATTGTTCATCTTTGGCCCGCAGATTTTCTTCAGATTTGGCGAGCAGATATTTTTCGTGGGCCTTCGCATTTCTCAATATCCTTTCACTTTTTTCAACTTCGATTGTTAGTTGAGAACGCAGTTCGCTTGCTTGTCCCTGCAGAGATTGTAACTTGTTTTCATATGCTTGCATTTGTTCGTGCAAACCATCTTCTAATTCTCTGTCGTAATCTTCCTTTGTTTCGACATAGTTGAGTTGTCTGTTTTCTTCCACTTGCTCTTCCCAAGTTAAATGGTCATATTTCAGCGAGAGTATCCATCGTGATGGAGGTTTCATCGAATCTTCGATTTCTTCATCGATGTCCAAGCCTGTGTAATTGCGACTCCGGGTTGCTAAAAGCTTCATTGCTGATAACATACACATATCCACATCACAGGACAATATCTTCATAAGGGTTGGAAGATATTTTTGGTGTACCCTCAAGTACCGTCGTAACTGGTAATATGTGTTTTCTACCAGTACCTTCCATGCCGCGACGTGTTTCACCTTTTCAAAGGCTGACGTCGACGTTAATAGCTGGAAATAGTCTGCCAAAGTGGTGATATTTTCTTCCATTTTTTTATTCATTTTTTAATTTTAATGTTTTAGATGGGACTATTTGTCCTCTTTTCAAAACTTTTTTATATTGCCTTCTTGGCTTTTTTCGATTTTTTGATTTTTTCTTTTCCAAAATTGTATATTTTTTTGTGGGACTGTTGTTGTCCTCTTTTTGTTATGTTTTTTTTTTTTTAGTTTGCCCCGAGGGTCTTTTTTTATATTTTTAAATTTTGCCTTTATGGCTCTTTACAATTTTATCCCTCAACGGATTTTTATTGGTAGCTATTCTCCTCTTTTTTGAAGAATAGCTACTTCTGCTTGTAGTGAGTCTCTTACCACTGGTGGGGGAAAACTCCTACTATTTTCTTTTTGTGGTCGCTAATTCGTTTCACTTTGACAAAAGTGAAGGCTCGATTGACCAATGAATGAGAAAGGAAAACCAACCGAATGGTTTGGCTGTTGATTCAATTCTATTTTGGATCCTGCTCGGAGGATCAATGTTTTTAATGATAAGAATAGAGTCCAATCTATCTCTTCGATTGTCAACTCTATTCTGTTTTCGGCTCGACTGGAGCAATATTTAGTGAGAAAAGAAACACGACCGCTTCGTTAGGGTGTTATTTCAATTCTGATTTTATTTGGTTAAATATTTTTCTTAAGAGCTAAGCTGCAATATTAATCTTAGGGTATCTTATTTTTAGAACAACCTCCACTTATCTTCTGTCGGCTGAGTGCATTATCACTTGGGCATTGCCTTTATTATCAGTGCACCCCAACCGTTCACATTAAGTGTCATAAACTATGCTGCACTTATTTAAAACACAAGTGTTTTCCCGATATTTATGACTACGGCAATAAAATATTTTATGATCGAGCATTGTCTATGTATAGATTAAACTAATGTAAAAATTATGTTCATATTTCTATGAACATTCTCCCGGCCGGCAATATTATCTAGACATTCGGTACGACTGGAAATTGTATAGCAGCAATATGTTTTCTAATTATCATTTTTCTTATAAATAGAATTATGAGAATTATGGATATTATTATTACTAAAATAAATGCAAAGTGTCCGGACAAATAATGGAATTCTAACCCTCTTAACTGGATGTTCTCCTTCTTCAAGTCATCCACTAGCTTCTTTAGTTGGTTGATCTCTTCATGATGATTGACTACCACATTGCCTAGGGGTTTTATAACATCCTTTTCTGCCTGACTCACGTCCTTTAAAAGTATAGGGTGAAATTGGGATGTTATTTTATTCCTTTGTCGATGGACTGCTACCAAAGTCACTTTATCAATCCTAGCCGTGCAGTCCGCCTCCAAAGATAAAATGCCTTGCTGCGGGAGTTCCATGATGACTTGCTGTTTTTCAGAGCACTTTATATGAGCCGATGCATTTCCGAAAATCTTAAAGAGCCAATTTCCTTTGTGCCTCATTTGTATCCAATATGGACTTTTCTCCACTTCATCATACGCGCAGTTTAGCTTAATGTGTGGCCTCAGTGGTGCTAGTTCGCAATTGTTTGTAATGGCATCTCTCCAAGGGAAGTTCTCTTCACATACAATTTCATCTCCCAATGTTCTTTTGCATTCGTTCAGCATGGCTTGTGTCAGGTAGTGAAACGAATCTAATTCGAAATTATAAACGATGTATGGTGCCTTTATCCTCGGTATCAATACCGTACCCTCTTGCTCAAAGGGAATTGGAATTACTCTGTAGACTTGAGATGAATGCCGATTGAATAGAGGAATCTTTAAGTCGATTATCAATTGTGAACCGATGAACATTCCATGTCCCCTCATCAAATGTAGTTCTGTTCCAGTGCTCTTACCGGGTAAAACATATTTAGCGGGTAGCTCATTCCGAATTCTAGCTACCTCTGACTGCAGTTGTTCCGGACTTATAAGCACAGGGTGTACATGACCATTATTTGCGTCTAACAATATCTCCAAACCTTCTTTTTGCACCTCCTCACATTCTTCTATGAGTTCATGCATCTGTTTGGTGATCATAAAGAATCGAATTGATTCTCTATAGACGAAATAGCTCTCGTTCATTGTGGCGCTTATGTTCTCAATTTTACACTTTATTTCCGTAAAGTGAGAATTGACTTCCTCTGTCGTTCTTTTCAGCAGGTTGATCGTAGAATCAACTACCGATGTCTGCTTTTTCGTTAGTTCTTTTAGATCATGTTGGTTGGCTAATAAGTTTCTCATATTGCTTTCCATTGTCACGCGGTCCTCGTCGTCCATCACTCCGAACGCCCAATGCTGAAAAGACCCTATGAAATTCAATGGAGCTCCCCTTCTATGTCGTTTATCTTCCCTCAAGAATAAACGGTTATTCGTCTTGATTTTGTTAACTTTATACTCCATATTGTTTATGACTGACCAGCATTGATCCTTAAATGTTTGGAGTCTAGGGCATATCTCCTTCGAGGTGTTTAACAACCTTGTTGCAAGCTCCAGTGTCTCTAAGTAGGGTTTCATTTCAAAATAAACAACCATGTTCCATGAAGATGTGGCCATATGAATTTGTGAAAATGGATCTAAGTACATTGCCGACGAGCTGTTCAATTCTTTGACGGAAGATGCCTTAGTCGACATTACCAAACAAAGATTCATAATCATGGTCAGCATCATTGCAGGATTTCGCATTAGATTCGGTAACCGCCTTGTTGTATTCACTGACATGGGTTTTTGTTGCAGATCTTCTTGTATATTATCTACGTGCTCTAATGTGCTCTTATTTATTGGTCTCTTTAATTCTCCGTCTTGTGTTTTCACAGTTGCCACTCTTACAACCCCACCCTTTCCCGGATGTACATCTGTCACTTTCGCCAATGGCCAACGAGCTGGATGTGTCTCTTCATTTTTAATGATAACTACTTGACCCACTTCCAGATATCTATCCTTCTTCCTCCATTTCGTACGATTTTGCAAGGTCATCAAATATTCCTCCTTCCATTTTCTCCAGAAATGATTTTTTATTCTAAGTAGTAGTTTCCATCTGTTAACGCATGCTAAACTTCCTTCCTCGATTCTTGCCGGAGCCTCTAATAAAGGACGTCCAATTATAAAATGGCCTGGTGTTAAAGTGTCGATGTGTTCCGGGCTGCTATCTAGCTCGTGTAATGGCCTCGAGTTTAATACCGCTTCTATTTGGGCCAGCACGGTGCTAATTTCTTCATACGTCAACTTCATGTCACCAACGATTCTTTTTAGGTGATACTTCATCGATTTGACAGCCGCTTCCCACATTCCTCCGAAGTGAGGAGTTCCCGGGGGGATAAAATGCCATTTAACTCGTTCATTTTCCAAAATTGGAGTTAAATTAGAGTTGTTTTTTAAGGCTTCTATATAATCTTTGTCCAATTGTCTAGCTGCCCCCACAAAGTTCGTTCCATTATCCGAATATAAATCGCTTGATCTGCCTCTTCTAGCAAAGAATCGTCTAAGAGCTGCTAAAAATGCTTCTGTGGTAAGCTCGCTAACGACTTCCAGATGAACTGCTTTCGTCACCATGAAGACGAAAACCGCTACATAGCCTTTCATTGATTTAGTTCCTCTTGTTTTGGAACACCTTATTTGGAAGGGGCCCGCATAATCTATTCCACTATGTTGAAAAGGCTGGTTTATGTTAACTCTGCATTCCGGTAAATCCCCCATCAACTGATTTTTCACTTCACCTCGATAACGTATACATTTTGGACAGCTTCTTATACATAGCTTTATCCTGTTTTTTGCTCCAATAATCCAGTATTTTCTTCTTACTATGTTATCCATAATTCGAATTCCTCCATGAAAAGTTTCCAAATGAGCTTGCCGAATAATATTTCCTGCTAACATCGACTTCTGGATTATAATCGGATGTTTTTGATTATACGGCAACGATGAATATTGGAGTCTTCCTCCTACTCGCATAACTCCAAGTTTGTCCAGCCGCGGGTATAATGAAGCAATTTTACTTTTATGATCTACTGCTCCTTCCGATTTTAACTGACTCATTTCGGCCGGCCATTCAAGCTCCTGATGTATCTTTATTATTGCCATTTCTGCTTCCTCTAATTCGATCGCTGTCAGATGCTCACATTCTGTTTTAGTCCCTTTTAATTTTTGAATAAATCGCCGTATGTAGGCCATGACTCTTATTTGTTTTCTAAATGATGCAAACTTCATTACTTTTTCATAGACGCTATTCTCAACCGCTGATATTCTTGTCGTTACTGCCATTGTTGTCTTCGGATTTGGTTTGGGCCATTCATTTTCCTTTTGTACTAGCCATTCAGGTCCATTCCACCATAATTTATTATCTATTAGTGTATCGGGAGAAACACCTCTTGATCCTAAGTCTGCCGGATTCTCTTTTGATTTGACATATCCCCATTTCGCCGCCGGGATTCGTTGCAAAATATCCACCACTCTGTTTCTTACAAATTTGTCTTTGTTTTTTGAGTTGTTTATCCACGCTAACGTAATCATTGAATCACTCCATGCATATACGTTTTCCGCTGATGTCAAGGTATTCCCTATCTTTTGAAGTAGCTTTGCTAGGAGATGTGCCGCACTGAGTTCTAATTTTGGAAGAGTCTTGGCATTTTTTATCGGATTCACTTTGCTTTTTGCTGCCACTATTGAAATTTGCGAATCTACCTTCAGATACACTACTGCTGCGTATGCTTTTTCCGATGCATCCGCAAATCCATGAAGCTGTACTGTACTGGACGGTCTTATTTGATACCATCTTGGTATTTTCACATTTTTCAGAGCGTGGAGATTTTGCTTGAATTTTCTCCATTCAGCTCCTAGACTTTCTTCCAATGGTAAGTCCCACTCCATTTGCTGCTTCCATAAATGCTGAATGAACAGCTTAGCTGTTATTGTAACTGGGGTTAGCCAACCCAACGGATCGAAAATCTTTGCCAAACTCGACAATGCTAATCGCTTCGTAATTTTTCTTCCTCACCTATTTGCATATTGAAGGTGAAACAATCCATGGTTGGGTTCCACTGCAACCCTAATGTTTTCAGGCACTCATCTTCTTGTATATGTAACACTTCGTTTTCCTCTCTTCTGTTCACAGCATCCAAAACTTCAGAGTCATTTGCGATCCATTTCCTTAAGTGGAACCCGTAAGTCTCTAGTTCCTGCGTTATTTGCTTTTGAACTTCCCGACATTCTTCCTTGGAATTGGCTCCTGTTAGCAGATCGTCCATATAGAAATCCTCTTTAATTTTTCCAGCTATCTTTTGATTTTTGCATCTATTTCCAATTTCAATCAAGGATTTCACAGCCAAGAACGGAGCTGATGCGGTGCCATATGTAACTGTTGTTAATTTATATTGTTGTACAGGCTCGGTCTTGCTGTTTCTCCAAAGTACATATTGATATTCCTGGTCTTCCTCATCAATGTTTATTTGCCTAAACATTTTTTCCACATCGGCTGAAACAACGAATCTCCATGTCCTCCATTTAGTGATGATGTCGAATATATCTCTTTGTAATTTTGGACCCGTATGAAGAATGTCATTCAGCGATCTCCCGTTTGATGTTTTTGATGATGCATCAAACACCACCCTCACTTTTGTAGTTAGACTGTTTCCGCGTACTACTGCTTGATGCGGCATGTAATATTTTCCTTGTTTCATTTGATCTGCTTTCCCCATGTGTTTCATTGATATTAGCTCCTTTATGGTTTTTCTATATTCTGTTCCCAATTCTGTACAACTTTCCAGTCTTTTCTCTAGACTTAAAAATCTTGCCATTGCTCTTTTGTACGATTCTCCCAAAATTTTGTCTTCCACTAATGGTAGCCGTACTACAAATCTTCCCGAAAGATCTAATCGTGTTGTTTCCTCATAAAGTTTTAGGCAAAAATCATCTTCCGCGATCGTCTCTTCGCCTTCTATCTCCTCGATCTCCCAAAAACGCTCAATTGTTGTTGTAGCTGCAGACCTTATGTTGTTCGTTGCTGGCTTCATTTGTATTGTTCCCGATAGAATCCATCCTAACTTTGTGTTCTGTGCCACAATCGGCTCATCGTGACGAACTCCATCTTCCAATATTTGTGGGAAAAGGTCCGCCCCAATTACCAGATCGACCCTTTCAGACTTATTAAAGTTGGGATCCGCTAAACTTATGTTTCCCCATCTTTCAATGTTGTATTTGAAATTGTTATCCGGATGTGCTGATGCTAACTTCGGTAGAACTAGTGCCTCTGCTTCGATTTTGGTATCGCTGAAAAATCTTGGCCTTATCACCAAAAATACTTTCGATTTTGCAACGCCTACCATGGTTTCACCTAGACCTCTTAGTCTTACGTCTGTCTTCAATTTGGGCAGCTGTAGTAGTTGTGCTGCGTCTTCGGATACAGATGTTACTTGCGATCCTTGATCTATCAAGGCTCTTAGAGTGATGTATTCTCCATGCACGGACTTGACACGAACTTGGGCGGTAGCCAGGAGAACATTTGCAGCTGTATTGGTTGTCATTGCCTTGGTGTTGCTCGTTCCCTCCAGATGGATTAGGGTATTATGAAACAATCCACATTTCTGGCATTTACTATCGCTGAAGCATTTGTTTTCTTTTCCGTGCTTTAGACATTTAAAGCACAACTTGGCTGCCTTCACCCAACTGTACCTTTCGTTTGCTGTTTGTGCCGCAAATTTTCTACAAGTCACAATATCATGACCCATGAACATGCAAAACCGACATGGTCTTTTCTCCGTCACTCCAAGTCTATCCAGTTGTTTGTATGGAACTGGAACGAACTGCTTCCTGCCCGCCGAAGCCTCCAATGCTTGATATTGCTGTTCTAGAAAGTCCAACACATCCGCCAGCCTTTGTATTTCTTTTGATTTTTTTACATTTTGCTCATATTGAATGAGCCCATCCTTATCCAACTTTCTTATTATAATTCTTGCTAGAATCGGGTCTGCATGATCTAGCGGTATCTCCATAGCTTTTAATGCATGAATACTTTCATTCACGCTGTCCAATAACTTTCGAAGGCTTGTTGCTGATTGACTATTTATATTGGGATGATCCAAGACTTTGTCCACCAGTTTAGTGAATAATATTCTTTTATTATTATAGCGTTTCTCTAATAATTCCCACGCTGCCTTATAATTTGCGTCCGTAACTTGTAAATGCTGCACCAAACGAAACGCCTCTCCTCTTAGGTTAGTTTTGAGGTAGTATAGCTTTTGTACCTCCGATAGTTGAGCATTACCGTCGACCATTTTTTTGAATAAGTCGTGGAAAGAACTCCACTCCTCCACATTTCCATCGAAGAATGGAATCTGAATCCTTTTTAATTCCACTGTCTGAGCGGCTTCTTTCAGGCCACTTATCTTTTCGATTACATTGCATACTTTCGCATTCATTTTTTCTTCCACCTCTTCTAATTCGTCGTCTACTTCTTCCATTCCATGTTCGGTGGTTAGTTCCAAATGCAACTGTTTAATATCTTCGAACTGCTTTTCCCAAGAAAGCTTTTTATTTTCCAAAGCGTATTTGCTCATGCCCGAAATATCTTCTTCAACAGCATTAGAAAGTTTCAAGATCTTTCTTCTGAACTGCGATAGCACTGCGTTCTTCTTCTCAGTCTGTCTGCATGCTACGGCTTGCCTCTCCACTTGTTCCGTATCTTTATTTTGGTTGGATTGTTGTTTCAGGAACATCTGCTGAAATTCTTCGCAAATTGATGTTATTTGCTCCTGCTGCTTCTGCAGCAACATCTCCTGTAACTCCCGAAACTGTTGCTGCATTATTGCTGTATTGTTGCATTCGGGTGTATTCACTGCTCCAGGATTTTCTATTTGAATGTCTCCTGACGCTGTTGAATCCTCTGCTTTGTGAAGCTCAACCTCCAATTCTTGTAGCTCCTGTTTTTGGAACTCATTTTTCCTTTTTTGTATCAGCTCCCTGCTTTCCTCATAATAGTTCTGGATTCTCTCCCAGATATTATCTTTAAAATATGCGTCGTTTTTGGGCTTCATTTCACTCAATTTTGAGTGGTACAACCTTGCTTCGCCCATTTTGTTCTCCAATGAATTTAATGACGCGTCTAAAGCGGCTTTTCTTGTTGTTCCAGTTTTTACCTTTTCCGAAATATCAACTATTTCCTTAAGGATTGTTTGCTGGATTTTATAGAGATTATGTCTTTCTGCTGACATCTTGCTTATTTTTGTTGTGGTTCTTTTTTCGCTTTTTTATGTTGCCTTCTTAGCTCTTTTTTTTTTCGTTGGGACTTTTGATGCCCTCTTTTTGTTTTTTCTTTTCGTTGCTTTGATTTTTTTTTTGTTTTATTAATTTTTTTTTTTTTTTTTTGGCTTCTTTTTTGCAGTGAATATTATTCTAGGTCGTTGATTCTTTTAATTTTTTCGAAGGACCAATGAATGAGAAGAGAAAACCAACCGAACGGTTTGGTTGTTGATTCAATTCTGTTTTTATTTAAAATATTTGTTCCTTACGTACTACTGAAACTAATCTAACTTAACCTAGTCGCAGCCACACAATTGTTCTTATCTATTCTAATATTGAATGGAGAACATTGCAGGGCTGCTTTACATTTCATTCAAGTGATCTTGTGCATCTACTGAGCGCATCGATATCTGTGCGTGTGGGTCATAACCTTTATTATCTGACACATTATCGTATGCGTCAGCGCACAAGATCACCGAATTGTTCACATGTGGTATTTTATGGCGGCTGGGAAATATGTAATTTTTGAATATTTATTGATTATTGCTAGTTTTTCCCAGCGCCTCAACCGCACTCAAAAGTATGTACAAAGTATTTTGTACATCACCCTTGAATTCCATCACGAATAACTTTTTTTCTGGAAACTTTTCACCAAAATGCTTTTGTACACTTGTAAACAATATAAAGTTCTGTCACTGGAATAATTTTAACAGCTGTCGGAGGAGTTGCTTAGAAATGACATCAGTCTGAAGTTGTTGCAGTTTTTTCATCTCACCCTGTATATTGAACCTATTTTGATTTATATCTGATATCTCGTCTTTTTGCATCACTATAACGGTCAGAAGTGACTTGTTCGTGTGTTTTTGGTTTCGCCAAGATTAAAAATATTCGCGGTTTAATGGAAATTTTCGCATTTTCTTATATAAAAGTTATGGACTATTTTACCCGCTAAATATTGTTCGATGTCCATCCAAATTGGTAGGATTCTGTCCAAAATTATGGTATGTAGAGCAACTGTAAAATCAGGAAAATCCATTTCAACACCTAAATATTTTGTGATCATCTCCAAAAACAATGGGATTCTATTGTAAACCCAACCCCACCTCCTTTTTCAATTTTGTGAAGATCGGGCCATAACTGCGACCGATGGCGTGATTACAATATATATATCCTAATCCTAAATGTAATATAAACTGTTTTGATTTCAATGTACAGATAGTCACACAGAGTTGGTCAAATTCTGAAAATCCGGCTTTACGAGGTCATTGTCTGCCCTAACAAGGACTTTGTTATCATGCTGTTTCCTATAAACATTAATTAGCATTCTACTTAAAAATCATTAAAATGCAAAAACCTACGATGCTTCAAAAAGAAGCTTAAGGCCAAGACTGGGCTTAGGTCTTAAATCAATATTAACTGTTTAAACTCGAGTGCTTTCTATTCCCCTCGTTCCATTTTATGTGATTGAACAACAATGGACATTGGAAACCGTTATTAGGTCAAACCAAAAGGAATGTCCACTATTTACATGCAAACCCAGTTAGAAAGAAGTCTGTGGCAGACGATAATGCATCAGAACATTGTACGTGAATGAGTCCACGGCAGATGTTTTTTCCCTTCTTTCTTTCTTTTGTGGGCTGTCAAAGTCGCTGCATAATTATATGGCCGCAAAGACGTCTCCCCAACAAGTCAATAACAATATAGAATATATAATTGTGCCTTCTAACCAGCTATCCATCCATAGCTACAAACAATTCGCATTCACAAATGCAAAAACCCGCATAGGTAGGTAAATACGTATACTGTTGTATGAAAAGAACATTCATTCATCCATTCGCCATTTGTGCCACCCTAGTTGTAGGTGCCACACACCTCCCGCATATGTACCGCAACCGCACTCCAACTTACAAGCAGAACAAGACTGACAATGTGTAAACTTGCGTCGTCGGGAGCACATAGCCCAACAATTCGATTTGACTCTACCTCACTGACCGGTGCATAATTTATAGCACCAAAGACCCATCTATGAGCATTTCTTTTCTTTGTTGTTGTTTGTCTAACTGCTGCTGTTCTTGGCAAAATAGTTTTCTTTTCTTTTGTGTTTTTTTTTTCTTTTTTTTGTGGAAAGTTAAAAAGGAAAAGGCAAAAACAAAGATCGTAAAAAAGAAACAGTTTTGCCAATAGTGGCCAGAAACTATTGCACATTGGTGGCTGATGGCTAGCTGGCTAGGCTAGCTCGGTCAAGTAAACCGTTAGTTTTTCAGTTTAACTGCAGAAAAAAGTCGGTCAAGAGTGTCTCATTCCTGTTGCTATTGCATCATATCCCGTTCTTTAGTAGTGGTACATTTTCAGTTAAATGCCGGTTATTACTAAATGCTGTTTATGTGGCAGTTGTTGTTGCTGTTGTTCTTGGTGCTGACACCGAGTGCTGTTGTTGGGGCAAAGAGCGTAAAGCACGATCTGGGAGTCCAAATGGATGGAGACGAGATTGAAAATATCGGAAACTTTTTACAAGTTGTAAAAATAGCCTTAACCGTGGGGGAATAATACAACTTTAACCAGTTCAAGTAAAAAACTGTAAGTTCAGCCAGACCGAACTTTGAATACCCTCCACCATTTGGAACGAATTTGGCAATTTTCAAAAACAATAAAATTTTTTAAAAATTCTTTTAAAATCTTAAAAAATACCGAATGTAGCTGTTATCTTAGTCTATACGACGACATGGACCTGCATGGGTAACGTTTGTCATAAGCCATTACAATATTAAATGCAAAACTTAAAAAAATCGGGGCTATACGAAGATGTGGACTCCACAGACGATTTTCTGTCTTAGGCTGTAATATCCATTATGAACTTCAAATACCAAATTTGAAACAATTCCGCTGAATAATGCGGCTAAAATAAAAAAACGAATAGCAAAAGAAATGGTCCGACCTCTACCACCATGGAAATATTGAGATGTACCATGTCTGGAATGGATTCGGATGTTTATATCGCTTTTTATGAACTTCATGGATATTCAAAATTTTAGGCGTTTGTGGGGGAGGTACCAGAAGAAGTGGACCGATATATTCCGTCTTACTTCCAGATTTTTGATTCATAAAAATAGAAAGATGTGTGAAATTTGAAGACAGTCGGACTCTTACATCACATTTTATAAGAGTTGTAATTATTCAAACTTTTGACCATTTGTGGGGGAGGTACTTGATAGAGTGGACCGATATTGTCCATTTTCGCATCTGACCTAGTACTGACGCAAAATCGGATTATCCTTTCTATTTCTGTGCAAAAAACATATTTTTTGAAAATGTCGACCTTTTATGGGGGAGGTACCAGAAGGAGTGGACCGATATTGTCCAACTTAACACCAGACCTTGGGTTAATATAAATATTTATTCACATTTAATGAGAGTAGTAATTATTCAAAATTTTGACCATTTGTGGGGGAGGAACTTGATGGAGTGGGCCGATATCGTCCATTTTCACACCTGACCTAGCACTGACGCAAATATTATGATTTGCAAAGTTGGAGCAAAATCGGATTATCCTTTCTCTTTCTGTGCAAGAAATATATTTTTGAAAGTTTCGACCTTTTGTGGGGGAGGTACTAGAAGGAGTAAACCGATATTGCCCATCTCCGAACTCGATCTAAGTTTGACAAAAATATTACAATGTACCAAATCGGATACTCCCTTCGAGAGTTATAGTGCGCACCAGCCAGCCAGACAGAGAGACGGACGGGCGGACGGACGGAGAACAGACATCGCTAGATCGACTCCAAATGTTCTGAAATGGATTTGGTCCAAGGAGACCTAGGGTCTAAAACCGTTATTTCGACTAGGCACGTTTTGACATATGACTGAGGATATAAAAATACCGAATACCAATTTCACAGGCTGTAGCACACATTACGAACTTAAAATGTGAAGTTTGAAACAATCCCGGTGAATAAAGTCGCTAATGTCATTAAAATACCGAATATAGGAAGGTTCCGTTATATGGGTGCTATACGAAGACGTGGGTCTATATGGGCAATATTCTGTCATTGGATTAGGAACTTTAAATTTAAATTCAAATCACCAAAATACCGAATATTTGGGGGTACAGTTATATGGGAACTATATCAAATCTTAGACCTACATTGACCGTTTTATGCAAGGATGTTTCCTACATAATGGGAACATAAGTTGCCAATTTACCGCAAATTTGGGTTAAAATTGTGACAAATACAGCCAAAAAAACTTAAATCTGTCGGTACAATTATTTGGGGGATATGCCGAACCGTGGACCTATGTAGCCCATTTTCAATACCAAATATCCTGCAATAATATGATATTCTTTCAATATAAAGCTTTGTTCCTGTGGTGATTCTTTGGAATCAAAAACCTCAAATAATGAATGTAGACAAAAAAAAACATTCACGAGTCTAGGAAAGACCTCAATCTCTAAAAGATATTCTGCAGAAAGAAGGAACTTAAAATATTTTCAAAAAGGAAAAACGTGGTTTGTCCAACTTCGTTTCAAATAGAAAAGGTTTTTTTTATTGAAAAACATATATTACAAATTCCCTAGCAGCCTACTTCTATTATTTAATTGTGTTAAAAATATATAAAACAGAATAGTGTGCCATAAGTATTTATATTGTGGCAAGCAATTAATGATATCCCCTTTTCCTTTTTTCTTTCATTCCAGGTATAACGAAAAACCTTACTTGAACAAATAAATAAAGGATATTTTTAAGAATTCATCAAAAATATCCAAGACAAGTGTCACAAAATACGACTTTCCAGACTCCGGAATGGATCCATGTAATAAACCACTATTTATTATAAATAAACAACCACTAAACACTATTAATAATAAATTGTTTAAATAATAATAAAAAGTGTATTTTTTATTTTATAAGAATACCAAAAAAGGGGGGACATTTAACATAAAGAAATTGGGACAGTGCATTAAAATGATTTCACGAAACCCTGTCTTGTTTGAATTTTTTTCGAATTTGCTCACCCTCAAAAATCGAAATGCTCAAACTGCAAATTTCGTGAAATACCAGGCGACCAGAAATAACAGGAAGCGCCACAGAATTTATTTTGGCTGTCAATCGAAAAAAAGCAAAGCATACTTTAGGGAGCTAGAGAAATATTCATAAAAGTTCTTATCAACATTTCAGAGCATACTTTGAGGCGCTATCTGTAATTAATCGATTGATTCAAATAAAACCCAATTTAATTTGTTTGTAGTGATGTGTGTTTTATTTAGTTGTTTGAAACAGTAATACTTAAATTAAAAAATATAAAAAGCGCATAGCAAAAACATACAATTCAATTCACCAAAATCGCAGATAAACCATATAATTTTAGATCAATGAGAACAGTAATGTTACTCTTTTTAAGATAAATGGGCCTTTGCCAAAGCAATAATTGGAGCAGCAGTTGGCATCTTTGGATGCTCACCAGCACTGGCGGCAATGTCCAAATGGGTATATTTCAATGGTTTCTGTGACTCCAGGCCGTGTTTATCCAAACCAGTGGTTTGCATAAGGAAGGCAGCCGGCACTTGGTGACCACGAGGTGTACGAGAAGATGGCAAATTATTACACTGCAAAATATCTTCGCCGATAACTTTGCCTGTATTAAAATCGAAATCATCTTGACGTATAACGGAAACTTCGAAAGGTTCGCCAAATGAAGTGCCAATATCTTGTAATTTACGGGCATGATCAGCAGCACGGGCCACACTATTATCCATAATGATGGAGTAACCTTCGCCAGCAGCCACAAAAGCATGGCCAGTCAATGTAGCAATGGTGAAAAGATGAGGATCGGGCAAATTTTCAGCAACAGCAATTTCCTTCATGCGGCACAAAGCATCAGCCATGCACATACGTCCTTCGGCATCGGTGTTGCCAACACGTACACGAACTCCAGCCCTGGAGGTGATAACCTCATCGGAAACATAACATTCTTCACCGACCGAGTTACGCACCATGCATAAAGCAGCAATAACATGGACATCAGCTGGTTTTTGTTCCTTGACAATCTAAATTAGAATATACAGTTTTGAGTTATTTAATTTCTAAATTTGTTTGTTTTTTCATAGACCAACTAACCTGCATAAAACCAGCAACAGCTGCAGCACCACACTTATCGCGCGACATACCAGCCATAATGCCACCAGCTTTGATGTCAGCACCGCCAGTGTCGTAGGTAACACCCTTACCCACCAACATCAGGGTCTTCTTGGCCGGTTGTGGTGGTACATATTCGAGGAAGATAATACGTCCTTGATGGCGTTTTACAGAGTTTGCAGCACGATTAACGGCAGCGAAAAGTGGATATTCCTTGGTAAGGGTATTGACATCACTAATAACCGTCACTTTGAGACCATCAAACAACTTGTTTACATATTCTTCAACACGTGGTGGAGCCATACGTTCTGGATCACCAACACCTGAAAAATTAAGTGGAGAAAAAGATGATTTGAAAGTTTTAAAAATACATGTAATAAAAAGGTCAACATTTTTTATATATATATAATAATAATTAATGAATTATAATTGTTTCATTATTTTTATTTATTATGGTATATTCAAATGTAACCGAAAATGAAAATAAAACAAGGCCAAGGTATATAGTATACCAAACGATAATATCCAGCACTGATAAATAAAATAGTATACAATGGTTAATTTTAATGTAAGATATTTTTATCAGATATATTTTTGCCAAATTTGAGTTTTTTTTACTGGGATACATTTGCATTAAAAATATTTCCTTTTTCGAGAAATCTGGCTCAAACAACCTAAACTGAATGTTTCTGACCAATAAAGCGTGGTAAACTAATCCCTAAAAAGCTGTATTAAGACGAAGAGGAAATAGAAAGTCTCATTTTTTTATTTATCTACTTCCATGCAGGAGATTGCATACAACGGGTGTAGATGGGTATAAAGTCTGATATAATTTTCTAAACATCTTGTTTAATATCAACATTCCCATAAATGGTCCTAAGGAGGACCGAAAATTTCAAAATGCCGTGGCTCTCTTTTTGGCGAAAAACATATACATTTCCTTTGGTAAAAATCGTTAATATATTACCCCTTCCCATTTAAAATTTTTAATAAAGCTTATTATATTATTCTAGCTTGTTTAACGCAGAAATATTCGAATTATGTCTTCGTTTATGTCGTCAAAGTATTTCTTATTGATGGGAATTTTAAAGCATACTTTAGGGCAGTTATTTTGAGAACAGTACGGAACTAGCGTTCCCAGTTTCATTGACAAGAAGTAAATAGTGGGCTAATTTCATAGATATGCACATTATCTTAATTTATATACATGAATATCGCTCATTTATCCTAAGAGATTTACTATATCTCTAACAATTCAGTTTCAAGAAAAGCGTGTTTCAAGAATTAAAAAGATTGTTGCACAAAAAATAATATAAATATATAAAGACATTTTTTTGCAGAGGTCGGCAGATGCCAGTGCTAAGTTTCTGTACAAGAACAATCATAATTTAAGGAGTTCTAAAGTTATCAAATATATTTCATAAAAAGATAAGGTAAGACTCGTACTCTTACTCTTAAGTAAATGAGCGAAATGTAAACTTCAGCGACTTCTTACCGATATCACGAGCGACAAATCTTCCAGATTCCAAAACCAAGGCTTCTTTCACAATTTCTTCTGCTTTAGGATTTGAAATGAGAACAGACAAATTTTCGATGCGTTGACGCTTGTCTGGTACATCCTCTCGCAATTGAATGGGCTAAAAAAAACAATGGAAAATGTTAAAATATATCTTTGTAATACAAAGAAATTACAACTTACAACATAGAGTTCTTCCAAGGCACCCAAAACGGTACACAACTCAACATTTCTGAATTTTTTACTCTCGGGAATCAATAACAAAGGCGATTTAAAACCAGCCTTAATAGCTCTTTGTAGCGATTTGGCTGCGGCCTGTTGATAGGTACGCACATCATGATAGTCGCTCAATTCGGGTACTGGTGAATAGACCACTGGCAAATTCAATTTTTGGGACTTGAAGCAGGAGACCACACTGTCAAATGCCTTATCGAATGAACGGAATTCATTGAACTGTTCAACCAATTCACTGGGAATTTGACGGTCAATGATGCAGAGGACATCACAGCCGGATTTTTGGATCATTTTAGCCACTTGAACTGTGCATGGTATTAACCTGAAAGGAAAATTACAGTAAAACAATGAAAAAAGTTGTTGGCAACAAAAAATACAATTGGGGTTTATTAATTGTTATGTTATCTTCTATTCATTAAACGCATACTCTCTTTCAAGTATTATACACTCTTGTCATATTTTTCGTTTAAACAACAGACGCCGATGTGGAGCTCAGATAAGCTATCTGTGAAAAATTTATGAGTTATAGGATTGTTTGAGATTATACTTATCAGGAAATTAAACACGTAGCATTGCATATCATAGTCTGACAATCTCAAACAAAAAAGTAGCCAACAAGCAATGAACAGATTTGAAATTCCCAGTCATATATAACCGAATTGCAATACTAAAATCAAATGCAATTTCGTATAAATACTGAAATTCATTTTTTTGAAGATAAGGTTTTGAGAAATGGATATAAAAGTTGAATATGCCATACGTTTTGTGAGTTCGACAACATCATTGTAAATCTCAAGTTGGACGAAAGCATAATTCACACCAGGGTAAGTTGAACGACATCCAACTGATATCAGTGAAAAATATTTAGCACAAGCAACATATTTATTGATAACGTATAATTACGCCCTAATCTTATTGGAAATTTTAAACACATACAAGTTTATTTGGTTAAACCATTATAATTTATGAACATTGTGACAAACAATGTAAATTTCAACTGCATACTTTGCTTACAATAATTACAGTTCTATAGAACAAAGTGATAAACATTTACCTACATATGTTTGAAAGAAATGCAGCATAGTCATAAATATTTCTTTCTTATCGATTTAATACAAATCAGCGTATCAATTCTAATATTGTTACTGTTTTCTGTTCATTAAAGATATTATAGAGCCCAGTGTGCCTATTCCAAAAAATTTAAAGTTATTACATGTAATATTTTTAAATGCATACAACAAACATAAAAATCCAATTTTATTCTTCCAATGGATTTAGATTTCTGATGATAAAATATAATTTTATTAAAAAATCTATACAATTTTTCGCTGGGGAAACAATGAAAATAAACAAAAAGCGTTGAGTTCAGCTGAGTGAACTTCTTTAAACCATTAAAATACCGAATGTCGACAGGTAGCGTTACATGGGGCTACAGGAAAAAGTGGATCAATTTAAATATCTTTCTGTCTGAGAGGTTGGTATCTACTAAGCGATGCCGATTATTGGGATGTACCGTTATATGGGGATTATACAAAATTGTTGTCCTATGTTATAAATGTTGTTATCTTTTACTAGTTTTAAGCATGGTACAATTAAAAAAATAACAGGTATCAATTTTTTCTATAGATGTGGTTACGTAAGCAGCATGACCACACGCAGGTCCTGCGTTTTTCCTTATAATTTGACATTAATATGCCTAGCTGTGATGCCAAGCTGAATGGGTAGAAATGCCAGGTAGCAACATTGGCGAAAATTACAAGGCAACTTTTCTGAAAACTTGGTATGTGAAAATTGTAAGCAAGGCGAATTCCATTCACATATAGAATTCGAGAAATAAAAAGTCGACCTTAATATGTGGATTTTCTATAACAGCTTCTGGATTTTGATCGTGGATTTCTAAACATAAAAAATTCCTTCAAAACATCAAAGAATTGATTATTAAATAATATTTCCGGGTCTAAAATCGTGAATTTTAAGGAACATTTCCGGATCTCAATTCGTGAAGTTTAAAGAATATCCTCGGGTCTGAAATTGTGGGTATTTTAAGAATAACTAATAATCAATTCGTGGTTTTTGAAAGAACTTCCCCAAGGTATAATCATGAATCTGTTATGATTTACTTTAGCCCTCAACTTTACAAATAAACGTCCATGTCGAATCTGAAATTAGTAACATGAGGGTAATGACGATACGTTTGCCATTTAAATTATGAAAATATTGAACAGGGAAAAGAAAGAATTTGAAAGAATTTATTTTGAAGGATAGAGAAGAAATCATATATTGGCGAATATTAGGAAATAGGCATCTAAATGCCTCTAGATATTCATAATGGAATGGAATTTTTATGTGTGTGACTCGTGAATACACTCATGAATAAATATTAACTTAATTAAAGTATTGGACTCTCCCTCAATATACGTTCGTTTACAAACCATACAACACTATATATTTTGATTTTTTATTTTTATTAATTTTTCCAAACTTTTCAATTTTAATAATTATTTACCTTCGTTTTTCGCTTTATGTATATGTGGGCGAATTTCGAATTCAACAACTTTTTTGACATATCAAATTGCCTACTGCTGGCTACCTTTTAATTCTACCATGCCAAAATGCTTATGTACCCACACCTTCTGTCAATTTTGTGTATGAATTAATTATTTAATAGATAAAATAATGTAGTTTAGATAAAATAAGGTAGTAAACAAAATATTGTCCTAATTGGCAGTACTTTGCAGAAATGTTATTTACCTTTCAATAAATGTACAAGATTGAAAACGTAAAGTAACTTTTCAAAATTAACTAATTTAGACTAGTTTAGTACTTTTTTATGTTTTTTTTCTGAAAAAAATTTCTGCATTTATATAGGTTAATTGGTTTCTTAATTTTAATTTTTGCCTTTTCTGACATTATAGAACATTTTAAAGCCTTGCCTTTCTCTCCTACAAACAGACACTTGCGGCGAGAAAGTTTGCTTAATGTAACTTCGGACCAACTACCTTGGATTTTACAAATTTGTCGGAAAGGACAAATTTTATGGAAAGGTTCAACAAACTATGCGATTATTTATCAAAGAAACAACAATCTTATTATGAAAATAACTATATCTATATACTATTATTTAGAATTAAGAGACACAATTACAATTTACTATTAATTTAAAATTGTATATGCACTTAGATCTTTAGTTTCACAGATTTTAGATTAAGGAAAATTACCTTTATAATAACAAGAAATTGCAACTAAATATACCATATATTACTATAGAAATTATACTGCAGTGATTAATGCAAATTTAGTTGCATACATGGTACCATGGTACAATGAAGAGAAGGTAGGTCAACTTTAAAAAAAATGCAAGTATAGAGGTCTACCTGTTTGGCTTGTAATGTCAGAATTAGTATCAAAACAATAAAAAATCAAACAACTTGTTGCATTAATTTTGAACAAATAATTGAAAACCGCGAAAACTGAATGAAAGATCAACATTTCTTTTCAAAATCATGTTCTATATATCTCTTATGGTTTATTTCGCGACATAAACTGTAGACTTTGTCGATGCATATGATGCAATAAGCATTTTGAAAACACCCGAATTTGAATATTTTCTGAACAATTTTTTTATTATTGAAAAGAATATGCACACATAAACAAATGAAGTTGACATATTAAGCCAGAAAAATAAAAAAATTGAAATCATATGGTAGTTCTGCCCTACCTTGAATTTATTGTACCATGCATGGTACCATGGTACAATGAAGAGAAGGTAGGTCAACTTTAAAAAAAATGCAAGTATAGAGGTCTACCTGTTTGGCTTGTAATGTCAGAATTAGTATCAAAACAATAAAAAATCAAACAACTTGTTGCATTAATTTTGAACAAATAATTGAAAACCGCGAAAACTGAATGAAAGATCAACATTTCTTTTCAAAATCATGTTCTATATATCTCTTATGGTTTATTTCGCGACATAAACTGTAGACTTTGTCGATGCATATGATGCAATAAGCATTTTGAAAACACCCGAATTTGAATATTTTCTGAACAATTTTTTTATTATTGAAAAGAATATGCACACATAAACAAATGAAGTTGACATATTAAGCCAGAAAAATAAAAAAATTGAAATCATATGGTAGTTCTGCCCTACCTTGAATTCATTGTACCATGGTTGCATATAAAATTTTCATATGATCTGACAACTGATTGATTAAATTGCATATTTTTATTATGATCATTAATTTATTTTATTGCCATATTTAGTTATTACTATAAGATCGATGTTGTTATTGTCGCCACCCATCTAGTTACAAAATGTAAACAAAATTAACCTTGACTTTAAATAAGGAAATATGACGACTGACTGTCCACTCAGTCAGCGCTATTCAAAAGAACTTTCGCAAAAAGAAAGAAGAATAAAGAAAAAGAGTAAAGAAAACAATCATACTGAATCAGATACGCAGCAATGTAGAAATACTATAAAATGTTTATGAATCGAAATTGCCCACAGCCACACTTACATATAAACATGACTTACAATCGCTTTGACCAATTAATTCGGCACGCTTTTGCACTTTAATGGACATTTAATTATTCGACATGTTTCTGATATATGCAATAACCACAACATCTCCTTATTAACTGGAAATAAACTCATTACTTATTAACCCTACTAATCGACAATTAGAGAACGAACCTTGATATTTAGAATGATTTTTAAGTTGTGTCAATATCTTGAGCATTTTGTCCATTCTAGCCAAAGGAATTCAAATTATAGATACTTTACTGTAATGCTATAACCTTTGTGTAATTGCTTCTTAAAACATGAAGTTTACAATTCAATTCAAATTAATTTTGAACTTTTATAGTTTCTGTAGACTTTACATTTATTCAAAAAATCCTTGTGATAATAATAAGAAGTTCAATTTATTGGTTATTTTAAATATGAAGATCATTGCTTTTTTAATATGAACAGTCCAAGATGTAGGGAAAGCACTACTTCATTTTGAACAATATTCATTTTCTTGCTGGATTGATTGCAACAAAAAATGTGGCAACTAACAGTCTAGTAGTGGGATTCTCTAACTTATTTTTTCAGTTACCGACAAACATCAGTAAAATTAATTCACAAAATTATAAATAACAAGTAAAAAAGCTGTAAGTTCGGCCGTGCCGATCTTTGAATACCCTCCACCATTTGAAACGAATTAAGCAATTTTCAAAAAAAAAATAATATCCGTTAAAAAATCTGTTAAATTCTTAAAAATACCAAATGTAGCCGTCATATTAGAGTCTATACGACGACTTGGACCGGCATAGGTAATTTTTGTCATAAACCATTACAATATTCAAATGCAAAACTTGAAAAAAAATCGGTGAATAATATCGCTAAAAGCATCAACATACCTAATACCTGGAGGTGCCGTTATATGGAGGCAACACGTAGGCGTGGACCTACACGAACTATTTTCTTTCATATGCTGCAGTATCCATAAGGAACTTCAAATACCAAATTTGAAACAATTCCGGTGGATAAAGTCGCTAAAATCATCAAAATACCGAATATCGGGAGCTGCCGTTTTATGGGGGCTATATGAAGGCGTGGACCTACATGGCCCATTTTCAATACCTGCATAATATATATTTGAGTAGGAGTTTATCAACCTACTTCATTTCGTTCCGAAGCTAGAGTTATTTCCACAGACGGACAGATGGACGGACATCGGTAAATCGACACAGGTATAATAAAAAGTCTAAATTAGAGTTGCTGTCGGTAGGACTTAGCGAATACTTTATTTTTCTCGCTAACTTGCCGAAAATTTTCGTTAATTACCGATATTATAAGCATAGTTCTAATAAGGTTAACATTTATTGGGATCTTAAACATTTCCCTCAGCGAAACATTCGAACACCGACTTCAATTAAGTTTAAGGCTATCCATCATGGCTTAAATCTCCTAATTTAACTTGTTATTCTTAAATAAGGGCTTTTCACGTATATAGTCTTACATTAAGCTGAAGTCCCGCCCTTCACAAGATCGCGTAATCAATCTAATTTTCAATCTGGAAATTGAGGGATTTCACGATTTTTTGAACAGCCATGACTTCGGAATAATAAAAAAACAAAATTGCAGATCTGTAACAAAGATATTAAGGGCTTTTGCTATCAAAGATCAATGGTGTTTACAACATTTTGGATGCAGTTTAGGATTTTCAATATGATCTTTTTAAACTTGACCCTGTCCCTTTCGCAGATTTGGTTCAAGGCTATATTTGTTTTTATTTTTCCCTTAAAATTTTTAGTAAATCATTATTTTGAAGTTGATTATTAAGGTATAGAAAAATAAATGTTCTCTCTGCTTTAATCGGAAACTCCCTAAAATAAAAATATGCAAAATAATCTACCAAGATTTCCCAAAATCTTTTTCTGACAATTCTGAGCTTTTTTCTTTTTGAGTCACTTCTCCGAGTTGTATATATTTGTATTTTTTATGTTTGTTTTCATATATTTGTCATTGATATGTTCTGTTCAAATTACAGGGTACTGCCCGACATTGTCGAATTCTCCACGAAAAAAATGCGGGAAATACCCATTGTTCACAAATAATAGGAATGTGATGATGTTAGGTTTACCAACATATATTTTTCAAAAGTCATTTAATATTAATATTATGCCTAGCATTAATTACAAAATATTTCATGCAATAACAGAAAAATTATTTTGTTTTGTCCAACAATTGTATCTATATTTAGAAATCAAAGCTTTTAATTTTGTTGTTTCTTTTTGCATTTTTTCTGCCAACTAGCGAGTTACTTGTTACCACAACAAAATAAAAATGGGGTTAGTGGGAGAATACATTTTCTTGTTTACGAATTATATAAAACTTGGTAGCAGTAAATTTGTATATACTTACTTGTCCAGTCCTCCCATGTTGTTTGCTAAAGAATTTTCACTTGATCTTCACAATGCAACCGCGAAACTGTATGAGCAGCAGAACGATCTGAACCAACCAACAACTCGAAAGTAACTGATTGAATCTAATATCAACGGCAACTGGAAGTAGAATTGCAATGTGATGGTGAACCTCCTTCTTTAGATAGATTGTATATGTATGCCGGCTGACTTGGCAGATAGCAAAATAATCAACCAACCGAACGAACGAAGAACTACTCTCAATACGTTATCGTAGCTTATCGCCCAACTATGCCAAGTGTTCCAAAACAATGGCCAATACTCTGCCTTTTTATACTAGGAGAGTTGTAAGTTGCTGATAAGAATATTGTAATGCAATGCTAATGGCTGGCAGTGAGTAATTTCTTTGTTGAGAAAAGAAGTTAGTTTCGTTTGCTATTAATACCTTTGTTCAGTGTTTGTTTGGCAAACACGTTCTATATGAATGCCTACACTCACAAACAACGCGAAAATTGCCGGCTGATAAAAACAAAATCAGCTGATTTAGCAGAAAAGATGTAACATGAAATGTTATAATGCATGAGCTTAAATGACGGCATGTGACGTATAACGCATAACTAAAGTAGTGAAGAATTTTTTATAAATTAAGATTAGTTTTTACATTTTCTAAAAAAAAATGAATAAAAATGTAGTACGCCAAAGTGTAGCGGTTTGAAGAAGTACATTAAACCATGGTACAATGAAGAGAAGGTAGGTCAACTTTGAAAAAATTCCAAGTATAGAGGTCTACCTGTTTGGCTTGTAATGTCAGAATTAGTATCAAAACTATAAAAAATCAAACAACTTGTTGCATTTATTTTGAATAAATAATTGAAAACCGCGATAACTGAATGAAAGTTCAACACTTCTTTTCAAAATCATGTACTATATATCTCTAAAGGATTATTTCGCTACAAAAACTCTAGATTTTGTCGATGCATACGTTGAAATAAACATTTTGAAAACACCCGAATTTGAATGTTTTCTGAAAAATGTTTTTGTTATTGAAAAGAAAACACATGCATAAACAAAACAGATGACATATTAAGCCAAGAAAATGAAAAAATTAAAATCATATGGTTTCATAGCCCTACCTTGATATCATTGTACCATGCATTAAACCAACTTCACATTATTTATCTCCTAATTATACAAATAGTTAATTACTAGCCTTTCCTTTACTTTAACTGATATCTATGTGTTACGTTAAAGTCATTAACGTCCCATTTTATAATGTAATTGAAACATATCAAAAATCTATTTTTTGTACGTTTTATTTTAAAATAAGAAATGAAAACAAAATATATTTTGTTTCTAGCTGACCCGGTCGTTAGCTTTAGTGTTTGAAATATAGTTTAATTGCATAATAATAATAATAATAATAATAATAATTATAATAATAATAATAATAATAATAATAATAATAATAATAATAATAATAATAATAAGTAATAGTAATAAGTAATAGTAATAAAAATAATATTTTAATATCATAATAATCTACAAACTAACAAAGGTGCATTCCCCACAATTTCTGTACAAATGACGGGTAATACCCGTAATTTTAATAGTCTAGCAATGTGTGTGACGGCATTTCATATTAAAAATCACGAAGAAAATTAATTATAACAACATTGTAATAACAAAAAAACTAATTGTAGCTAACAAACAAACGATATTTTAATTGAAATTGCCACGAAAAGTATGTATACTTTTCGTGGCAATTTCAATTAAAAACAAAAATCTGACCTCAATTAAATTTTTTCTAAAGCATTATTTTTTGCATATTTAATGTTTCCAAAGGTACGTCTTTGTCGGTACACATAAATAAACTTATCTAGCTAAAGTTATTGCTTCTTATAACGGCACTGTACAAACCGACAAACGCAACATGGTTATCATTGTGAAGACATTTATATCCTAATTACAATTACGTTTCCATATTCCATAATTCCTTTAAAAATTCGTAAAATTTATCTGAGCCCCGATCAGAATTAAGTATTGTCCTTGTGGACATTAATTTAAGAATATTAGTTCACCTCAATACATAAATTTTTCCTAACTACCTAAAACCTACCGACAGGAACAATATTAATAGCTTTTATTTCTCTCTTTTGTCTGTGATGATGTGGCTTAAATTAGGTTAAATGTATGTGACTTATCTACATAGTTTTGAAACAGTTCATAAATATTT
Source organism: Musca domestica (assembly GCF_030504385.1). Taxonomy (NCBI): domain Eukaryota; kingdom Metazoa; phylum Arthropoda; class Insecta; order Diptera; family Muscidae; genus Musca; species Musca domestica. Next base: position 41,071,619 of record NW_026712114.1, read on the forward strand.
ATGCATTAGGCATTCGGTTCTTCAACAAACATTCATGCCATTGACATTCATTTAGTAAGTTAATGTTTGTAGTGTTACAAAATTCATATTATTATACACTTCACCTTGGAAAGGAGGGTATATTAAATTTGTCATTCTGTTGTAACACCCCTAAATAAACATCGTAGACCCCATATGATATATATGCATATTCATGATCAGCATAAAATTCTAAGACTATTCAAAGATATTAGTCTTTTGAAAATGAGGTATATCGGTCCATGTTTTCCTATAGCGCCACCTTCCCATATTCGGTATTTTGGTGATTTTCACCCCATTTTGCCACGGAATTGTATTGAGATTCTTCCTCATGTGGCTGAGCTTTGTCTATATAGGTCCACGTTTTACTATAACACCCATATAATAGCCATATTTTCTATCGGATTTGAATAGGATTTTATTTCGGTATCATACCTGAATCTACAACTGGTGTCGAAACTTTATCTATATTCGTCCAAGGTTTCCATACAACGGTATCCGCCGATATTCTGTATTTCGATGACCCTAGTGACACTTTTCTGCGTTTTGAAATTGGTATTTAAGACAAAATAGATAACAATCCTTATATTTATTTATTAATCAATTTTGTAATAAAAATGCCTAACAGACCGTATATAAGTATTACATAGCTTTCAAAAACCTGAGTTACAACAGTTAAAATAAATGGAAATGAATAAATGTACAATGGCATGTCATATCCGTGCGTACATACTTATTGACTCCCTAACGACAAAAAATGTAATATAAGGTGTTTAATATCCATCTTAACAATAACTTCTAAATTAGATAGCAAAAAATTAAGTTATACAACGTTGATATATGTATTAGGATACAAGATGCTGAAGCTGTTTTAATCGAGAAACACTATTTGAATGTGAAAAAACTCTTAATTCATAGGGTAATGTGTTCCGAACATCTTGGGACCTGTACCAAAAACGATCTTACATAATCATTTCTATAGATCCTAGGTATAACAATTTGAGAGTTTCTTGCTAAGTGAGAAAAAGCAAAACTCATCGTGAAAGAAAATGGCTTACCACTGCCTATAATATGAAAAAGGGATCCGACATTACGACAGGTAACTATGTAAGTCATTAAATAAACATCCGATTAACCGTTTTACATTTTCGGATATATATTCTCTTTCACGGACATTATAGACTAACAGAATTTACGATTCTACGCAAGTGGAGAAGGTGAATATCAGAAGCACCGGGTACACTACCTTAATGCCATGTAATATTGTAGACATTAGCAGAGTATGTGCCAACTCTTCCAAGGTAATTATAGGTTACATGCATAAAATCGTCGTAAAGAAGACCACACCTTTCCCGATATGATGTCAATATGATTCTTAAAAGACATTTCGTTATCAATTACCACTCCTAAACATTTATGATGGGAAACAAATTTCACATCGTTATTGAGCAATTTTATATTAATAGCGGAAAACAGATTTTTAAATGCTTCAAACATCATGGCTTTAGTTTTGGTGGGATTTATCGTTAGTAAATTCGTGGATGACTAATATGAAAACTGGCAAAGGTACGTACGTATTAATGCGATTTTCAAATCCAGAAGATGACCCACGATTACCAGCAAAAAGGAGGAAAATGTCATCAGTGTGATCTATATATTAGAAAATATTATATATATTAATAAATTAATTAATTTTTAAACTTTAACAGCATTCTTCAACACGTTTGAATCCAGATACTTTTATTTAAAAGTGTTATTTTCCTAATCGTGGATGGTACTAAAAGTCCGACAAAAAGCACAACAAAGATTACATTTCGACGATATTGATAACAACAATAATTCCTGATTTTTGTAAACAGATTCATATATTTCCACCACAGTAAATAAAAAGTAACCCAGCTGCGACCTTTTTACTGGATATTCTAAAGTGTAATCTGTAATAATACATAATATCATGACCATAATATATAATTAAAAACTTGTATTGGTCGAAGAATAGTGGTTGATTTCATATGTGGGTTCTTATAGTCATTTCACTTTATTTTTAGTCTTAAAATATTAAAAAATACATACTTTATCTCCATTTCGTGTATAAATATCAAATGTAATTTCGCTTCGTGTTATCAATAAATTTTATTCACCATTAATATATTTTTGAATATCCAGTATTAGCTGGGGCAAATTCTTTGCATCGAATAATACAACTTTCCGATATGGTGTCAGATTTGCATCACCTTCCAACCAATCACCTGACATTCCCATATCGCATTCATCCGCCACGGAATATTCAAATGAATTCACAGCATTTGTAGCTATGAGTTCTTCTTCAGCATTTGTGTAGGTATCTTCTTTTGGTTTGCCTTTTTTCGCCTCCTTACGATAGAATTTGATGATCATTAGAAAATAGACAAAATTGAATGGCATTCCTTTCTGTTTGGCTGCATTAATTTCCTTATATAGATTTTCCAATAATGGCACTGATATTTGTGAGGGAATATTTATGAAACGTTCGTTTATCAAGTATCCAATGGGTCTAGCCTCATTGCCCAAAACATCACGGAAATGTTTAAGCACCGAATCTGGGGCATGTTTTTCTGCCTTTTGAACAACAAATGAACGAAACTGATCAATACAGGGAGAGTTTTTCTTGGCAGTGATATTTAGAACGGTTGTAATTCCAAATATGGTACCATCTTCGCACATATCGTCGGCATCACTTTCCATGCCATCGTCGCATTGACAAATAACGCTACCAACAAAGTTTTGAGCTGAAGTCAAAAGGGCAAAATATTGTGGTTAAACCATTGCACTAAAAAAGTTTTTGATTCTACTTACCAATTATCATATCAGCCATTTGCATGGTGTTAATATGAGCCTTAAGAAAAACTCTTTGCAGGAGCTGTGATATGCCATGGCAATCAGGATCAACAGGCGCCCGCCCTTCAAAATCTATTTGAACTTCCTTGACATTGAGAGAATTTGTAAGTTAATGTTTTTAAATAGCACTAAATAAACAAACCTCATTTCCAGTATAAGCATCTGGATGTGGACCATCGTCTTCATCATCGTCACTGGATGTTTCCGAATCCGAGTCACTGGGATCTTCTTCCATGGCATTAAGATTTTTACGTTTGCTTGCAGACATTTTGTTAATTATAAAAAATTTTAAATACTAAAGTGTTCAATTGTTTTGAAACACGTTTTGTGTCAGCTGTTTTTAATTTGTTTTTTTCTTTACGCCAGCACGTGTAAAAGCATAGGTTACTGGTTACTTATTCACAGAGCGATTATTATATAACGGACATTTAAATTCTAAATAATTTAATATTGGCGTTTATTAGTAAATAACGGCAGTTTAACTTTGAATTTAATTTTTTTCTAATTTTTTATATTTTTATTTTGCAATTTTTGTAATAAAATATCGTTGTACGATTATTTATTGCCGGCTTCTTCTAATTTGTTACATCTGTAAAAGATTCTTTATTTTTGAAATTTTAAACACAAATAATGTATTTCACCTACAAAATTGGCATCCCGTTGGCTCTTTTGTTTGGTCTGTCCATAAAGCATCATTTCGCCTTTCTTTATCTTAATTTTTTATAAGAAAACCAGAAAGTAATTGATTTATGTTGTTGTGATATAAGGCGATTACGCGCTGTCTGAGTGAAACAAACGCTGCCTTACGTTACGTCAGGCACTAACCACTTTGCCATTGACCAGCTGAGCAATGCTAACATTTCGGTGTTATTGGCACGTTTTGACAAACGATAGAAGCAGCATTTTTCAAGTGGAAACATAAAATTGTCTATATTTTCAACTTCGTAACTACCGGTAAAAGGGCATAATTATCCTGGTGTGGTTCTAAATAAAAATGCACACAGATTTATCACCCCATCTTCACACACCGCATTGTAATGAACTGATTGAAGCGTTAAAAAAGTGTCACGAAGATGTAAGTAAACAAAACTTGTGTAGACTTGTTCATGGATAAATTTTACTTCAGTCTTTTATGTTTATATAACATATTGCATTAATTCCCAATTCCCATTAAATCTTTTCAGCACAAGTTGGGAAAATTTGTGGGATATTGTAATTCATTTGACAGCGCTGTTGTAAAGTGTTTGAAACAGGAACGTATCGCTCGTTCAGCTGCTAACAGAGCCAAAGCACGTGAAAGACAAGCAGAACTAAAACGTAGACTCAACGAAGAGGCATAACGAAACTAGCATCATGCAAATTGATCCTTTGGCCGAGTATTACTTTCAGCATGAACCACAGACAATTTGTGGCCAAGAAGTTACAGCTATTATCGATGAATATGTCGACAACTATCCCTCTGTGGTAGATCGTTTCTTTACACGTTACTATTACATAAAGAAGAGCGGCAGTGATAAGTCACCATATCAAGTACTGTTTCACTCAAATCGTATTTGTTTGATATCCCTGGCACCGGAACATCCTGCATATAGCAATGGAATTGCTAGTCTAAATTTTGATATAGGACAAACGGATAGAGCAAAAAACACAGTAAAGGGAAAAGGAAAAAAGGGTGGTATGGTGTTGCAACATGATTCAACATTGGCTTTGTTGACCACAAAATCTGGAGAAGTTTATAAAATTCCAAGTTGTGTCCGTAGCAAACTTGTTGAAGTGAACACAACATATTCCGAAAATCCTGAAAGTTTACTCACAGCTGAGGAGGGAGCAAATTATATAGCTATTGTACTGCCAAAACCCGAACATTGTGAAGATATTAAGGCAAGCCTTATGACACAGGAACAATATGACGAATATAAGAAACAATTGATGGAAACTTCGACTGAAGAAGTGGAAAAATAATAATTGTAACATAAACTAATTGTATTTGTAGAGCACTCTTGTAAGTTTTTTTTTAATTTTTAAATAAATACTATAAATAGTTGTAACTAGAAGATTAATATGGAGAAATATTTTCGGTTAAGGGTGTTTTCAAGGTCTTAAACAATGTTTTTAGATACTTCTGAAAATAATTATAAGATTCATAGTTTGAAAAGTTTTTTCCACTTAAAGATATCGAAAAAATTGCAAAACTAGGAGATTCTTGCAGGTTCTGGAACAGCCCTATAATGTCTATCATTGTGAAGTCCTCGAGACAATTTGCCAAGGTTGCCAAGTTTCATATGGAAAGCTAAAATGTTAGATGTTGACAAACTCCAATAACGGCTATGCCACAAAATCTTAAAAAAAGTTGTAGGTTTACACACCATATCATGGTTTGGATAGCACCCAAGCAGTAACTGCTATATGATTATACTTACGTACGGGAAGAACCTTCGCCTCCTCATTTCATTAATTCTATTTTTGACAATCTTCTTTTGTTCATTTGTGTTAATGTTTAAGTAACATGTTTAAGGTTAAATTAAATGTTATAATTTTAGACATCTATGAATAGGGCTTGGTAACTGTTTATATTAAAAATAAAAAATAGAGGAGGCAACTTGTCGCAGTTCTCAGGAAGCATTCTACAAAGTCTTGATATTCTTCCACTGCGAAGGAAAACAAAACAAAATTTCACAAATTTTACAAGTTTTGTTTGACAGCAATAAAGACTAAAGATAGCCTTTCTGTTTCACTTTGTAAATACACCTTGATCTCTACCTTTGCTGATGAAATTTAATTAAAAAAGCGTATCCGAAAAAATAGAAGAAAAGAAAATAATATCCGTTAAAAAAACAATTATTTGGCTAGTGAAAAAATTATTAGGAATTAAGGAGCAATAGAAATAATATCAATATTATTAAAAGTTAAAGATGCCTTTTTTAATTGTTAAAATTTTTGGAATGGAAGGCTGTCATCCAATATTGTATGATGTATCAACTCAATATTTACATTCCAAACATACTAATCCTAATACGGAAACAGTAAAATTTGAAAAGAACTCTGTAAATTTGTAACAAAAACAAGCGTTTCCTGGTAAAAAATATAAACATACGAAAATTATTTGTAACAATCGGCCGTGTCGTCGATCAATGTGGCAGAAATTCAAGATCAATGTTATTATTCGCAACCGCCAATATAATTCATTAAACAAAAGCGATATTGTCTAACAAATTACGCATGGAACAACAACAACAAAAGAAGAAAAAACGTGAACATGCCAGTCAGTTTCATTTGTGGGGATGGTGCCAAGTCATCTACCTACGTTTGTCACTTTACAATGGAATAAAGATTTACTCGTAATCTCATTATTAAAACTGCACACGTTTCTGAAGGTATCGCCCATAAACTTGTTATTAATGACACTTTTTTTGTCGCTGGCGGTTTTATGCTTTTGTTTCGTTAGTTTCTTTGAAAGGAGAAAATCATTTGTTGTGTTTGTTTTTTAGCAAATTGGTCAAAACAAAGAAATATATTTTGTTTTCAATATCTTCGCAGTCTTCAAGGCATCAATAATGGTCGAAATTCCTTATCAGATGTTCTAATTTTGAACTTTCTAATGGATTTGTTAGGGTGATTTATGTCAAATTCAATTAGGCTTTATTTACATAATCGTGATCTTGTTACTCTCAATTATTTTTGAATACGACTTGAATGAAAGCGAATTATTTAAAATTGTCACACGATGGCAATAATTCATTAAGAATAACGGGTGTTTATTAAATCGAACCCAAATAAGGTAAACGTATTTTTAATGTTTGTTTTGCTTTCACTGTTTATTTGTTCAATATTAATATAAACGACATTTATAAAAAATTATAAAATTTTGGTTTGGTCTCTGAAATCAAATTTTTAAGGAATCTTCATTGCTTGAGTTTTGAGGAAAGGAGTTTGGCTGTATCCAAGATTTGCTACAGCCAACTGTAAAACATGACAAGGAAATATAACAAAATGAGAATAAAATGCGTCACGCCCCGAAAGTCATTGTCCTTTTTTCGAATAACTGAACTTAATACTTTAAGTAAGTTAAGTTGTTATTTTTTTAAAAACTGGTTTCAAATTCAGTGTTGAAAGTTTAATCGTTCATCAGGTGATTAATGGGAACCATACAGCAAATTTTTGTGAATATACCCGACTTAAATATTTTTCTCTAGTACTTTGGTATTTTTTGGAATATTGATAGGGAAATGTGTGTTGCCTGCACCAATGAGAACCACATATTATATTGTTTGTGATCATTCTGATGAAACAAATGTTTTATCTGTGAGAATATATGTTTTAAATGTGCCGTCTATTCAAAATTTTGATATCCTAACCGAATACCTAACGTAAAACAAAATGCGTTATAAAAAATATGTACAGGCGCTGAGCACAACAGAGACTTCTTGGCATAAAAAACACAACATTTTCAAATAAAAAAAAAACAATAAATCTTGCAAACAAGATACGTTTATGGAAACAATTTTAGTTCTCTTCGGTGAAAGTTACATGATGACAAAACGGACAAGTCTACATTTTTAAGTGTAACAGGAATATATACACTTTATAATTTTCGTTAATTACCGAAATTATGCGCATTTTAATTTTATCAATTTTTGCCTGTAATTAAAAAAAGTAGCCATTACAGATCTCTGGTGGAGAGAAATATCTAAATATACCAATTTTGAAAAGAATCGTTGACAAATTTCGCAAGTAATAAGAGATATAAATATTGAAAATTGTGCTTATTTAGGGTTTTATAAGCTTCATAGTTATTCAAAATTTTGACTCATTGTGGGGTAGGCATCAGATGGACAAGTCCATTCTTCATACCAGATATTTTGTTGGCCGTAATATTGAGATTTGACAATCGGACTCTTATTTCACATTTTATGTAGAGTTAAAATCAATCCAAATATTGACAATTTTTGGGAGAGGTACTTCATGGAGAGGGCCAATATTTTCCATATTTACCAATATTAGGATTTGCAAAGTTTGCACAAAATTAGATGATTTTTGAGATGATGTTCTATGAAGTAAATTATTTTCTTTGAAAGTTTTGGCATTTGTGGGGAAGATATTAGAAGGGGTGGACCGATATTGCCCATCTCCGACCTCGGTATCAGTTTGATAACAATATTACGATGTACCAAGTTTGGACGAAATCGGATATTCCATTCGAGAGTTATCGACAGACGGACGGACACCCCTAGATCGAATTCAAATGTGCTGAAACGGATTTGAACTAAAGAGTCATAGGTTCTTAAACCGTTATTTCGAAAAAGCACGAGGCCGTATCAAATTATATAAATATAAATTATATATAGGGTGAGATAAAAAAAAACTGCAAACAACCTCAGACTGCTGTAATTTCTAAGCCATTATTCGAGTAAGAATTTTCCAGAAAAAAAGTTATTCGTGATAAAATTCAAGCGTGGCTATCGTTAGAGTTCTCCAGCATTTAAATATGAATAAATCTTTTGTGTCTCGTACCATCGCTCGTTACCGTGCCATGATACTGGTAGCGTAGCTCGACGTCAAGGAAGTGGACGGAAGAAAACAGCAACATCAGCAGAAATGGTTCGAAAAGTGAAGAAGCGACTTGATCGAAACCCACGTCGCAGGGGCCGAAAAATGGCTCGTGAGCTGAACCTATCACAATATTCCATTCGGCAAATATTGGAAAATGATCTCAGGGTAAATCTATTGAAATTCCAAAAAGTGCACCGCAACAGAAATAAAATAGACTCAAAAGAGCTAAAGAGTTGCTTCGCTTGGCCGAAAGTGGTGAACCGTTGAATTTGGTTTTCTCCGATGAGAAAACATTCGTTGTCCAGCAGTTTGTAAACAAACAAAATGATCGTGTTTATTTGGCAAAGAAGTCAGCTGAAAACGTGCACCTTCGGTTGGCCACCAGAACTCAAGCGGCGGCCATGGTGATGGTGTGGGCCGCCATAACAGCCGATGGTCGCTCTCCGCTCGTATAAATCGACAATGGCATAAGAATAAATGCCGAATATTATCGCGAAAATATTCTGGAGGGTGTATTAAAGCGATGGGCACGCAAACATTTTGGCCGCAGACCTTGGACGTTCTAACAGGACACAACACCATCGCACTCAGCACGCGCCTCCCAATAATGGTTACAAATGTGGTTCCTCGCTTTATTTCCAGCGCACAATGACCACCAAAACCTCCGGATACCAATCCAAAATACCGCAGAGCAACATTCGGGCAGCGTGTGACGGTTTCATTGGCCGTTTGAAGGCCTTAATTCGTGCCAAAGGTGACCAAATCGAACAAATTTTAACTTATTCTAAAATTTGATGCTATGTCCGACATTTTTTGCTTTCATTTAATAAAAGTAATAAAAAATGTGAAAACTATGGTGTTTGACTTTGTTGCAGTTTTTTTTTATCTCACCCTGTATGTGTAGTTAACCAAGTTCGAAAAGATCACTTCATATTTCGCCCGATTTAAAAATACTGGTTTTGATTAAGCGAGTTTCTCAATAATAAATATTGAACACAAAGCAACGGCTTCTTGGCTTCCGTTTTGGTTTACATTTCTGAGAAAATCAATTGGAACAAAAACGTATATTCCTTTGTTCCGTTCGAAAATTCTTATGAATGATTAATAAACAATTTTTGAGAAAATGTAAATATAACGCGAATGCTCAATTATTTTACACTAGTCTACCAATACCAAAATTTTGGGGGAGAAGGCAACAAATGTAGAAATTGGGTAGGGGGATATCATCTACAATTTTTTACTTCCTCCAAAAAAGCAGGTATTTTAAATTAGAAAAAAATCAAAAGAAATACTATTATTTATCGATATCAATTAATTACCAACAACAAAGACACAATATTGAATTTACTCTCGGGAATCACCTGTTGTATACAATCTCTTGATAATAAATATTTAATAATATGCATTAAAAATGTACACAAAATACCTTTGTTGGTAGGTACGTTTGTTTGTCTCTCGCTGTGTGTGTTTTTTTTTCTGTAGTTATGTTTATAAATTGTTTAGTATCATCTTCATTTCAATTCAAGTTCATTCATTCACTGTCTGGCAGTTTTTAAATTAACATACAACCAAACAATAAATTGTTATAAAGAAAAAAAAACAACAGCAACAACAACAAAAGGCTGAAAAATGAACAGTCACTATCAGTAAGAAGAAAAAAGTCACAGAAAACCCGTCACTTACTTACACAATGAGATGCTGCTGATGCCGATGATGATGATTATGATGAAAAGTAGAAGACAAAAATTTTAGTTAAAACCTAAAAATAATGAAAAAATCTTTAGTCGATAAAGAGCAATAAACGGGAGCGAACGAACGCCTGCGAACAGCATCTTAAAATCGAGTGAACAAAAGAAACACTCAACCAGAACAGTGAAAAAATTTAACTAAAAATACCAAAACTGTTTTGGAGTATAAAACGTGCAAACAATAAAAACAAAAACTCGCTAACATAAATCTCATAATTATTTTAAAACGCTGCTTGTGCTGCGCACTAAATAAAAAATGAATAAGAATTTATTAATAACGGTAATTAGATGCGAATGGTGAAAAAATACGATTATTGGTCAATCCTCTGGAAAACAAAAGATTTAAGACACAAACTTGCTGCAAGATATTCCACACCGAGGTTGGAAAAACAAAGTCCAACTTTAAATTTTGATCAAAAAACCCAAAAATTGAATGAATCAACAGCTTTGAAGGAAATCCCTCGGCTCCAATAAATAAAAACAAAAACAAATAACCAATTTAAAGACCATCCGAAATGTAACGCTTAATTTGTTTTTGTTTCTACTGAAGTCAATGTGTTTCAGCAAATTTAATTATGTTAATTAATACAATTATTAATGATGGTGTTGTTGTTGTTATTGTTTTCATTTTAGTTTTTATGTATGGTATGCATACATTCTGTCAGCGTTTATGGGAAATCTTTATTCGACAGCAAGTAAGTTAACGTTAAATATAAACGAATCGCCAAAATACGTTGTCATTATGATAAGTTTGGAAAATAATTGCAAAAAAATTAGTGAATTTATTATTAGCTTATTTTGTTTACATTTGATTACCGTTATATGTAAGGCAAATATATATGGACTGCAGACATTGATGAAAAAATTATAGGAAAAGAATAAAAATAATTAATTTATATGTCACATGGCCGGGTGAAGCGTTTGTCATTCCGTTTTTAACACCTCGAAATATACATTTTAGATCCCACAAAGTACATATATTCTTGATCAGCATAACATTCTATGTCGATTTTGCGATGTTCATCCGTCTGTCCGTCTGTGGAAATCACTCTAGCTTCCGAACGCACTGAAGAAGATTGAAAAAATTTTACTCAAATGTATATTATGTCTGCATGACTTTTGGTATTGAAAATGGATCATGTAGGTCCATCGTTATAAGGGGGCTATACCGAAACGTTATAGCCCCCTTATAACGGTACCTCGCGATATTCGGTATTTTGATGATTTTAGCGACATTATTCATCGGGATTGTTTCAAAATTGGTATTTGAAGTTCGAAATATATACTACAGCCTAAGACAGAAAATTGTCTTTGCAGGTCCGTGTCTTCGTATAACCCCCGTATAACGGTACCTCCCGATATTCGGTATTTTGATGATTTTGCCGACATTTTTAACCGGAATTTTTTAGATTTTAGCGACATTATTCATCGGGATTGTTTCAAATTTGGTATTTGAAGTTCGAAATATATACTACAGCCTAAGACAGAAAATTGTCTTTGCAGGTCCGTGTCTTCGTATAACCCCCATATAACGTTACCTCCCGATATTCGGTATTTTGATGATTTACAAGTTACCTATACAGGTGCATGTCGTCGTATAGACTAATATAACAGCTACATTCGGTATTTTTAAGATTTTAACGGAATTTTCAAAGGATTTTATTGTTTTTGAGAATTGCCAAATTCATTCCAAATGGTGGAGGGTATTCAAAGTTCGGCCGGGCGAACTTACAGCTTTTTTACTTGCTAAATTTCCGAAGTAAGATTCCTCGAAATCCTTGCATTTTGGGTATAAAGTGCTCGAGCGGTACACCATAGTGGTCTTTTTCTTTTAAAATATTGTTAACAACTCCCTTTCGACGGGATAGAAGCAAGTAAAGAATTTAAGTAATTAAGTAATTTGAAGTAGAAAAAAACAAAACAAAAAAGAGCAAAACTTATTTCTTTGGCTCCGCTCTAATTAGGGCGAGTATACTTTGCTCGTTTTAAAGTGGGAGCAAAATTTGTTCGTAACAAGCTGATGCTGCTACTGCCAAGTACTCTTTTAGTTGTAGTACTTCTATGCATGGCTATTCTCTCAAGCCACAGCAGCAATACGCATTGAGAAGCATTGTTGCTCATTTGTACCAACAGAGCATATGATAGTGTTGTTGCTTTTGTACACAAAATCCACAGGACCTTGCTTATACTGTTTTTATACCCTCCACCTTGGAATGGAGGTTTCATGAACTTCGTCATTCCGTTTGTAACATCCCTAAATATTCGTCGTAGACCCTTTATGCGGTCTATATATATTCATAATCAGCATAAAATTCTAAGTCGAATTAACGATGTCCGTCTGTCTGTTTGTTGAAATCACCATACAGCCCACATTATTTGACGTAGAGCGTCAAAATTTAGCAGAACAATTTGTATTGTGTCTAGGATGGTTGATATTGAAAATGAGATATATCGGTCCAAGTTTTGGTATAGTCCCCATATAACGGTTCCTCTCGATATTCGGTATTTTGATGATTTTTGCCACATTTTTTTACGGATTTGTCTAAAAATTGGTTTTGTAGGTCGTAATGGGTTCCAGCTCGTGTGGCGAAACATTGTATGTATTGTACATTGTACGCTTTGGTATAGCCGTCATATAACGGTACCTCCCTATATTCGGTATTTGTGGGTCATAATGGGTTATAATGTTTCCTTTATTAAAAGTTCGGTCCGGCCGAACTTAATGTTTTTTACTTGTTATACTTTACACCACAAGGTGGTCAGGGTATTATATCTTTGTGCATTTGTTTGTAACAGGCAAAAGGAAACGATATAGACCCATAGTTCCTTTTGAGATAATCACATTCTGAGATTTATGCATGTTCATCCGTCTGTCCATGCATTTATTGCCCGATCCATATGAAATTTGTTTGACCCAAGGACGAACCCTATTTAAATTGGAGATTATCGGTCAAAATTTATATATTGCCCCCATATTTATCTTCGTCCGATTTACCTTTTATTGTGCACCAAACGTGTAATATCAGGTCAAATAGCATGGCATTTTGCATATACGACCAAATTATTTGATGGAAATGGGATCAGATACATAATGTCCACATTGTCCTGCAGTGAAACATTATATAAAAAAGAATTATACATATTATATATAAAGAATTGGGGTTTGCTTCTACCTGTAGTAATTATACCATGAGCAGACTGGTAGAAATGTTATGGACTTTTCTATCCTTACTAAAATATTCACCTGTACACTAAAGCCTGTTTTTACTCTACGCATAAATTGTGCCACTGCAAATGAAAATGACTAATGTTATTGGAACAAATACCAATTAACTGTCAGTGATTGTTTAATGGAGATTCATAAATATGTATGACAGGAAAACACATTTGACATATTTACTTTAAGAATTCATTCAAAAAATAAAAATATATATTTATTTCCAAGATTTTGAGCAATGGAAACATATTTATATTAATAAATTTCTTAAGCCCTCGGCAATGTCAAAAGTGTCTACGTTAGTGGGAAGTCCGAGCAGAATTTAATACAATATTGACAGACTGACAGAAAAAGTAGAACAAGAAAAAAATATTACTTTGACAGATGTGATGGGTGTTCTATTTTTAATTGGACACCGGGGTTTTTACTCAGTACTAATCTCTAAATAATTGTGGGTGTTGGCGATGAAACATGAGAATTGTGTAACACAAATTCTAAGGAATTTGGAAAGATGTGTACAATTTCTAAAATAAAATATTTCTATTTGTGATAAAGTAATAATATGTAAACTTGCCAAAAATATTTTTATACTAGATTGTCATAGGGTTGGTTGTTGGATAACACCATGAGGGACCCGTAAAGATAAGAAGGATTTTTTTAACAACATTTTGTGAGATTTGAATATATAAAATCAGATATAGAGCTTTTACGTTGTGCCTCCCTTACATTTGAAATACCAAGATTTCGAAGAAATTTCAATTTCTTAAAGTTGCAGACATGGACTTTGCCTCAAGAAGCCTCAACGACAAACATATCCAAATTTACTCATAATACTACTCTTTTTAAAACATTTCTTTGCCAAATACCGTCATAATTGATAATGTCTACTTTCCAGATCGAATCCAGAACACGATCTAAAACCCGAAGGAGCTACAAGTTATTCGAATTTTTGGCCATATCACGAAAATGAATATCGTCATGTGCGTTATGGACGACATAAGCCATATAGTCATTTCGATTCTGACTCGGATTATGATGATGGTGAAGACGACGACGATTCATTTTATGGACATAATCATGATTACCATGATCATCATTTCCACGACAGTTATCCGCCAAAACACATACCACATCCAGTTTATGGTGGCAGTCATGAAAGAAATCCACAATTTGGGGTACATGGTGGTTCACCGCATGTGAGTACTGGATATGGAAGACCATCCGTACAAGGAGGTTATGGCGGACGTCCGCCATTTCCAGGACGTAAGTATTATTTTTTTTTTTTAATTTTTTGACTTTAATGACGAATTTCAAAATATTTTCTTATTTTTTTAGACATTCCTCCACGATTTCCACCACCTCCGGTAACGGATAACAGTTTTATAAACCCTTGGCACGAACAGCCTCCATCAAACTCTTGGACACCTTTTATCCCTGCCCCTGGTAATAGAGATGTAATATCACAGATTCCAAATGTTCCTAAGACCACATCAGTGCCTCTTCCAACGTTAAGTGCTTCCTCGACCACAACGGAACCATCAACTACAGCTCCTACAACGTCATCCACAACGACGACAACAACTACCATTGGTCCTCTTGAAATAGATTTACGTTCTGGTTTTAAATAGGTGCACTTTTATTTATAAGCAATACAATAAAATGAAAAACCATATAGTTTTGTAAATTTTTTTTTTTTTTTTTTTGTGAAAGTTAGTTGATAATTCGTCGTTGCGTGAAGATAAATTTTAAATTAGTATAGACACAAACCATATTTGCTTTGTTATTCTACCTAGCGGATTTTTTTTTTTGTACATACATCTTGCAACTGAGACCACTGACAATGTAGGTGCAACTCATGCAAAACCTGTATGCAATTTCTACTTACATTTACACAGCGATGACCTAGGCCGTCAGACTAGACCGAAATCTGCCGACAATGTAAGCGGATGTTGGAAGGGCCCGAAATCTACCAACATTGTAAGCGAAGGTTGAATGGGTTCAAAATGTATCGACATCCGATTCAGATACAAGTGCGATGGATACATTAGATTATATTTTGTTTTGTTCTTTAATTCTAGTATGGATTTTGATTCACAATGCAATAGCAGTACGACTCATTTTATAAATGATAAAATAGCATACATTTGAATGGGTATTAAATTGTAATGACCAGCGGACTGCGATAGAGAAAGAGTAACAGCAATCCAACCAATTTTGAAGATAAATGAGCCTACTTTACATAAAGTAATGAAATTAAGGGACATCGAGGCCAATAGACACATTCCGTAATTGCTAATTTAGCCTGTTTTTATACCCTCCACCATAGTATGGAGGGTATATTAAGTTTGTCATTCCGTTTGTAACACCTCAAAATACACATTTTAGACCCCACAAAATAAATATGTTCTTGATCAGCATAAAATTCTATGTCGATTTAGCGATGTCCGCCCTTCAGTCCGTCTGTGGAAATCAATCCAGCTTCCGAACGAATTGAAGTAGATTGATAAAATTTTACTCAAATGTATGTTATGTCTGCTGGACTTTTGGTATTGAAAATGGGCTATGAAGGTCCACATTTTGGTATAGTCCCCATATAACGGTATCTCCCGATATTCGGTATTTTGATGATTTTAGCGACATCATTCACCGGAATTGTTTCAAATTTGGTATTTAAAGTTCGTAATGGATACAACAGCCTAAGACAGAAAATTGTCTGTGCAGGTCCACGTCTTCGTATAGCCCCCATATAACGGTACCTTCCGATATTCGGTATTTTAATGATTTTAGTGACATTTTTCACCGGAATTGTTTCAAATTTGGTATTTGAAGTTCGTAATGGATACTAGAGCCTAAGACAGATTATTTTCTGTTTAGGTGCACGTCTTCGTATAGCCCCCATGTAACGATACATCCCGATATTTGCTATTTTTATGATTTTATCTACATTTTTTAAGAAGGTACCAGCTGGAGTGGTCTGTTCTATTCTATCTTCATATCCGAGATTTTGTAGGCAGAAATATTGGAATCTACAAAATTTGAAGACAGTTTGGCTCTTTTTCATATTTTATAAGAGATATGATTTTCTAAAATTGTGAACCTTTTGTGGTACTGGAAGAAGCGGGCCGATATTGTCCCTTTCCACATCTGAGGGGGAACTGGGGATTTATTTATAGGATTTATTTGGCCGGCCAAATGAAGCGAAGAGCCTTATTTTGTAACCATTCTTGTGTGGCGCGTGCCGGGTGCAATGGTGCTGAGTCCTGTTGGAATGTCCAAGGTCTGCGGTCACAATGTTTGCGTGTTCAAGGCTTTAATACGCCCTCCAGAATCTTTTTGCCATAATATTCGGCATTTATTCTGATGCCACGGTCGATTAATATGAGCGGAGAGCGACAATCGGCTGTTATGACGGTCCCCACCATCACCATGGCCGGCGCTTGAGTTCTGGTTGCCAACCGAAGGTGCACACTTTCAGCTGACCTCTTTGGCAAGTAAACACGATCATTTTGTTTTTTTACAAACTGCTAGACAACGAATGTTTTCTCATCGGAAACAAACCAAATTCGGCAGCTCACCACTTTCGTTCAAGCAAAGCAACTATTTAGTTCTTTTGAGTCTATTTTCTTTCTGTGGCGGTGTAAATTCTTGCACTTTTTGGAATTTCAATGGCTTTACCCTGAGCACATTTTTCAATATTTGCCGAATGGAATATTGCGATATGTTTAGCTCACTAGCCATTTTTCGGCCACCGAGACGTGGGTTTCGATCAAGTCGCTTCTTTACTTTTCGAACCATTTATGCTGATGTTGCTGTTTTCTTTGTCCACTTCCTTGTCGTCGGGCTACGCTACCAGTATCACGGCACGGTAACGAGGGATGGTATGAGACACAAAAGATTTATTCATATTTAAATGCTGGAGTGCTTTAACGATAGCCACTTGTGATTTTCCAGCCAAATATAAAGAAATCACACTATTACGCTTGATTTCCAAACCCGAATAACTTTTTTTCTGGAAAATTCTCACCAAAATGTTTTTGTACGCTTGTAAACAATATAATGAGCTGTCACTGGAATAATTTTAACAGCTGTTGCACAAGTGGCATGAGAATGACAGCATCTCACCCTTTATAAATGATTTCAAATATTTCCCAAACCAGATATAAGCTTGATAGAAATATTGCGGGGTAGAAACTTCGGAATTTTTTTACCAAAGAGAATTAGGATCTAAATCTGTTATTTCGATGACCGCTTTCTAAAAAATACAGCTTTGAATCAAGGATAACGCGTAGATATTTGGAATTAATTTAATTAGAGTTTGAAATGATCCACTTACAAGTGTAAGCGGGGTAACTTGCGTATTTGATGAAATGTATAAAACATTTAAAATTGCAGCAACAAATTTTGACATTAGAATGAATGTTTTCCTTATAATGGCATAAAAATTTATCATTCTGATGTCTATTTAAATAAAAATAATCGGAACACTTTCTTTTGTAACCTATTTTCTAACAACTTTTCACTGGTATCAATTATTTCAGTGTCTTGTTATGCCCACACGTATTTATTTTATTTGGTTCCAGAACAAACATAAAATAAACAACTAATTTAGTTAATGAGACATTGCTGCTTCTTCTTTAGCGTCTCACAGACTACTAATATTTCTTATCGGTGCAACAGCATATGTAACAAGAATTGCGGAAAACCTACGTTCAACAATTGTGCATTTAATGAGGTTGTTAATGATGATGACTGGTGAGAAAAGGCTGGCGGCCGACAAACGCATTTTAATGCGGATGCATTTAAATTAATCCGCTTACGAAGATGTAACCCAACAGAAAACAATGAACTGGAATTGAGATTAATGTATTTATAATCTACTTACTATACATTTTATAGGATAAACCACAATATAACAAAACACAAGACCAGTAGTAGTGCAAAACAGAAAATAAAACTATCAAAGTATTTGCCTTAACTTTTGTGGTACAGGGTATTACTTCTTTGTGTATTTTATTCCTTTTGGTGAGCTCCATATAATCATATTTTGAGTCGATTTATGTATGATGGCCAATCTGTCCGCCCGTTTGTCCATTTAATGTACAATGTACAGGTCGCATTTTTTATACAATTGAGATAAAATTTTGCACTTGTGATTTGTTTAGCATATTGACAAACTAGGTTGATGATAATCGATTAAGATATTGATATATCTCCAATATTTATATTCAGCAGATTTCTTGAATATTGTGCAGAAAATGGGAGATATCGGATTTATTCTAATAGCACGTTGACGGAATTGGTGAATATTGATTCAGATATAGCTATAGCTCCAATGCATACGTTTCATTTAATTTTGATATTTAAGTCTTCCGAAGCCGCAATATGCATTCTATAACAGTGATATAAGATATATACCAAAAACATTTGCCAAATTGTGTCAAAATCGTTTCATAGTGCTGGAAATTTGCCTAAAATGTTTGGTATTGAAAAAGGTTTATATCGACCCCTTGGGGTACAGTTCCTATATTTATATAGGTATTTTAGACGAACAGGTCAATTCTGACCGTTGCGTAGATACCGATAGTAAATATATCGGATATATATATATAAAGCGAAATATATACAATGTGTATATACAAAGGAAGGGGATGGTAGCTAGAATGCTTATATCTCAAAAATGGCTGGACCGATTTTGACAAATTTTGTCAATTCAGAATGCTCTTTTGGCATAAAAGTATAAAATCTAAAAAAAGAAGATGCCAATAACGATGTAAAAATAGATTTTGTAGTATTTTGTGAATTTTTATACCCTACAACACTATGTGTTGGGGGTATTATAAGTTTGATTGGGCCAAAAATTATGTAACACCACGAAATATTGGTTTCCCACATAGGAAAGTATATATGGATCTTCCTATCTCGCCGAGCTGAGTCGATCTAGCTATGTATGTCCGTCCGTCCGTCTGTCCATGTTAATTTGTAATCACTCTACCGGTCGCAATTATGGTCCGATCTTCACGAAATTTAGAATGGTGGTGGCTAGGGTCAGAATAGAACCCTATTTCTTTTGGAGATGATCGCATAATATTAAGGGGTTGAAATGGACCAAAAACTGAAAAAAATCCTGATCTTGCAGTTGCTCTACAGGTCGCAATTATAGACCAAACAAAGCGGAAGTTAGCATGGGGCTAGAGCTTAAGGCTGGGCAGAAGCCTTCCAATTTTAATGGTCATCGGGTAGTATTTAGTGGGTGAAATAGACCATAACAAATAAAAGTCAAATTTTAAACGGCGAATATTTTAAATCCCGGCGAAATCACAAATAGACGAACAGGTCAATTCTGACCGGTTGGTAGCTAGAATGCTTACATCTCTAGAATGGCTGGACCGATTTTCACAAATTTTGTCAATTCAGAATGCCCTCCTGGCATAAAAGTATAAAATCTTAAAAAAAGAAGATGCCAATAACAATGTTAAAATAGTAGTATTTTGTGAATTTTTATTTATTTTTTTCAATTTTTTATCGCATGCGATTTTTTTCAATTTGACTTATAATGTTAAAGTGTATAGTTTGTAATATTTTTTCACCTTACAACTCAGGTTGAGGTTGTTATATATAGATTGCAATTATCGTCGATCCTCACGAAAATTTTCACAAGGGTAGGGTTAGGCTCAGAAGGGCTAGGCCTATTTTCAAAGATGTCCGAAATATATTTAGGGGTTGAGATGGACCAACAACTAAAAATATTCCTGATTTTGCAGCCGTCGCATGAAGTTAGAGTTTAGGACAGCGGGTAAAATGAACCACTACTTTTGTGTGAAAAAAAAATACCAGCATTACTTATAGGCGATGTTCGAAACACACAAAAGACGAACTTCTAGCTTTTTTATACTGATTTCGGTGACGAATATAGCAAAATATCGTAAACAAGCAAATCATATAGATAAGTCTAAATTTGGAGATACAGAGGGGCCTCTTGCTTTTGGAGATGATCGCAAAATATTTAGGGGATCAAATAAACCAAAAACAGGAACAATTTCATGATCACACAATTGAAGCCAATCGACAAGCCTTCTATCATTTTGGATGACCATTGTATTATATTTAGCTGTAAAATGGACCACAACCACGAACAGCAAGACGGAGTACGTAAATATTGGGCAAATGTCCTTGGTCGAAATGCTAGGGGTAACATCTGGGCAGTGCTCCGTGAAATAACTTCAAAAGCGAAATCTTTCAAAATGAATTTGGACTTAAGGGGGCTTCTAACATATTGTGGTGTTATATGGTATAACATGGAGTGGATTGCCCTCCACCATTTACAACAAATTTGGAAATGAAAAAAAAATTAAATCCTTCAAAAAAGGTCTTAAAAATACCGAACATAGCCCTTATATTGGGGTCTATACGAAAACATGGACCTAAATAGGCAACTTTTGTCAGAAGCCATCACAATATTCAAATACGAAACATGAAACACGATCCGGGGAATAATTTAATAATTTCATCAAAATACCGAATGTGGGGAGTTACGTTATATCGGGTTTATACGACCTGGACCTGCATAGAAAATTTTCTGTCACAGGCTGTAGTACCTATTACGTGTTCTAAATACGAAATTTGAAACAAATCCGATGAATAATGTCCCTGCAATAGTCAAAATATCGAATACTGGGTGTACCATTGTAGGTGGACTATTCGATATCGTGACGATATATAGACATTTCTCTTCTAGGGGGTAAAGTGCTTAGAAAGAACTTCTAGCATAGATTGTTAGATAATTCCATTGAAAAATGTAGCTAAAATCATCAAAATACCAAATTTAGGGAGTTACCGTTATATGGGAGATATACGATATTGTGGACCTATATAGGCATTTCTCTTCCAGGGGGTAAAGAACTCAGAAGTTCTGTAGCTTGGTGTGTGGAATTTCAGCCAATTTCATTGGAAATTTTGGCTACAACCATCAAAACATCGTTATATAGGGGCTATACGATATATTGTACCGATATAGCCTACCTTCGGACTTGACCTGCCTGCAGACAAAACTTTGATCTGTGCAAAATGTTAGCTTCCTATCTTTATTTGTTTTAACTCTAGCATGATTACAAAAGACGGACGCACGGATAGGGTTAAATTGCCTTAGAATTTTACGCTGATCAATAACATATACAATATGTTATGTCTAAAATTATTATTTAATTGAATTACAAACGGAATAACGAACTTTATAGATATGTATGGTGGAGGGTATAATAACAAAAACCTTCAAATGGAAAATGTCAATATTAGGTCTGAAGCTGGATTCTAGTTCTATGAAAATAAAAAAATATTTCCTTTATAAAATTTTTCATTTCACATTTCTTCCTTTTATAAAAATTTTCATTTTACAATGGAGCCATTTGTTTAAAATAGGACATACGGTCAACTTCTGTCGATACCTGATGATTGATGATGATTATTTCGATTAGTCACAAACAGAATGACACATTTTATGCACCCTTCATTCTAAAAGGAGGAACCGGAAATATTTCATCTACTTGATATGATATGCGTGAAGAAAAATATTATTGTTTATAATAATAACAATAAAAATACGAAAATAAAGCGATAATGCTGAACGTGTTTTTTCCCTAGCATGTTAGCTAGGATTTACAATGGGATAAATGTCTAGTCTCACCGTTGATCCCAAATTATATTCTTAAAGCTTAGTAAAATTTCCAACAAAACTGCATTACAAAGTAACAAACACAAAATCCAAAGGAGATGAACATAAATATCGTTTACGATATTCCGTTAAGCCAAAGCCGTACAACTCATACGCATTTCTACGGGCCGTTGTTTGGCTGTTGTGTGGTTTTTTTTGTTGTTTCTGGCATTGGCTAGCCATTTCCATAACGTTCGTATATAAGCCGGCGTTTTGTAACACTTTCAAGTTATTTCAAATCAGACATTCGTGCAGAGAAGATCGTTACTTTCTGTAGTTTCAAAATATATTTTAAGTCATAATGGGTAAGCGGCAGTGAAGTGAAAGAAAGTTAAGAACCAAGAAACGTTATGAAAATAAAATACTATCTATTCCAAATGTGGTCATAGAAATTGTGTGTTTGTTATTACGAAAAAAATAAGTGAAAGAAACTGAAGAAAAAAAAGCCAAACTAATTCAAAATATTTTTACTGAAACTATAAAAATGCTACCCCGCCAGTGAACATGGACATGGTGTGCATCGCACAAAGCCATGGGTGTTAATGAACTTTTCCATTCATGCAATGGATTGAATGATGATGATGGTGCATCCACCTGCACCTACTTCCCTCCCACCCAAGCCAGCCAGCCAGTCATGCCTCAATCCATGGGAGTTTAAACAAAGACAACTGTAGCAATCATAACTCTTACCTTGACAGTTGCAACAATGTCAGAGGAATCAGCTGCAATGGAATGTCTCCATTGTCCAACAGAGAAAAATAAAAGAAGAACCTCAAGAAGTGAAGAAAGAAAATAGAAAGAATATTTCTCACTGTTGTTAACCACAAAAGAGAGTAATGAAAAAACGAAACAAATTTCAACAACGTCTTCAAAATTTTAAACAAAACTTTTCGATCGCCAAAAAGATAAAAACAAAAAAATATGTGATCGTGCCGAGCGTGTGTCAATTATGTATTCTAAGAGTGTATTTTGAAATAATTATTTGTTGTTGTATTTGGAATAGTTTGTTGTTGTTGCTTTGTGCGATGTGTAACCATGGCGGGGGTTCAATTCGATTCGATTGCTTGATTCCTTTCCGCTTTTGGCAACGTCAAAGACATTTCATTTATTGACGGCGCTGTCCAAGGCATATCCACGTAATCATGTGACAACCAAAAAATATATTCATTGTGCAGTTGATTGAACCTCTTGTGTTGAAAAAATTTGTAATGCCTAATTAATGTAATGTTTTCAATTGAAAAACTATTGAGTGTTGATTTGATGCCAAATTGTGTGTGTATTTTGAGTTCATTAACAGAAAAATATTTGAATAAATCTTGCAAAATATTGGAATACTGAAGCCTATATGAAATACCACCTCTGGTGTTGAAAATCAATTCCAATGATTTAAACATTTTTTTTATACCCTCCACCATAGTATGGAGGGTATGTTAGGTTTGTCATTCCGTTTGTAACACCTCGAAATATACATTTTGGACCCCACAGAGTATATACATTCTTCATCAGCATAAAATTCTATGTCGATTTAGCGATGTCTGTCCGTCTGTGGAAATTACTCTAGCTTCCGAACGAATTGAAGTAGATTGATAAAATTTTACTCAAATGTGTATTATGTCTACAGGACTTTTGGTATAGACCATGTAAGTCCACGTTGACCATGTAGGTCCATGTTTTGTTATAGCCCCCATATAACGGTACCTCCCAAAATTCGGTATTTTGTTGATTTTAGAGACATTATTCACCGGACTTGTTTCAAATTTGGTATTTGACGTTCGCAATGAATACTACAGACTAAGACAGAAAATTGTCTGTGCAGGTCCACGTCTTCGCATAGCCCCCATACAACGGTACCTCCCGACATCATTCACCGGAACAAATTTTGATATTTGAACTTAGAAATGGATACTACAGCCTATGGTAGAATATTGTCTGTGCAGGTCCACGTTTTGTTATATCCCTCGAAGAAGTCATGGTTTAGAAATAATTTCACCATGGGGAGATATAAACAAATAAAATCAAACCGTTAGAAAATTTCAGTACGTATTCCTTCACATGTATAG
This sequence comes from Musca domestica, assembly GCF_030504385.1. Classification (NCBI taxonomy): domain Eukaryota; kingdom Metazoa; phylum Arthropoda; class Insecta; order Diptera; family Muscidae; genus Musca; species Musca domestica. Next base: position 41,095,796 of record NW_026712114.1, read on the forward strand.
CCTCAGCATTCTACCATTTTTTATGCGCCGTCTCTTTGTAGAACGTACCATAAAGATTTGACCCACTTATTCCATTTCTCCTGTAAAGACATAGAAATAGCTTACATCTTCGTCCGATTTGCGTTTACTGTGCACCAAAAGAGTAATATTAGTCGAAATAGGATGAAACATACGATCAAATTGGGTCTAGAAATAAGTATTTCGAATTTGGCGGAAATCGGTACAGATGTAGCTATAGCTCCCATATATATTGTAAATACGATTTGTTATTTTTGTCCTCTATAGCCATAATATAAATATATCAAATTCAGTTTAGAAATACTTCTGCCAAATTTCATCGAGATCGGGTCAGATTTGGATGTAGCTTCCATATATATCTTTACTAGATTATTGTGCACCAAATTGTTAATATAAGTCCAAATTGAATGGATTTTGGCACATAGGAACGAATTCAGCCTGGAAGAGGGTGTATTAAATTATAAAATCGGTTAATATATAGCTATAGGTCCCATATATATGTTTAAATCGATTATGTATTCAAGTCCCTAACACCCGTAAAATGCTCCCCACAACAACCATATTTTGTCACACACAGCATAGAAATACCTTTGCAAAATTGTATAAAGATTTGTTCAGATTCGGATATGACTCCCATAAATACCGTCTTCCGATTTTACGTTTATGGTGCCTACAAATGGAATATCACCTCAAATAGGATTTTGATGAATATCGTTCAGGCACAAAGATATACCTTCTATATATTACTTATTATAACCTCCACCATACATATTATGTAGAGTATATTAAGTTCGTCATTCCGATTGTCACCTATCGTAAGAATAATATTAGGCCCAACACGTCCACGTCGGTCCACGATATCGTACAGAGTGAGATAAAAAACTGCAACAAGGTCAAACGCCATAATTTTTACATTTTGTTTTAAATTTTATTGAATGAAAGCAAGAAATGTCGGAAATAGCATCAACTATTAGAATAAGTTTAGATTTGTTCGAATTGGTCACCTTTGGCACGAATTATGGTCTTCAAACGGCCAATAAATCGTCACACGCTGCCCGAATGTTGCTCTGCGGTTTTTTGGCCCATTCCCGCGAAGCGCTTGCTTGAGGTGATCGACATTTTCGTATTTCTTAGTGCCAACCTTGTTTTCCAAAATACTCCAGACACAATAGTCCAACGGATTGGAGATCCGGAGATTTTGGTGGCCATTGTGCGCTGGAAATGAAGCGAGGAACCGTGCGTTTGCCTCCAGAATATTTTCGCGATAATATTCGGCATTTATTCTGATGCCACGGTCGATTAATACGAGCGGAGAGCGACCATCGGCTGTTATGGCGGCCCACACCATCACCATGGCCGGCACTTGAGTTCTGGTGGCCAACCGAAGATGCACATTTTCAGCTGACCTCCTTGGCAAGTAAACACGATCATTTTGTTTGTTTACAAACTGCTGGACAACGAATGTTTTCTCATCGTAGAAATCCAAATTCGGTAGTTCACCACTTTCGGCCAAGCGAAGCAACAACTTTAGCTCTTTTGAGTCTATTTTGTTTCTGTTGCGGTGCACTTTTTGGAATTTCACTGGCTTTACCCCGAGTTAATTTTGGAATATTTGCCGAATGGAATATTGCGATATGTTTAGCTCACTAGCCATTTTTCGACCACCGAGACGTGGGTTTCGATCAAGTCGCTTCTTTACTTTTCGAACCATTTCTGCTGATGTTGCTGTTTTCTTCCGTCCACTTCCTTGATGTCGGGCTACGCTACCAATGTCACGGTAACGAGCGTTGGTACGAGACTCAAAGGATTTATTCACATTTAAATGTTGGAGTGCTCTAACGATAGCCAATTGTGGTTTTCCAGCCAAATATAAAGAAATCACACAGGTTACAGGAATACAGGTTATTTTGAATTTTATTAGTCATTTGGTGCACAATTGAACCCAAATCGGGTGAAGATATATGGGAGCTATATCTAAATCTGATCCGATTATCAGCAATTTCAATAGGGTTCGTCCTTGGGCCAAAAAATATTATTTGCAAAATTTTATCTCAATCGGATAACAAATGCGACCTGCAAAGTGTAGGCTATTGCCCTGCTTTAAAGTCGAACCCTATGCAAAATTCTGCATCGATTGGTCACAATTGTGATGTGATGGAAAAATCAGCTTCAGATTCAATTCTCTATATATTACAGGCTTACTGCAGAGGTTAAAAAAAACAAAAGATAAAAAGGTAGATGGACCCACTCAGCTCGCTCATATAATCTGAAAATCTGTAATAATTATCATTACCGTCGGTGTTAAAATGTCACATATGTGTGTGTTAAATAAAAACAAAAAATATTCTTTAACGAATTTTTGAAAAATCCAAAATAACGTGTTTTTTGTGGTACCTTTTTTTTGAATTTTCATTTGGATAGGGCCCATAAAGTAATTATATACCTAAAATACCGAATTTTCTATTTTAAATGTTAAATGTTAAATGTTTTTATGTTCACGCCCTTGTCAACAGACCCAAGTGAGTACATAAGCGCATAGACATATTTACACAAAAAATCTTATCAAAATACATAGTAATTAAAATGGTGTGATAAAATGCAGTCAAAAGATTTATACCTACATAGCGAAATACTCGTACATACATAAATACCAACATCCTATATTCGTGTTATAATTTGTCGTAAATTTGTAAAAAAGAAGAAGAAGAAGAATATACATGCATACATATATTTTGGCGACATCGGATGAAATATAAGTTAATGTTATTTTTTCTACTTTTCGAAATTAATTAAATTTTTTGTATTTTTAACGAAAACAATGAAATAGCAAACAGTAGAATTTCGATTGTGTGCAATCAGATAAATGCGAATTTATTTTCTTTTTAAAATTTGTTAGTAAATGAAAAATAGTTTGTTTTGAATTTTTGCCGTTTCTCTCAAAATCGATTCGTACTACAATTATAGTGTTCCTACTGTATAATTCTATATATGTGGTTATCCTCATTCGTGTGTCTGTTAATTTCAGTGATCTATGGTATTTTCTATTTCGTTTAGCAGCAATTTATTAGCATAAACGACCATTATGAAAAGAAAACAATGTCGAAACATCATAAAAAAATATCTGTGTGAATTCGGTGTTGAGAATTGTTTTGTGAAATTCAAATAATAGGAAATTGCATATAAATCATCGGTCAAATAGAACAGTTAGAGCCAGAATTGGGAATTTTTGCCCGCACGTTTTGAGAAAGTTTTGAGGTGTTTAAATAACAACCCAGCATTTTTTAGATCATGTATCACTTGTCAAAAGTACTGAGAACACAACAACTTGGGAGAACTTAAATTATGTCTAAATGCGTTTGCTTCAAAATCCCTTAAATTCGAAGGTTCCGTTTGATCTGCAAAAAAAAAATCTTTTTAGAAAGCTTTTCACTCTCTAACAAGTAAAAAAGGTGTAAGTTCGACCAGCCGAACATTCCGAACCCTCCATCATTTAGAACGAATTTGGCAATTCTCAAAAATTCCAATTCAAAAATTCTGTTAAAATCTTAAATATACCGAGTGTAGCTATTATATTAGGGTCTATGCGACGACATGGACATGCATAGGTAACTTTTGTCATAGGCCATTACAATATTCAAATGCGAAACTTAAGAATAAATCGGTGAATAATGTAGCTAAAATTATCAAAATATCGAATATCGGGAGGTACGGTTATGTAGGAGCTATTTTAGGGTCTATACGACGACATGGCTGTAGTATCCATTACGAACTTCAAATACCCAATTTGAAACAATTCCGGAGAATAAAGTCGCTAAAATTTTCAAACTATCGAATATCGGGAGGTACCGTTGTATGGTGGCTATACGAAGACGTGGCCCTGCACAGACAATTTTCCGTCTTAGGCTGCAGTATCCATTACGAACTTCAAATTCCAAATTTGAAACAATTCCGGTGAATAATGTCGCTTAAATCATCAAAATATCGAAAATCGGGAGGTACCGTTATATAGGGTCTATACGACGATATGGACCTGCATAGACAATTTTCTGTCTCAGGCTGAAGTATCCATTACGAACTTCAAATTCCAAATTTGAAACAATTCCGGAGAATAAAGTCGCTAGAATCATCAAACTATCGAATATCGGGAGGTACCGTTGTATGGTGGCTATACGAAGACGTGGACCTGCACAGACAATTTTCTGTCTCAGGCTGAAGTATCCATTACTAATTTTAAATACCCAATTTGATACAATTCCGGTGAATAAAGTCGCTAAAATCATTAAAATACCGAATATCAGGAGGTACCGTTGCATGGGGGCTATACGAATACGTAGACCTGCACAGACAATTTTCTGTCCAAGGCTGTAGTATCCATTACGAACTTCAAATACCAAATTTGAAACAATTCCTGTGAATAATGTCAATTAAATCACGAAAACTCCGAAAAAAGTGATGTAAAATTATATGGGGGCTATACCAAAACGTGGACCTACATGGCCCATTTTCAATACCAAAAGACCTGCAGACATAATATACATTTGAGTAAAATGTTATCAATCTACTTCGTTTTCTTCGGAAGCTAGAGTGACTTCTACAGACGGATAGACGGACGAACATCGCTAAATCGACATAGAATTTCATGCTGATGACCCCTTGTGGGGTCTAAAATGTATGTTTCGAGGTGTTACAAACGGAATGACAGGGTATAAAAATCCGAAGATTAAGCATTTTGGCTTTTAATTGTGACTTTATTATTTAGACCATAATCATCACTTTCAAACTTATTGTGAGGACACACTTATTCAAAATAATAATGTAACTTTCTCTCGTTTTCCCTCTCTCTTAAGAACTTTTTCAATCTCCGATATTTCTTTTTTTGTTTATTTCCAGCCAAAAGCCTTTTCTTTACACTCCTTGTCTTGGTGGGAGTTGCACTGTCTAGTCGAACGACAGTGGAAGCCGCCTCCGAACAACAGGCTCGTATTGTTTGTTATTTCAGTAACTGGGCTGTTTATCGGCCAGGCTTGGGACGTTATGGCATCGAAGATATTCCAGCGGATATGTGTACCCATTTGGTGTATTCATTTATAGGGGTTGATGACAAAACATGGGAGGTGTTGGTCATAGATCCCGAGATAGATGTTGAACAGAATGGTTTCCGTAATTTTACCCAGCTACGTAAAACGCATCCGAATTTGAAGCTACAAATTGCTGTGGGTGGATGGGCTGAAGGTGGTTCCAAATATTCCCGCATGGTAGCTGTGCGTGACAATCGTTTACGTTTCATTCGCAGCGTCGTGAGTTTTATGAAGAAATATGATTTTGATGGTTTCGATTTGGATTGGGAATACCCCGGTGCCACAGATCGTGGTGGTACCTATGGTGATAAGGATAAATTTTTGTATTTTGTACAAGAACTGCGCCGAGCATTCGATCGGGAGGGTCGTGGTTGGGAAATCACAATGGCTGTGCCGGTGGCGAAATTCCGTTTGCAGGAGGGCTATCATGTTCCGGAGCTATGCGAGTAAGTCGATCGTTTTTCTCAGCACACTTGACAACTTTGTAATATTGTTTTCCTTTCAGAGCCCTGGATGCCATCCATGCCATGACTTATGATTTACGTGGCAATTGGGCCGGTTTCGCCGATGTCCACAGCCCCTTGTACAAACGCAAACACGATCAATATGCCTATGAGAAATTAAATGTCAACGATGGTCTTGCCTTGTGGGAAGAAATGGGTTGTCCGGCCAACAAACTGGTAGTTGGTATTCCCTTCTATGGTCGTACCTTCACCTTGAGTGCCTCAAACAAAAACTACAACATGGGCACGTATATTAACAAAGAGGCAGGCGGTGGTGCCCCTGGCCCCTTCACAAATGCCAGTGGTTTCTTGGCTTACTATGAAATCTGCACCGAAGTCAAGGATAAAGCCAATGGCTGGACCGTCGAGTGGGACAAGGATGGCATGGTGCCCTATACATATCGCGACACCCAATGGGTGGGCTATGAAAATGAGGCCTCGGTACAAATCAAAATGGATTGGATAAAACAGAAGGGCTATGCCGGTGCCATGACATGGGCCATTGACATGGACGATTTCCATGGTCTGTGTGGTCGTCCCAATGGTCTCATGCATATCTTATATGAGAATATGAGAAATTATCGTGTGCCGGAACCAACGCGCGAAACAACGCCTAGGGTAAGTTGTCACTTATTATGTGTCACAAGACGTGAGCAGGTGCCAAATGAATTTAATTTTTTTTTTTGTTTCTGTGGTCGTTATCATTTCATTGTGTCTGCGGTTTATTTATTTATACACTTTGTTTTTGTTTTTGATTTGCTTTGGTTCTTGTTTGTCAATTTTGTTTTCTGTTTTTATTATAGCCTGAATGGGCCAAACCCCCAGCAACACCACCAAATCCTGATGAGGGCAGTTTGGCAGTGCCAGAGGCAACAACAACACGCCGACCAAAACCCGCCACAACAAAAAGACCTGCAACAATGGCACCATCACCAACAGCGCCACCAACAATGCCAACAACCAAGGTAAGAGACCCTCAAAAAATGTGATTTCTAGTCACACGAGTGAAAATTTCAAAGTATTGAGTAACGGTTCGATCTGCTAGTCGGGATATATTTAAATATTGATTTTGATGACGAAAGATACCTGGACATCTAGCACGTGAGAAGAACTTTTAAAGTGGTAGTAGTTATATCCTACAACACTATGTGTTGGGGGTATTATAAGTTTGACTGGGCCAAAAATTATGTAAAACCTCGAAACATTGGTTTCCCACATAGGCAATTGAAAATGGGTCTTCCTTTCTCGCCGAGCTGAGTCGATCTAGTTATGTATGTCCGTCCGTCCGTCTGTCCATGTTAATTTGTAATCACTCTACAGGTCGCAATTATGGCCCGATAAGGACAGCGAAGAATTCTAGCATTTTGTATGACCATTATATTTAGCTGTAAAATGGACCACAAAAACTAACAGCATGGCAAAGTACGTAAATATTGGGCAAATGTCACTGGTCCAAATGCTAAGGGTAATATCTGGGTAGTGTTCCGTGATAACATTTTAAGAGCCAAAACTTGGACATAAGGAGACTTCTAACATATTGTAGAGTTGTAGGGTATACCATGGTCGGCCCCGCAAGCCTTTGCTTACTTGTTTTTATTTCAAATTGTAATGTTGAACAGATATTTCCAAATACTCACAGATTAATCCTTCATATGTATATATAAATAATCGATTTTTACAGCTCTAAAAATAGTTTAGAAAAAAAAATCTTAAAAAAAACTTTCAAAAAAAAAAAAAGCTCCGATGGTCCCTTCAAAATATTCAATGGTTATTAGTCACATAATCCCTAACAATAAACCTAAAATCTCCACCGTTGAAAAACATTTAAAAAATTCCCTTTTATAGATTTCATATTCCATAACAAGAATCCCTTTAAAATTTCATTTAAATTTAAATTTCAGAATATCTTACAAATACTCTCCAAGAAATTGAGGGTTATAGCTCTGATGGTACCTCAAATATTTTTTGAAAAACTATCACAAATTTGTAAAGAATATTTTTTGAATCTGTATATACTGTCAGAGATATTTACAATAGTTCTCAAAAAAATATTCTCTAATTACTCGAAAGTTTTCTTCTTTTTAGTTCTATATTCTTAATCACGATTTCTTATTGGGCTGTAGACCCCCAGACCGTATTTTTATACCCTACACCACATAGTGGTAAGGGTATTATGTCTTTGTGCATTTGTTTGTAACACTCACTTTCACTTTCTCACTTTCTGAGTCGATTTATGCATGTCAGTCCGTCTGTCCGTCCGTCCGTCTGTCCGTCCGTCTGTCCATGTATTCTTGTGAACAAAATGCAGGTCGCATTTATTATCCGATTGAGATGAAATTTTCCAAAAAATATTTTTTTGGACCAAGGACGAACCCTATTGAAATTGGTGAGAATCGGATCAAATTTAGATATAGCACCCATATATATCTTCATCCGATTTCGGGTTAAATGTGCACCAAATGTCCACTATCAGTCCAAATTACCTGAATTTTGGCACACCCAACCGAGTTCGGCCTAGACGCAAGTATATCAAATTTGGAGAAAATCGGTTCAGATATAGCTATAGCTCCCATATATATCTTTCATCCGATTTGATCTTTAAGTCCCTCACATTCCTACTATGCACTCCACAACCGTGATATTTGGTACCAGGTATTAGATGGAGCACAGAAATAGCTGTTTTAAATTTTATCGAAATCGGTTCAGATTTGGATATAGCTCCCATATATATCTTCATCCGATTTCGGGTTAAATGTGCACTAAATGGTCAATATCAGCCCAAATCACCTGAATTTTCGTACATAACCGAAATTAGAAGCTAATACGTCAAATTTGGAGAAACCCGGTTCAGAGATAGCTATAGTTCGTAAAATGCACGATAGAATTAGACAGATTTTGATTTTGTACCAAATATCTCATAGAGCTCTGAAATGGCCTGTATAAACCTTATAAACCTACTTAATATGCATAGTGGTGTAGGGTATCATATAGTCAGCCCCGCCCGACTTTTGAGCTTTCCTTACTGGTTTTAGTATGTATTTCTAAATCCGTCTTCATATTTCAACCACACACAATAAAAGTGACCCTAATCAAACCTGTCCACATAATACCAGATTTAGTGCTTTATGTACACATATAATTGGAATTTAAAAAAAAAAATCTTTTGGTATATCTATCCTACACCATATAAGGGACCCCACATTTAAATTTTAGAATTCTAGCTTTATCAACCTGGAAGATACAATGGATTCGATTTTTAGTACACTTATAGTTCCAAAAAAAAAAAACAGTCTTATCTCATCCCCACATACCAACATTGACCCACATTCACTCAACACTCTACTTTTTATACCCTACACCACATAGTGGTAAGGGTATTATGTCTTTGTGAATTTGTTTGTAACATGGAGAAGGAAGCGAGATTGACCCATAGTTACTTTTGAGGATCTTCATAGAATCAATTTCTGAGTCTATCTATGCATGTCAGTCTGTCCGTCCATTTGTCCATGTATTCTTGTGAATAAAATGCAGGTCGCATTTATTATCCGATTGAGATGAAATTTTGCAAACAATATTTTTTTTTGGCCCAAGGACGAAGTCAATTGAAATTTTGGATAATCGGATCCGATTTAGATATAGCTCTTATATACCTTCCACCGATTTCGGGTTAATTGTGCACCAAATGGTTAATAAAAGTCTAAATTACCTGTATTTTGGTACGTCCTACCGAATTCAGTCTAGAAGCAAGTAAATCAATATCAATCAAAATCAGTTCAGATATAGCTATAGCACCCAAATGTACGTTTCATCCGATTCGGGTTTTATCTCCCTCCATAATATGCATTCCACAACAATGATCTTTGGTACCAGATATAAGATAGAGCTCTGAAATAAGTGTATGAAATTTTGTCAAGTTCGGTTCAATAATGGCTTATATCAGCCCAAATGGAGAGAATTTCGGGACGTACGTTTCTATTTTGTGCAACTCGGTTCCGATATATATTTTTTAATATAATCCTTCTCCAAGTGATATCATGCACTTTATAGCAAACTATAACTGCTCTAAAGCCAATATTGATAGGTGGTATGATCTACTTGAAATATATTCGTTTGTTACGTGAGCTCTAGTAAATATGCATAGTGGTGTAGGGTATCATATAGTCGGCCACGCCCTACTTTTGTCTTTTCCTTACTGGTGTATAGATATATAGATTTAATAATAATATTTTATAGAGTCTCTCTTATAAGTATTATAGAATCTGAAGAAATATCATATTTTTAGCCCTTAAGTTTTATAAATTTACGAATCAAATAAAAAAAATATTTGACTCTGATAGTACCTCAAAAAATCCAATTTTTTTTAAATCCTTGTTTATTGCTCTGATAGAATATTTGCTAAAAAGAAACATATTTTATAGCTTTTATAGTTAATCGAAAAAAAAAAATATGGGTAAATGTGACTGGGATTACCAAAATACTATATCGGTGGGTATCGTTATATGTGCGCTATAGGAAAACGTGGAACTAAATATTCACTAGAACCCAACTAGAACTCATTACGAACTACAAATGATAATTTCTGGACAAATCCATTAAAAAATGTGGCAAAAATCATCAAAATATTGAATATCGGCAGTTACCAGAACCTGGACCTATACATACAAAAATATATTTTCAAAAGTCCAAACAATTTACATAATTTTATTATAAATTCCTCAAAAATGTATTAAACACAAAAACAATTTATTAATCGAATTAAAAAATAAATCAACATTTATGAGGAACAAGTAAAAATCAAAATAATATTTTTATAAAGCTCTGATAGTTGCTCCTAACATATTTTTATAAATCCACGTTTATAGCCCCTCAGCATTTTTATCCGTGGTTATAGCTCTGATAGACCCTCCAACAATGTTGTTAAAAAGTTCACGATTACATTTCTTAGAGCCCTTTTTGAAATATTCTTAAAAATCCATAATTTTTGATTTTATGTTTGATTTTATTTGGTTGATTATTGTTATGTTTTTATTTATTTTTTATTGTTTTATTTTTTTTTTTTTTCAAAAACATCGAAGTAGCCCTCATATCTGTTTATAGACGATAGTAAATAATTTTTTTCCTCCTCAATATTTCAGAGACCTATGAAAGCAACCAAAAAACCTCTCACAACCACAACAGGAGCCCCAGTGCCATGGAAACCTGATCCAATGGAACCCGAAGTTACAGTTCAAGGAAATTCTAATCCAGACTTAAGTCATATCGATTGTAGTCACAAAGATTTCGTGCCACATGAAGACTGCAGAAAGGTAAGAAAACTTATCTCGATGTCGATGCGATAAATTCGATGAGATAAATTCTTTCTTATTGAACACGCATATTTTAACAATCTCCTTATTTAACATTTTAATAATATTAACCCCGCATTTCATTTATTCCAGTATTATCGTTGCGTGCACGGCATGCCCGTCGAATTCGAATGCAAAGAAGGCACCGCCTTCCATACCATATCAAATGTTTGCGATTGGATTGAGAATAGCGATCGGTACTATTGCACCCAATTGAAGGACAAAAGATCTGGCAATGATGCCTAATACCTGATAACGGAGCCGTGTGTGTGTGTTGACTGTGCAAAATTGTCACACATATTTTTTCAGATACATTTCTCAAGTGCATAAATGTATGTATGGCCGTTTTACACTCGTTCTCACTCGTTCGTCTTTGTGTATTTGCATTTGTGTATTTATTAGGTTTAATTAAAAACGAAAAACTATTAATTTAAAATAAATTACATTTTAAGATATACATATACATATTTTTAATATGGCATTTCGAAATTCGAGAAAATAAATCAAATCTCTATAAGATAAATAAAACAAAATGCTGCATTTTAATTGTTGTTGTAATAGGCGTATTGTTCATGGGATGAACAATGAGTATGTATACGCCGTAGTGTAGTTTAAATAGAAAAATTCGATATAGCTTTGAAATCCCTATATAAGTGTTTTTAAACAAGTTAAAAAATATTAAATTCGGCCGGGCCAAACTTTTAATAACCTTTGGGTAAAGAAAAAAATATTATATAAAAGTATCTTAATTCAAACGTATCTTAATTCAAACGTATCTTAATTCAAATACCAGTAAAACCGTTTGGATTATGCAATAACGATACCTTCAAAGAAAAATAAATTGGGTAAAGTCAATTTTTTAAATTTTTTTTTTAAACAAATTTTTAATTCAAGGATTGTTATCTATTGCTAGTCTTCAATACCAAATTTGAAACAATTTCATGGGTAAATGAAACTAGGATTACCAAATAACCGAATGTCGGTGGGTAACGTTATATGTGCACTATAGGAAAACGTGGACCTAGATATTAAATGTTCTGCCACCGGAGCTACAACCCATTATGAACTGCATTTACCAATTTTTAGACAAATCCGTTGAAAATGTGGCAAAAATCATCAAAATACGAAAACGTGGGCATATATTTACAATGTTCCGACACCGGAGCTAAAACCCAACTACAGATACCAATCCGTAAAAAATGTGACTAAAACCATCAAAAGACCGAATATCGGGAGATATCGTTATATGGCGTCTGTACGGAAAAGTGGACCTATATGTACAGGGTGAGATGAAAAAACTGCAACCAACTTCAGACTGCTGGCATTTCTAAGCCACTCGATCGACAGCTGTTAAAATTATTCCAGTGACAGCTCATTATATTATTTACAAGCGTACAAAAGCTTTTTGGTGAGAATTTTCCAGAAAAAAGTTATTAGTGATGGAATTCAAGTGTGATTTCTTTATATTTGACTGGAAAAACAACAAGTGGCTATCGTTAGAGCACTCCAGCATTTAAATGTGAACAAATCGTTTGTGTTTCGTACCATCCATGGTAGAATGAAGGATATGTTTACAATTTTTTCAAAAAAATATTTATTTGACAACATCTCATTGTCATCAGAGATGGTTTTCATGTAGTGAAATGTGACAAGGTAAATTACAGAAAATGCAGAGATGGGAATGCTTATATGAAATGACTTTACCTTCTTAATTTCGTTACCGTGATACTGGTAGCGTAGCCCGGCGTCAAGGAAGTGGACGGAATAAAACAGCAACATCAGCAGAAATGCACTTGATTGAAACCCGCATCCCAGTGGCCGAAAAATGGCTCGTGAGCCGAACGTATCGCAATATTCCCTTCGGCAAATATTGAAAATGAGCTTGCCCCGAGCCATTGAAATTCCAAAAAGTGCAAGACTTACACCGCAACAGAAAGAAAATAGACTGAAAAGAGCTAAAGAGTTGCTTCGCTTGGCCGAAAGTGGTGAACTGCCGTTTTCTCCTATGAGAAAACATTCGTTGTCCAGTAGTTTGTAAACAAACAAAATGATCGTGTTTACTTGGTGATGGTGTGGGCCGCCATAACAGCCGATGGTCGCTCTCCGCTCGCATTAATCGACCGTGGTATCAGAATAAATGCAGAATAGTATCGCGAAAATATTCTGGAAAGTGTATTAAAGACATGGTCACGCAAACATTTTGGCCTTGGACATTCCAACAGGACTCAGCATCATCGCACTCAGCACGCGCCACCCAAGAATGATTACAAAATGAGGTTCTTCGCTTCATTTCCAGCGCACAATGGCTATCAAAATCTCCGGGTACCAATCCGTTGGACTATTGTGTCTGGAGTATTTTGAAATGCAAGGTTGGCACTAAAAATACCAAAGTGTCAATCACCTCAAGCAAGCGCTTCGCCGAGAATGGGCCAAAATACCGCAGAGCATTATTCTAGCTTCTATTGAGCTTGGGTAAAAAATGTTTTTTGTCATAGAAGTTATTTTTAAAATAACTTCTGGAAAAATATCCCAGACAAAAAAAAAACAAGGGAACTGATGAGGATAAGTGGCTTTTTTCGAAACCTAGGTATTCCCTGCCTTACTCCCTGGTAAACATTACCATCGTTCTCCACTAATAAACAAACGTTGTTTTTATAAAAACAACAACAAAGGGATAAAGCCTGACCATTTTGCAACAACAAAATACTATGGTATCGCGAACAAACAAGCCAACACTGTTCTTTAAAAAAAATTAAAAATTATGGCGTATGATATTGTTGCAGTTTTTTATCTCACCCTGTATGTATAAAATGTAGCAAAAATTAACAAAATACCGAATATCGGTAGGTACCGTTATACGGGGGCTATACTTTCCTCTTTTTCAAGGTGGAGGGTATGAAAATTAGATTATAATACACAAAAACATATTGCCTGGTAGTAGTTTATAAAAATGTTGAGGGTTGAACATCACAAACTTATTAGCTTTTCAGAAACTTATTGATAGAAAATGTAATGAAATTAAATACATCAACTAAAATATTATTAAAATCAAGGTTTAAAATCAGATATGGCTCATACATGGTATTTTTATCCTATTTATACCACATATTCCGTAGAAAATATTCATAAAAATCCACGATAAGAGTCGTGAAATATTTAATTTTTTTGTAGAAAAATCAATTTAATTTTATTAATTTCCACTTGTGACGTTTCATATTAATAATATTTTGACATTTTTCTCAAATATAAACCTTAATACGTATATAATATACATATCACCTTTGTACATACATCACATTCTTTGTTAATCCCTTTTCAAGAGTGTATGTTTTTTATTTGCCATATCAAAATTGAAAATTTCACGAAAGAAATTTTTAAAATTCAACGAAGCATTGAGAAAATGTCCGACACCAAAAAAAAAAAATCAAGGTTTTTATTCTTATATTGTGTGATGTAAAAAAACTCATATTTATAGCGAAAATTTTTCAATGTTAACTAATGTATAGGGATTGGCTTGAAATAGACTAGGTTACACAACGAGGATGGTATGGAAATATGTGGGAAAACTGTAAAAAGCTATTATAATATGTGAAACAAAATAGTAAACTTACTTTTTAATGAAATGGAATGTTAATGGAAAGTTTAATAGTTGTTGAAATTATATACGCAGTGGAAATATCAAAAATGCAATCAAGTAAAAAAATTGAATTTCAAAATTATTATATTGTAAAGTTCATTCTGAATGTAATTTTAAAGCTAATTGAGGAATTATACCTCACAAAACCATTTTAGACATACTATTTTGTAAACATTGTTATTTATAGATCATTTGAGAATATTTCTTCCTTTGACACTATTCAGAAAAATTAAGTATTATGGAAGATTTGGACTCAGGTGAGAAAGGTATAGAATTAAACCAAAAATAAGTAAAATAATATCAGTCGGTTTTGCCGACAGATGTATACCCCCAGCCTTGAGTTATAATTATTCAAACAGTTGACAATTTATAGGTTAGGTTCCGAAGCAGTTGCCCAATATTGACCAATTCGTATCTGACCTAAGACTGATATAAATATTACAACGGGTCAGATTCGGACTATATCGACTTCCTCCTTTAGAATTTTTTCCTATGTACACATTTTTTGAAAATGTGGAAATATGCGTGAGGTGACAGATATAGTGGACCGAAGTATGTCATCGAACATTTATATCCAATTTTATTCGAAATCATAAATTCCAATAAATTATATATTCATATCAGATTTCTGGTTAAGAGAAATATTTAGTTATAGCAAGTTGTAAAGAATCACCTACTTGTTACAAGATATGACAGTATTGGAAATTATGACAAAAATGTTTGTACAGAGTTGGATGTTTATTTCGCTTTCTTGAATCCTACATGGGGGAAGTACCAGAAGAAGTGGTCCGATCTCTAACATCTTATTGTGTTGATGGAAATACTGAGATATACCAAATCAGAATGGAATCGGATATTATTTGCTCGTTTTATGAACTTCATGGCTACTCAAAATGTTGACCCTTTGTGGGGGAGGTACCAGAAGGAGGGGACCGATATATTCCATCTTCACACGAGGCCTTGGATTAGTAGAAATAATGGGATGTGTGTAATATGAAGAGAACTGGGTGCTTATTTCGGATTTTATGATCGTTTTGGGTATTCAAAATGTTGACCCTTTGTGGGGGAGATACCAGAAGAAATGATCCGATCTCTATCATCTTTATAACAGATCTTATGTTGATGGAAATATTAAGATATACCAAATCTGAATGGAATCGGATGTCATTCAAAATTCAAAATTTTAACCCTTTGTGGGGGAGGTACCAGAAGGAGTGAACCGATATGTCCCATTTTTCACACAAGACTTTGGGTTAATAAAAATATTGTGATGTGTGTAATTTAAAGAGAACCTTATTTAATTGCTTATTTCGCAATTTATGATCGTTTTGGGTGTTCAAAATTTTGACCCTTTGGGGGCGAGGTGCCAGAAGAAGTGGACCGATACAGACCATTTTCACAGCAGACATATTTAATAAGAGTTATAATTATTCAAAATTTTGACTATTTCTGGAGGAAGTACTCGATGGAGTGGACCTTGATGTAAATTTAGGATTCGCAAAGTTGGAGCAAAATCGAATTATCCTTTCTATTTCTGTGCAGTAAATTATTTTATTTGAAAATGTTTACATTTTGTGTGGGAGGTACCAGAAGGAGTGGACCGATATTAGCATCTCCGAACTCGATCTAAGTTTGATAATAATACTACGATGTACCAAGTTTGTCTCAAATCGGATATTCCATTCGAGAGTTCTTGTGCGCACCAGCCAGACAGACGGACAGACCGACATCGCCAGAACGACTCCAAATGTCCTGAAACGGAATTGGAAATATATGCACTTTCGGTTGGCCACCAGAACTCAAGCGCCGGCCATGTTGATGGTGTGGGCCGACATAACAGCCGAAGGTCGCTCTCCGCTTGTATTAATCGACCGTGGCATCAGACTAAATGCAGAATATTATCCCGAAAATATTTTGGAAAGTGTATTAAAGCCATGGTCACGCAAACATTTTGGCCGCAGACCTTGGACATTCCAACAGGACTCAGCACACGCCACCCAAGAATGGTTAAAAAATGAGGTTCCTCGTTCATTTTCGGCGCACAATGGCCTCCGGGTACCAATCCGTTGGTCTATTGTGTCTAGAGTATTTTGGAAACCAAGGTTAGCACTAAAAATACCAAAGTGTCGATAACCTCAAGCAAGCGCTTCGCCGGAAATGGGACAAAATGCAGCAGAGCAACATTCGGGCAGAGTGTGACGGTTTCATAGGCCTTTTGAATGCCATAATTCGTGCCAAATGTGACCAATTCGAACAAATTTAAACTTATTCTAAAATTTGATGCTATTTCCGACATTTTTTGCTTTCGTTCAATAAAATTTAAAAAAAAATTAAAAATTATGGCGTTCGACTTTGTTGCATTTTTTGTATCTTTACTCGATTTCAAGTGTACCAAATGGTTAGTATGAACTCGAATAGAATGGATTTTGGCACATACTGACGAATTTAGCCTGAAAGAAAATGTATGAAATTTTGTAATAGGTTAAGATGTAGCTATAGGTCCCAAATATATGTTTCATTCGATTTTCTATGTTACTCCCTCTCACCAGTAAAATAATATTCACAACAACAATATTTGCTGACAACTATCCGATATAACAAAGAAATACCCCTGCTTCATTTTACAGATATCGGTTGAGGTGTGGATATTGATGAATAATACGCATTTAAACGCGGTCATATTTGGTTATATTTGTTATATGCAGCTCTACTATATATGCAAAATGGTGTAGGGTATCATAAAGCCGACACAGCCCGACTTTGGTTTTTATACCCTACAACACTACGTGTTGGGGGTATTATAAGTTTGATTGGGCCAAAAATTATGTAACACCTCGAAATATAGGTTTCCCACATAGGAAAGTATACATGGATCTTCCTATATCGCCGAGCTGAGTCGATTTAGCTATGTATGTCCGTCTGTCCGTCTGTCCATGTTAATTTGTGATCACTCTACAAGTCGCAATTATGGCCCGATCTTCACGAAATTTAGAATGGAGGTGGGGGTAGGGCCAGAATAGAACCCTATTGCTTTTGGAGATGATCGCATAATATTTAGGGGTTGAAATGGACCAAAAAAATTTTCATGATTTTGCAGCTGCTCTACAGGTCGCAATTATAGACCAATCGAAGCGGAAGTAAGCATGAGGCTTGAGCTTAGGGCTGGGCAGAAGCCTTCCAATTTTGATGGTCATCGGATAATATTTAGTGGGTGAAATAGACCATAACATTTGTGATATATAAATTTCAAATTTTATATTAAACCGCGAATATTTTTAATCCCGGCGAAATTACAAATAGACGAACAGATCAACTCTGACCTTTACGTAGATGCCGATAGTAAATATATCGGATGTATATAGCGAAATATATACAATGTATATACAGAAAGGAGGGGGATGTTAGCTAGAATGTTTATATCTTAAGATTGGCTAAACCGATTTCGACAAATTTTGTCAATTCAGAATGCCCTCTTAACATAAAAGTATAAAATCTAAAAAAATCGCATTAAAAGGTGCCTATAATGTTGATAATATAGATTTTGCAGTATTTTGTTACATTTTTTTTTATTTTTTCATATTTTTTATCTCATGCGATTTTTTCAATTTGACTAACAATATTGAATTGTACATTTTGTAATATTTTTTCATTTTACAACACAGGTTGGGGTTATTATATACAGATTGCAATTATCCTCACGAAAAAGGGTAGGGTTAGGCTCAAAATGGCCAGGCATATTGTTTTCAAAGATGTCCGCAATATATTTAGAGGTTGAAATGGACCAACGACTAAAAATGTTCCTGATTTTCCAGCCGTTATAAAGTTAGCAAAGTGAATCCAAAGGAAATCTCGCATGAAGATCGAGTTTAGAATAGCGGGTAGAATGGACCACTACTTTGGTGTGTAAAAAAACAACATTTCTTACAACTTCTGGCTTTTTTTTTTGCTGATTTCGTTGATGAATGAAGCCAAATATCGTAGACAAGCAAATCATATACAGATAGGATTCTTGTTATTGGAGTTAATCGCAAAATGTTTAAGGGTTCAAATGAACCAAAAACAGAAAAAATTTCCTGCTCACACAATTGAAGAGAGTTAAGAACAGGGAAGAATTCTAGCATTTTGGATAACCATTGGTATATGTAGCTGTAAAATGGACCACAACCACTAACAGCACGATGGAGTGCGTAAATATTGGGCAAATGTCCTTGGTCAAACCGCTAAGGGTAATACCTGGAAAGTGCTCCATGACATAATTTTAAAAGCGAAATATTCCAAAATGGATTCGGACATAAGAGGGCTTCTAACATATTGTAGTGTTGTAGGGTATAACACAGTCGGCCCCGCACGACTACAGCCTTTGCTTACTTGTTCTTTACTGGTTTTGAATTGCAGGTAAGCTTAACACAAACATGTTCACCGCCCCTATTTAACAGACCTCGTTAACATTACATGTGAACGACGTCAACACACTGCTTTCAAAATACATTTTATTTCGTTTAGATTTATGAATACAAATAGACGTTTAACCTTTCGCTAAGAGTATATTAGGACTTGTGTAACGGCGGGTACTTTATTTGACAGAAAACATTAATATTGGCCGTTGTAAACAAGCTACAGTATTTGTTAAAAGATACAATTTTCATTTGTATTTTTTTGCTGTATTTTCTTTCTTCTTCCTTTTTATATCACAGCAGCGCTATTTTGAATTTCCCTTCTTCCGGTGGCAAATCAGAAACCAACAATTTTTTTTTTTTGATAATTTTCACCAAGTCCAATCATAAACGACAGCTGTTGTGTAGGTTTTCAAAACGTTGTTGTTATTGTTGCTGATATTTTGCATGAAAATAAAAGAAAATTAGAAATCTGTTTCGCTTTTCGTCGCTAACCACCTAAGCAGGCTATTTAGCAACTGGTGTGTCGATTGTTGTTGGTTTTGTTATTCCTTTGGCGATTTAATGTGACGTTTGTCGCTATGAAATTAAATCATTTGTGGCACATAACAAATCATTTTGGGCTTTACAGATCTATGTCGAATCTTTGCAAATATCTCAAATTTTTGATGGCAATTTTCTTGTTCTTCCACCCGATGGTTTCACACATTTAATAAATATACATACACACATATATATGAATGTACGAGTATGTCTGTAAGTTGGATGGTGGGATGGCTGTTCTTCAAACCATTGCTGCTGCTGCTGCTGTTTTCAATTAAGAAACATTCACGTCAAACCATTGGTAATGGTGGTCATTGTCGACGACGAAGAGAAAAAAAACGATCTACACCTCAACCCCTTTTCTTTTTGGTGTGTGAAAATTTTCATTTTCTTTTTTGTGGCCAAGATGTGCAGCCGATGTTGCTGCCGTGATGAGTTCACGCAAAAGAAAATACGAACAGAAAATTAGAAGAAATCGCTTGTCTAAATTTAAAATTTGAGCAACAAGTGTATGATGGCAAAAGTCGACGACGACGACAACAATAACAACCATAAGATCTTTTGAGAAACATGTTTGCCCCAATGAAATATTGGTCGAATATCCCTGAGTGCTGAAACATTAGGTGGAACAGAAAGTTCGAGACTCGGCGTTGTTATAAAACGGAAAACAGTTAAATTCGCCGGACCGAACACCACACCATTTGGAAAGTAATAAAACAAAATAGTTCAGTAAATAAATCTAGCCAAAGTTATTAGTATGCGGAATATAAGGAGGTACTTTTATATGAGGAATATAGAAAAATGGATCTATATTAAAATGTTTCTGCATGAGAAAGCTACCTGAATATGTATACTGCTTTCAATCCCATTCACATTTTAGGTTTAACATCCGTATGACCAAATGTATGCAAAACAAACGCCCAACAAAAACTAAACCTTTCATGAGCTCTGAACGTCAGACTGACAACAAAACACAACAATGAAAATGTTATTTTAAAATTCGAATACAATCGCGCAAAGTATGCTAAGAACTTCGCTATTGCAACACTACATGCGGGAAAAAACAAAATTAACAAATATAGGGTACATTAAGTTTGTCATTCCGTTTGTAAGACCTCGAAATTTTAGATCAGCATGAAATGCTATATCGATTTAGCGATGTCCGCCGTCTGTCGGTCTATCCGCCTGTGGATATTACTCTAGCTCCGAACGAAATGAAGAAAGGTGGTAAAATTTTACTCAAATGTATATTATATCTACAGGACTTTTGGTATTGAAAATGGGTCATGTAGGTCCAGGTTTTGTTATAGCCCCCATACAATGGTACCTCCCTATTTTCGTTATTTTGGCGATTTTAGCAACGTTATTCACCGGAATTATTTCAAGTTTGGCATTTGAAGTTCGTCATGGATACTACAGCCTAAGACGGAAAATTGTCTGTGCAGGACCACGTTTTCGTATAGCCCCCATATAACGGTACCACCTGATATTCGACATTTTGATGATTTTAGCGAAATTATTCACCGGAATTGTTTCAAATTTGTTATTTGAAGTTCGTAATGAATAATGAAGCCTATGACCGAAAATTGTCCGTGTATGTCCATGTCTTCATATAGACCCCATATAATAGTACCTCCCTATATTCAGTATTTTGATGATTTTAGCTACATTATTCACCGTTTTTTTTTCAGTTTCGCATTTGAATATTGTAATGGCTTATGACAAAAATAGCCTATGCAGGTCCACGTCGTTGTATAGATCCTAATATAACGACTACATTCGGTATTTTTAAGATTTTAACAGAATTTTTAAAGGATTTTATTTTTTGGAAAATTGTTAAATTTGTTGCAAATGGTGGAGGATATGCAGGCCAGATCGAACTTACAGCTTCTTTACTTTTTCCTTTTTCGGAAGGAATAAAAGGAAAATGTTCATCTTGCAAACTAAAAAGTCTTCAAAATCTTTCATCCAAAAGTTTATTGCGGAAGACATAAGTAAAACCATTGCACAATGGACCCACATCCAATTTTTCTGTCCATGACTATTTCAACATATCCATATGTAAGCCCTAGAAACCAACAGTGACCTCAATAACAAATTTTATTAAGATTTAGTACGCATATCCAAATGAGATAATTTTGCTCCCTCAATCCTAAACACCTTTAGTTATCCAAAATTAGTATCTTCAAGTACTTTTGTAACGATTATAGTACGTATTTGCAAAACTACCTCCATATCTTAGCTACAGATACAAACAATGACATCGGCATAACATTCCAGGATTCCAGCCCTATTTCAACACCCAATATCATATCTTAAACAAAATCACCAACAGAGAAAACCTCAATAGGAAATTTGAGGATGCCGGAACCCTTCCCTTCCCAAAATACCAAGTTTAGTATAATATATAATTTAGTATATATATTAGTATAATATAATAATTTTCGTAGATACATCGTTCATCGACCCTAAAACCAAATTTCAGATCCCACCAATACCCACCAAGATCACCCAATACCAAATAGTGGCAAATATAGTACTATTTCGTACTTTTCGTGCACTTTTAGTACACATTTCCAAAACGCATCTTTATTACAAACCTGCCACTAACAGGGACCTTAACACACAATTTTAACATTTCAGCTACATTTGTTCACCCTAAGCAAACGGAGCTAAATTTAGTACCATTTAGTACCGTTCGCACACCTAGTAATCATTTTTCAAAGCACCATCATATATCAGTCTTACTTCCCAATCTTGATTCTCATACCAAATTTCAAGATTTTAGTTCTATCCGTTTACATCGTTCCGTTCAAATCGTACCATTTTAGAAGTTTAGTATAATTTTATAACTTCTGGTAATCTTAAAGTTCGAATTTCCAAAAACTCTATGGTACTTCTATCCTGACTCTTATTTCAAATTTCAGAAATTTAGCTCATTCCGTTTGTCCAATAGAAAGTATTCGATTCATAGTACATTTCGTACCGTTTTAGTTCGAATTTCCAAAAACCCAGCCTTATCACTACGCACCAAGTGCAAAATGACCCTTGCGCAAAATTTGAAGATTATATCTTTAGCCGTTTCGTCTGGGCGTTGATTCTCCGTCAGTCAGTTATTTCATTACTCTTATAAATATATAGAAGATATCGTTACGCAGGCATATCCGTCCGTTTCTCCGCCTGTCCATGTATTTTTGTAAACAAAGTACAAATCGCATTTATTTCCGATCGAGATTAAATTGTTTACAAATCATTTGTTTGGCCCAAAGACTAGCCTTATTCAAATTTATGATAAACAATTTCAGTCTGCTAACATTTCTAAGCCACTCGTCCGACAGCTGTTCGAATTATTCGAGTGACAGCTCATTAAATTGTTTGCAAGCGTACAAAAGCATTTTGGTGAGAACTTTCCAGAAAAAAAAGTTATTAGTGATGATTTTGTGATTTCTTTATATTTGGCTGGAAAGCTACAAGTGGCTATCGTTAGAGCACTCCAGCATTTGAATGTGAATAAATCTTTTGTGTCTCGTACCATCGCTCGTTATCGTGATACTGGTAGCCTAGCCCGACGTCAAGGAAGTGGATGGAAGAAAACAGCAACATCAGCAGAAATGGTTCGAAAAGTAAAGAAGCGATTTGATCGAAACCCTTGTCGCAGTGGCCGAAAAATGGCTCATGAGCTGAACATATCGCAATATTTCATTCGGCAAATATTGAAAAATGAACTCGGGGTAAAGCCATTGAACTCCAAAAAGTACAAGAACTTACACCGCACCAGAAAGAAAATAGACACAAAAGAGCTAAAGAGTTGCTTCGCTTGCTCGAAAGTGGTGAACTGCCGAATTTGGGTTTCTCCGATGAGAAAACATTCGATGTCCTGCAGTTTGTAAATAAACAAAATGATCGTGTTTACTTGCCAAAGAGGTCAGCTGAAAATGTGCACCTTCGGTTGGCCACCAGAACTCAAGCGCCGGGCATGGTGATGGTGTGGGCCGGCATAACAGCTGATGGTCGCCCTCCGTTAGTATTAATCAGCACGTGTAACCCAAGAATGATTACAAAAAGAGGTTCCTCGCTTCATTTCCAGCGCATAATGGCCACCTAAATCTCCGGATACCAACGCTATTGTGTCTTGAGTATCTTGGAAAGCAAGGTTGGCACTAAAAATACCAAAGTGTCGATCACCTAAAGGAAGCGCTTCGTCGGGAATGGGACAAAATACTGCAGAGCAACATCCGAGTAGCGTGTGACGGTTTCATTGGCGGTTTGAAGTTATGACCTTCATTATTGGTCACCTTTGGCACGAAGGCCAAATTCGAACAAATGTTATCTCATTCTAAAGTTTGATGCTATTTCCAACATTTTTGCTTTCATTCAATAAAATTAAACCAGTAAGGAAAGCTCAAAAGTCGGGCGGGGCCGACTATATGATACCCTACACCACTATGCATATTTAGTACAGCTCTCGTAAAAAGGTTTATACAGGGCATTTCAGAGCTCTATGAGATATTTGGTACAAAATCAAAATCTATCTAATTCTATCGTGCATTTTACGAACTATAACTATCTGTGAACCGGGTTTCTCCAAATTTGACGTATTAGCTTCTAGACTGAATTCGGTCTTATGTACGAAAATTCAGGTGATTTGGGCTGATATTGACCATTTAGTGCACATTTAACCCGAAATCGGATGAAGATATATATGGGAGCTATGTCCAAATCTGAACCGATTTCGATAAAATTACAAAAAGCTATTTCTGGGCTGTATCTTATATCTGGTACCAAATATCATTCTTGTGGAGTGCATATTACGAATGTGAGAGGCTTAAACACCAAATCGGATAAAACATATATATGGGAGCTATAGCTGTCTCTGAACCGATTTTCTCCAAATTTGTTGTATTTGCTTTAAGGCTAATCTCGGTCACATATGCCAAAATTCGGGCCATTTGGGCTGATATTGGCCATTTGGTGGTCAATTAACCCGAAATCGGATGAAGATATATATGGGAGCTATATCCAAATCTGAACCGATTTCGATAAAATTTAAAACAGCTATTTCTGTGCTCCATCTAATACCTGGTACCAAATATCACGGTTGTGGAGTGCGTAGTAGGAATGTGAGGGACTTCAAGATCAAATCGGATGAAAGATATATATGGGAGCTATAGCTATATCTGAACCGATTTTCTCCAAATTTGATATACTTGCTTTTAGGCCGAACTCGGTTGGGTGTGCCAAAATTCAGGTAATTTGGACTGATAGTGGACATTTGGTGCACATTTAACCCGAAATCGGATGAAGATATATATGGGAGCTATATCTAAATTTGATCCGATTCTCACCAAATTCAATAGGGTTCGTCCTTGGGCCAAAAAAATATTGTTTGGAAAATTTCATCTCAATCGGATAATAAATGCGACCTGCATTTTGTTCACAAGAATACATGGACAGACGGACGGACGGACGGACTGACATGCATAAATCGACTCAGAAAGTGATTCTATGAAGGTTCTCAAAAGTAACTATGGGTCTATCTCGTTTCCTTCTCCATGTTACAAACAAATGCACAAAGACATAATACCCTTACCACTATGTGGTGTAGGGTATAAAAAATGTAAAAATTATGGGGTTGATTTTGTTTGTTTCTGTGTTTTCATCTTACCCTGTATACTCTCTAGTCATATGGCTGAAGTTATAATAAACCTGTAGTAAGAGTCTGATATGAAATGGCTTGACTCCCTGACCAAAATTAAATCGTAAAACATTTTGTGTTATCCTATATATCACAACTATTACTTGGAGCAAAACTTATCCATTGAAATAAAACTTGAGCAAATATAGACTTCTAATAAAATTCTCATATAACCACCCTAATATATTGTCTTTGTCACTCATAATGCCCAATATAAAATGACAAATTTGATGGCACAGAACGACGAGCATCATCGGCGAGCTCTCTATTCATCTCCACCTCCTCCCCCAACCCACAATCTATAACCCCACCAAAGATATGAATGCGTGTGTTTGTCATCGCGTGTCGTTTGCTGCCTATTCTTCTTGAGTGAGTACAAAATGCTCTCAACGTGAAAATGCACTCAAAGAAAATATATTTTCTGTTATGTGGGGAAAAATTATTTCAACATTTCGTTTGCTGTGAAAAAAATCAAATAATTTTCGCGGTCACTAGGTAAATTTGTGGCGTCTCCTTGTTGTGTTACGAATTGGTTTTGGACCGGGAGAGATCGACTCGTATACTCGTACTCGTACATATTTAAATTCTATTGTGAACAACAGATAAAAATATATATTTTTTAAGAATTTTTATTAAAAAAAAGAAGAAATTATTATTCATAGTTGAAGAAATTTCTGAAAAAAAGAAAGCTAGTTAAAAAAAGAAAAGATTACGCATGAGAAAAAATAATGAATTGCAAACAATGAGAAGAAGAAAATAGTGGCAATTTCAATTTAGTAAAATAAAGTTTTTCGAGATACAAAGAAATAAATTGACGACTTGCGTTCATTTAAAAAAAAAAAATTAAAAGAAAAAATAATTTTGTGTTATTTTAGTAACAACAGTCGTTGAAAGGGACACCAAAGGATTAACCCAGAAAACGATTGTTGAGCTAAAATTAATTAAAATTTTTTGACGAATTAAACGGATTTTTAAACGAACAACGAACCAAGTGATAAAAATTTATAAATATTTTTATATAAAAAAATATTTAAAAAATATTTTTGTGATTTTTAAATAATGAAAAAAAAAAAAATAATAATTAAAAAGTGGTTTTATTTTTTTGTTTCCTAATTTTTCCCACAGAATACGAGAGTGTTATAGATAAAAAATAAATACATAAATTTAGATTTTAAATAAAACATAAATTATAGTAATTTATGAGGTGATTTAAAGTACTAACATTTCATTCAACTACAACTGATTCCTGGGATACTGGAGTTTTATTGTGAATTGTTATGGGGCGAATTACTTTTTGGTTCCTTCTGGGACTAACGTTATTCGCCGTCTCTACTCAGGGTAAGAATTGTAATTTTATTTTATGAAATATTTAAAAAATTAAGCCAAAAAAAATTAATTAATAATTTAATTTTCCCTATTAAAATATACCACCATCACACAATTATATAATCAAAGAAATTTAAAAATACCCATTTGCTGGTGGCTGGCCACTGCCACCGCTGCAACAACAATGACGACGACGACAGTCTCAAAGACAAGAAAGCTGTCAAAATCCCTTATGCGTATCTCTAGCTGGCCTAGCTACCTACCGTTCTGCTTGTCTCCCAAACATTAAATATAGTCGGACGTAGAAAAGAAATAACAAAACTTTGCCTGACAGCCGCCACAACCGTTGTGGTATAAATATAACACCGAACCGTCCAAGAACAAAAAATATTATGTTTTTTTCTCCTCGGTCTTTTCTGTTTCTTTTGCTTATTTTTTGAACTTATGAAAGAGCCAAAGAAAATTATTATGCAATTTGTTTTTTTGTTCTGCTGGCCCGTTCCGTTCAACCAATTCATATTTTGCTTTGTGCGGACACCGAAATGCCAAGAAGCAATGAACACCAACGTCCACCAAAAATCAGATCGTCTTTCCCCTGTTGGTGCGCCACCTCAACTCAGACAAACCAATGACAACAAACTCAAACATTTTATTTTTGTAGAAAAAACAACAAATATGTTGTACATAACATACATATACGACACTGGCTAGCTAGCTGATCATACTCATATTTGCATTTTGAGTGTCTTTGTGTGTGTGCGAGTGTCAGTTTTGTTTAAGAAATATTGAAATTTCCTTTAAATTTTCTTCTCTTCGTCTGACAGCGACCGCTGTCAAAAATGAACTGTCGGTTGGTAGCTCGGTGAAAGTTAAGACCAAATTTCATACTAACACATTCAAAGTAGCCACACAAAAATTAATATATGTGATTTTTGTTGTTTTTTTATCTCAAAACATTCATCTCGATGAGTTAAATTTTGAAATAGCTCATTTAAAAACATAATTTATATATTATGAAAATCGCACGAATTTTGAGGGTTAAATGAGATAAAATGTCTAAGGGCGTCCCAATTTTACTAACACGTGTACATAATGAGCAATAGGCATTTATCAATCTTCTTCTATTGGATGGTATAATCCTAAAATTTAATACTTAATTTTCAATTTTCAAAAAAATAAAATCCGTTAAAAATTCTATTAAAATTTTAAAAATACCGAATGTAGCCGTTATATTAGGGTCTATACGACGACGTGGACCTGCATATGCAACTTTCGAAATAAGCCATTGCAATATACAAATGCGAAACTTGAAAAAATCGGTGAATAATATAGCTGAATTAACAAAAAAACCCGAATATAGGGAGGTACCATTATATGGGCGATATAACAAAACGTGGACCTGCACAGACATTACGAACTTCAAACGGCAATAATGATGTCGCTAAAATCATCAAAGTACCGAAATTCGGGGGTACCGTTATATGGGGGCTATATGAATACGTGGACCTGCACAGACAATTTTTGTTTGTCTTGGGCTGTAGTATCCATTACGAACTTCAAATACCAAATTTTGAAACATTTCCGGTGAATAATATCGCTTAAATCACCAAAATACCGAAAAAGGAAGGTACCATTATATGGGTGCTATACCAAACCGTGGACCTACATGGCTCATTTTCAACACCAAAAGTCCTGCAGACTTATACACATTTAAGTAAAATTTAGCAACTTCTTTTCATTCGAAAGCTAGAGTGATTTCCACAGATGGACAGACGGACGGACATCGCTAAATCGGCATATAATTTTATGCTGATCAAGAAAATATGTACTTTGTGGGGTCTAGAATTTATATTTCGGGGTTTTACAAACGGAATGACAAACTTACAATGGTGGAGGGTATAAAAAAACGCTCTCCATTCATAGCAACCGTTTGGCCCGCGACGTCTACGAAGAAAAAATATCCGATGACTCCTCCAGCGAAAACAGCACACCATACAGTGACTTTTAGCGGGTGTAATATTCGCTGCAGAACGGATACTCCAGAGTCTGCCACGCCTGGCAGCATCTTTTTTTGTGCCAGTCTCAGTCCCAGTGTACGTTGGACGGTCACTCGACCGATTATTGGCCAGATAAATAGTTACTAATATTCCGCGTTCTTGAGCAGTGTAGCGTAATATTATTTATTAACGTGTGTTTTGCATATGTTTACTACAAAAATGTCAAGACAGAACTGACATTAGGGGTCAATCGTAAAATTTATAACATTTTCTGATAGGAGGATTACTTTTGCGCCACCTTGTATGTGGTTCGGTTCAGCTAAAAGGTTTTAACATATCGAAAAAATTGTAAAGAGAAATTCAATGTAAATCCTTGGGAAAATCGAAAAATTGGAAGTACTGTTATATTGGAGATGTGTTATATATAGTGAACTTATGTTCCTTAATCCTTAATAAGGGATGCCTAAACCAACAACACACTGAAGCCAAAAACTTTGAAAAAACCAAAGATTATTCAAATTCAATTGAAACCTCCGAAATATTTCAAATTGAAAGTTATGGTCATTGCTCAAATTTGGACACTTTGGAATACAATAGTGTGAAATTACAGCTAATTTCGTTGGGAATTCTGAGTAAAACCTTAAAAGTGTAATTAATAAGAGTTAGTAGCGAGAATTTACTATTTTTTTACGTTCGCGGTAATCGAATAAGGACCCAAAAAAAAATCTTGTGAATAAATGTGGGTAAAAAAAATTAAAATCGGGGACTATACCGAAACATGGGCCTATATAGCGCATTTTCGCTATCAATTGTCCTAGTCACACATATCAGAGCTATCAAGCCTATAATACCCTCTAATATGGTAAAAATAAATAGGTAATATCGGTCGGATAGGCCAAAATACAGGCCATTTGGACTGGTATTGGCTATTTGGGGCACAATCCCAAATCGGACGAAACATATATATGGGAGCTATACCTATAGCTGAACCGATTTTCTCCCAATTTGATGTACTTGCTTCTAGACTGAATTCGGACATTAGGACTTACATTGGTAATTTGGTGCACAACTAGCCCGAAATCGGTGGAAGATATATGGGAGCTATATCTAAACCTGATCCGATCACCAATGTTCCCAGGGGAGCTGGTTCGCCAAAACAAATATTGTTGGAAAAATTTTATCTCAATCGGATAATAAATGCGACTTCATTTTATTCTCAAGAATACATGGATGGGCGGACGGACTGACATGCATAAATCGACTCAGAAAGTGATTCTATGAATGTCCTCAAAAATGACTATGGCTCTATCTCGCTTCCTTCTCACTGTTACAAACAAATGCACAAAAACATAATACCCTTACCACTATGTGGTGTAGGGTATAAATATTACGATGTGCAATTATTATACTGAATCAGATACTCTCATTGCTGTTAATGAGTTATACGCCACAAGAAAAATAGATCGACATTTCCTTCCCAATTTCGTGATGTCAAAAAAAAAAAAAAAATATACACAGATTTTATATATTGGGATGAGCATCTAAAATTTATTTCCAAGTTTATGGGAATAATTAGTCTAAATATAAACCTTTTGTGGGTAGGTAACAATAGGAGTGAGCCGATGAATTCTATATTCACATCAGGTCTCAGGTTATCAAGTTTTAAAAGAATCGCTAACTTGTTTCGCAAATTATAAGAAATATAAATACGCAAAATTGTGACCCTTTGTGGGGGAGATACCAGAAGGGGTGGGCCGATACATTTCATTTTCACACCCGGTATAGATATATAAGGAGAATCGGATGCTTATTTCATATTTTATATTAATTAGTATTATTTGAGGCACTTGAGACAGAAATTTTGAGGCACTTGATGGATACTGTCTATTTTCGCAGTTGACAAGGCACTCATACAAATATTGGGCTCTGCGAAATTTGACCAAAATTGAATGATTCGTTTTTGTTTTATACGGAAAATTATTTTTCGTAAACATTTTGACCTTTTGTGAGGGGGGATGGGGGTATCAGAAGGAGTGGACCTATGCTACCCATCTTGACTATAATATTAAGATGCACGAAGTTTGGAGCAGTTATATAATTTCTTCATTTGTCAATATATCTTTTATAAAAACAATATTGTTTAGTGTAAAGTTGATAGTTATTGAAAATTAGATATCTATCATTGTAAATTTACTAAAAGAGCCTTTGAACCATATTTTCGTTTGGCAAGACATTTTATACCCTCCACCTTGGAAAGGAGGATATATTAACTTTGACATTCCGCCCAGCATTATTTGACCTAGAGCGTCAAAATTTAGCACAATAATTTGTATTGTGTCTAGGATGGTTGGTATTGGAAATGAGATATATTCGTCCACGTTTTGATATAGTCCCCATATAACGGTACCTTCCGATTTTCTGTATTTTAATGATTTTTGCCACATTTTTTCACGTATTTGTCTAAAAATTGGTATTTGTGGGACACAATGGGTTCTAGCTTCGGTGCCAAAACTTTACATGTATAGGTCCCATATAGTGGTACCTCCTGATATGCGGCAATTTGATGGCTTTTGTCACATTTTTTCACGGATTTGTCTAAAAATTGGTATTTGTTGGTCACAATGGGTTCTGGCTGTGGTGGCGAAACATTGTATGTACAGGTCCATGTTTTGGTATAGACCCCATATAACGGTACCTCCAGATATTCCGTATTTTGATGATTTTTGCCACATTTTTTCACGTATTTATCTAAAAATTGGTATTTGTGGGACACAATGGGTTCTAATGTTTCCTTTACCCTAAGGTGGAGGGTATTAAAAGTTTGGCCCGGCCGAACTTATTTTTTTTACTTCTTCGATCGAGAAATTCTTCGTAATTGAGCTGATATTTTAAAAATTTTTTCAATGGTCATGCGAGGGTTAATAATACAAGATAATATATTTAAAATATTTATGTTGTTATACTTGAGACAGACTCTAAAAAAAATAAATAAAAATGACACGCTTCATTGACCGATTCGCATGTCTTAGAATGATTCCACTTCTGCCGGTCCTTCTGTCATTTGTAATAGTTTATATATAGAATGGTTCCATTAGTTAAATAATTATGATACGGCAAATTTGAATACCTATGTATACGCATCACATATAGATGTATGTTCATATATAATTTTCTTTCTTAATATTGCAAATTAAAGGAGCCGAGCATAAAACGTGTATATATTTTCTTGATAGTGGTGTTGTCACGAACAAATCATCAATAATTTTTATTCATGATGATCGTTTTTCTGCAGTACCTACTCATAAAATAAGAAACTCAAAAAAAAAATAGATATATTTTCCAATTGTTGTTGTTGTAGTATGAAACACGTCAATTTATCATTCACCATTTAGTTCGAAAATTTTAAATAAACATTTTCTTCGCTTGGTTTGTTTGCCTTTCTCTTATTGTGTATTTTCTGAGACAATTTTCTAACATGCCATGCAGTGGAACGGAATCGGGGGGGGGGGGGGGGGGGGGGGAGTAATAAATGGTCCTTAAGAATTTGTAATGCCCTTCCGTAAACACATTTCTTACGATTAGTCAGACAATCAGTTTATTTTACCAACTTTCGTGAAAATTTTATTTAAATTATACCCAAATCGGGTACAGTACTTGTAAATAATGAATATTTTCGTAAATAGGGATGTTGTTTTTTTATCAAGATTCTTTTTTGTATTAACTTTGTCATTCCGTTTGTAACATCCCTAAATATTCGTCGTAGACCCCATAAAGTATATCTATTCATAATAAACATAAACATCGATTTACCGATGTCCGATTTAACGATGTACACCGATACAGCCCACATTATTTGACGTAGAGCGTCAAAATTTAGCAGAACAATTTGTATTGTGTCTAGGATGGTTGGTATTGAGAATGAGTTATACAGGTCCACGTTTTGGTATAGCCCCCATATAACGGTACCTCCCGATATTCGCCATTTTGATTATTTTTGGCACATTTTTTCATGGATTTGTCCAAAAATTTATAATTGTAGGTCATAGGCCCACGTTTTGGTATAGCCCCTCGGTATTTTGATGATTTTTGCCACATTTTCCCACGAATTTGTCTGAGAATTGGTATTTGTGGGTCATGATGGGTTGTAATGCTTTCTTTACCCTTAGGTGGAGGGTATTAAAAGATCGGTCAGGCCGAACTTATTTTTTTTTTTTTTTTACTTTTTCTCAATGAGAACTCAAATTTCCACTTTTAGACAATTATTTTCAACATTTGAGATGAAATCTTTCAAATACGGCATATCAGGAGGCATTTCCTTATAGAGGCTATACCAAAACTGGAACGGTGAACAAATTTTAATTTATCCGACATATAGGCAAAAACTTATCACGCATTTTGAAATGCTATATAGGTTTATGTTTTTTTAGGACCTATAGAAAGGCACGTCTTAATATTCCGTATTTTGATGATTTTTCAATGAAATTTTTTTGTAATTTAGAGTTTGCAATTCGTAATATGCACCAAACTCGCTGGTGGGAAATTATGTTCTTGATACATGGCATTTTAGATTATTAACAACTACATTTTAGGGGGTATCAATGTTCGGCCAGATTGGATTTAACTCATTTTTACTTGTTCGACATTCCAATGCATAAAATACTGTTTTTGCAGTTTAAAAGGCCCCTCCTGTGGGTGGTTTTCAATACTAATCTGAGTGCACCCACACATGTTTACACAAATATTTTATGTTTTATTTATTTTATAAAAATGCAATTAGCTAACATTGTTTGGTAAAATGATTTATTTTTGGTAAAACAAGTAAAAAAGTATAGGTCGGCTTTGCCGAAAGATGTATACCCTCAGCCAATGTTCGATTTTTTTTTAAATATTTTGACTTCTGTTATGAATTTTCAAATTCTTGACCCTCTATTGAGTGGGTTTTGGAAGAATGGGTCAATATTGTCCATTTCGTATCGGACCTAAATGAATATGATAATAATATAATTATAAATATATAAAAAGTCGAACATTTATATCCAATTTATGGGAAATCATAAATTCTATATTCATCTCAGGATTCTGGTTGAGAGACATATATTTAGATATAGAAAGTTGTAAAGAATCGCAGAGTTGTTTGACCTCTTTGTTTTTCAAAATCCTGAGCCCTATGAGGGGAGGTAGCAAAATAAATGGTCCGATCTCTACCACCTTTTAACAGATCTTGTGTTGATGGAAATATTAAGATGTACCATGTCTGGAATAAAATCGGATGTTGTTTTCGCTTTCTATGAGCTTCATGGATATTGAAAATTTTGAGCGTTTGTGGGGGAGGTACCAGAAGGAGTGGCCCGATACACTCCATCTTAACACCAGACCTTGGGCTAATAAAATTATTGGGATGTGTGAAATTTGAAGACAATCGGAATCTTACATCACATTTTATAAGAGTTGAAATTATTCAAAATTTTGACCATTTGTGGGGAAGGTACCAGAAGCAGTGAACCGATATTGCCCATCTCCGAACTCGATCTAAGTTTGACAAAAATGTACCAAGTTTAGGCCAAATCGGATACTCCCTTCGAGAGTTATCTTAGGCACCAGCCAGCCAGCCAGCCAGACAGACGGACGGACATCGCTAGATCGACTCTAAATGTTCTGAAACGGATTTGGCCTAAAACCGTTAATTCGACTAGGCACGTTTTGACCGTATGAAATGATATATACCCTCTGTAGCTATATAGCTGAGGGTATAAAAATATATATTTTAAAAACAATTTGTTTTAATATATGCTGTATTCATTGTACTTTTTATGGTAAAAGAGGGAATTGCCTCAATCACACTTAGGGAATTAATTTACCAAGAAAGTACGGGAACAGAAAAGTAGTAAAAACGTCACCCAAATATATCGTGATTGTTACAAATTAATATTTGATGCTAGCGGACCCGGACTGCACTAGTTCACTATAATGCATAGGTCCCATAAAATCTGAAGGCGTCAAGAGCATTTTCGGAGATAAAAATCTTTTTGTCACAAAATTTCCTACAGAAGTCCATTACTTGTTTTAAATCTGCACAGTAGCACATCTTGACACCTGAAATTTCTTTTTGGGTGGACAATTGCCACCTGAAAGCTGTAGGTTCATGTTTTGATATAAACCCCATATAGCTGTCACTGAAGTTACCTCAAATACATATTCCTAATGTAGGCCCAGCTGCTGGAAAGCTAGATCCCAATTCAAGTCTAGCGTTTTGAAGGGTCACAATTTCGGATTAAAATATCAATTACTTTCAAGCTGAACCCTAATTTAATTTTGATTGATTTTATGAATTTGAAAAATTCTTTCCAAATATTTTCTCTGTTTCAGAATCTACAGGAATTTATTAGTTTCGCATTTTTTATACCCTCAGTCATATGGCTGAACAAAATATATATAATTCTAGTGAATACTGTCTCATCGAAATAAGCCCCATTGTCTCTGTGGACAAACTCTTTTCCAGGAATTAGAAGTCGGTCTCTCTCTCTCTTTGTCTGGTTGACAATTGCAGTGAGTACTCGGTTTGGTCAAAACTTGGTACATCGTAAAATTTTAACAAATCTTAAATTGAGTTTGGGGATGGGTGATATCGGTACACTCATTTTAACACCGCCACCCACAAAAAGTCTCAAATATTTTCCACTAAAAAGACTCAGAATCTCATTTTAAGCAAAAGAGTGTCCGATGCTGTTCAAAGATAATACATAGTAATATTTATTACGTTTGTCATTCCGTTTATAACTTATAAAAATAACAATTTTAGACCGTACAAGGTATGTAATCTTGGTCAGAATAAAAATCTATGTCGATTTAGCCATGTTCTCACGTTTGTTTCTATGTCCGTCTCTGGAAGTCACTCTAGCTTCCGAACGAGATGTAGTAGGTTGATAACATTCTATTCTGATGTATATCCGGTAAAAAGCCCCCATATAACGAAACTTCCATATATTCAGAGTTATTTCAATGTTGATATTTGGTCTTGGCAACAGTACCTTTTTTCTGTTTTTTTTTACATAGTTATATGCTTGTTTACTTTTACATTTCCCTTCAGGTTTTTTTTTTTCGATCTACACCAAAACACTTGAAGTCAAAATCGACTGCAGCCTACTTTTTGTTAGAAAGTAAATAATGAAAAGTCGACTTTGTACTGTTTAAATCAACTTAAATCAAACCTGATTCGATAGTCTTCTTTTAAAAATAAATGTATTTAAAACTTTAGCCACATAGGATTTCGTTTCTGTGTTAGAACAAGTAAAAACGCAGCTGAGTTCGGCCGGGCCGAACTTTTTATACCTTCCACCATATGGAAGAAACTTGGAACATTTCAAAAGAAAAACAAGTATGAAAGCTGTAAGTTCGGCCGGGCCAAACTTTTAATACCCTCCACCATTTGGTACAAGTTTGGCAATTTCCAAAAAATAAAATCCGTTAAAAATTCTGTTAAAATCTTAAAAATACCGAATGCTTATACGACGACGTGGGCCTGCATAGGCAACTTTTGTCATAAGTTATTACAATATTTAAATGCGAAACTTGAAGAAAAATCTGTTTATAATGTAGCTAAAATCATCAAAATACCGAATATGAGGGGTACCGATATATGGGGGCTACACGAAGACGTGGACCTGCACAGACAATTTTCTGGCATGGGCTGAAGTATCCATTACGAACTTCAAATGCGAAATTTGAAACAATCCCGGTAAATAATGTCGCTAAAATCATCAAAATACCGAATATCGGGGGTACGGTATATGGGGGCTATATGAAGACGTGGACCTATATGGCCCATTTTCTGTTTTATGCTGCAGTATCTATTACGAACTTCAAATACCAAATTTGGAAAGATTCCGCTAAATAATGTCGCTAAAATCATCAAAATACCGAATATCGGAGGGTACCGTTATATGTGGCTATACGAAGACGTGGACCTACATGGCCTATTTTTGACTTAGGATGTAGTATCCATTACGAACTTCAAATACCAAATTTGAAACGATTCCGGTAAACAATGTCGCTAAAATCATCAAAATACCGAATATCGGGGGGTATCGTTATATGGGGGCTACACGAAGACGTGGACCTGCACAGATAATTTTCTGTCTTAGACTGTAGTATCCATTACGAACTTCAAATGCCAAATTTGAAACAATTCCGGTGAATAATGTGGCTAAAATCATCAAAATACCGAATATCGGGAGGTACCGTTATATGGGGGCTATATGATAACTGGGACCTACATGGCCCATTTACGAACTTAACCTGCCTACTTGCAAAATATACATGTGTGCAAAATTTTAGCCTTCTATCTCAATTTGTTCGAAAGATAGCGTGATTACAACAGACAGACAGACAGACGGACAGACAGACACACAGACAGACAGATGGACATGGCTAAATCGTTTTAGAATTTTACGCTGATCAAGAATATATATACTTTGTTGGGTCTGACATGAGTATTTCGGAGGTTACAAACGGAATGACAAAGTTAATATACCCTCCATAGTATGGTGGAGGGTATACAAATACCGCTCCAATTAAAAACCACTATATTGGGGCTATACGAAGACTTGGTTCTGCATAAGTAATTCGTGTCATAGATTGTAGTAACTTTATGTTCGAAATTTGAAACAATTCCGGTGAATAATGTCGCAAAAATTATGAAAATACCGAATATCTGGAAATACGATATCGTGGACAAATATAGACAATTCTCTTTCTGGGGATAAAGTGCTCACAAAGGACTCCTTGTGTAGAATTTTAGGCAATTTCATTGAAAATGTGGTGTAAAATGTGTAAAATCGTCAAAATACCGAATATCGTTATATGTAGGCTATACGAAGACGTGGAACTATATAAATAATTCTCTTGCAGGTGACAAAGTACTCACAAGGAACTCTTTGTGTGTTCTTTGGTCCTTAAAATTCAGTTCAATAATTTCTACCGAAAAATTTTTACATTATTTACGCAGTGCCTAAGATTTTTAAAGTAAGCGCGAAATTATTTTAAAGGTGCCGAAAAGAAAACCATGTAAATTTATGGCATCTCACTGTGTGAGAAATTAATTAAAGCGAACACAAAATGAGCGCATAATTAATTATAAATAAATAAATTGCATAAACAATCATGAAATACATAAAATAATTAAAATTCTAAAGCATTCTTATATTTGGGGTCTGCAATGGGCGAATATATACATATTTATCACATACGCCAATTCCTAGATAAAAGTACATGTAAAAGGGAAAATGAGTCTGTACGTGTGTGGGTATCCATACATATTTTGTATATCTTAAAAAATTGACAATAACAACAACAACAGCACGATGAAATCATAAAAAAATCATTAGAAAAATGCATATCTACACTTAGGTGACCTCAAAGTTCTAAGTGCGTGTGTGTTCTACCAACAACCCACCATCCAACTGAAAAAAATATATTTAATATTTTCATATTGCAAATGAGAAATGAACAACAACAAACATTTGCAAAACAAAAACAACAAAATCATGAAAGACTTACGCAAAAGAATAGAATATTGAAATGAAGAAAAAACACACAAGAAAATGTGTAGGAAGTGATGGGCAACTAGCCAAATAAACAACAACAGCAGCGTTGGTCGGCAACGAGCCTGAGAGGGAGAAAAGAGAATTGTTTTTAGATAAATGAAACATCGACTATAAACAAAATTGTTAAATACATTTTCAATGCAAATGAAAAAAAAAAAAAACATCTATACAAAAATCTCTACATACATACACATGTGTGTGTGAAAATATGTACGTATGTATATTTTGTGGTATAATACCTATGGGAAAATTCATTTCGTACACACGATCTAAAATTTTTGTTTAAAAATACTTTCACAAACAATTTAAATTAACAATTAAATGAATTAGTGTCAAGTTCATACATTAATAAAAAATAAACAATGGATTTTCATTTGAAAGAAAAACAAAAAAAAAAACTATTGTATTTTGTCACTTGGTTACTGAAATAAAAATTTTGAAAAAATAATAAATATGTTGACCTTGTGAAACTTGGCGCTTCTAAACATGAGAAATGCTTGTCCAGGGTTAGAAGAAATGTGTTAAGGCCCGTTTACGCATCATGGTAGAGTCATATGTATGTAGGCTTTTTTGCATTTTATATTTATCATTTTTATAGAGGGCTTTAGAAGCTCTTATCAACTTTTTTATATCCTCCACCATGGTATGGAGGGTATATTAAGTTTGTCATTCCGTTTGTAATACATCGAAATGTACCTTTTTACCCCACATATTCTTGATTAGCATAAAATTCTATGTCGATTTAGCGATGTCCGTCCGTCTGTGTAATTTCAAGGTTCATAGAATTTTCTCAAATTTGTATTATGTCTGCAGGACTTTTGGTATTGAAAATGGGTGATGTAGGTCCACGTTTTGGTATAGCCCCCATATAATGGTACCTCCTTTTTTCAGTATTTTGAGGATTTAAGCGACTTTATTCACCGGAATTATGAAAGTAAATTGTCCGTGCAGGTCCACGTCTTCGTATATCCCCCATATAACGGTACCTCCCAATATTCGGTACTTTGATGTTTTAGCGCCATTTTCACCGGAATTGTTTCAAATTTGGTATTTGAAGTTCGTAATGGATACTACAGCCTACGACTGAAAATTGTATGTGCGGGTCCACGTTTTGGTATAGCCCCCATATAATGGTTCCTCCCCATATTCGGTATGAGCTACATTATTCATCGAATTTTTCAAGTTTCGCATTTGATTATTGTAATGGCTTATAACAAATGCTGCCTATGCAGGTCCACGTTCCAAATTCGTTTCAAACGGTGGAGGGTATTCAAATTTCGGCCCAACCGAACTTACAACTTTTTAACTGGTTTTAACTTAAAATGAAAATTATTCTGCTATGGGTTTATCCTCCTCTGAATCGATTTCTAATAAATTCGACGAAGGTATTTGTGTCTGAACCGATACTCATAAAAATTCATCCTATTTGACATACACTTACAGACACAATAAACGTAAAATCGGAGGAAAATATATATGGAAGCTATATCCAAAGCTGAAGAGATCTTTATAAAATTAAGCAGATTTCTACGCTATATCTAATAGTTAGTACCAAGTTCATTGTTATGAATAGCATTTTATGGGTGTGTGGAAAATATATACAAAATCGGATAAAACATCTATATGGGACCGTTAGCCAACCTTAACCGATTTTCACCAAATTTGATACAATTTCTTCCAGGCTGAATTCGTTCGACCTATATCCAAATATGAACTGATATCGATAAAATTTGACAAAGGTATTTCTGAGCTGTATTTGATATATTTCCCCCAAAAATATAGATGTTACGTAGTGCATATTACGGCTGTGGAGGACAAAAATAACAAATCGGATTAAAAATATGGACAGACGGACCGACGAACATGCATAAATCGATTCAGAATGTGATTCTATGCAGATTATCGAAAAGAACTATGGTTCTATCTCGCTTCCTTCTCTATGTTGCAAACAAATGCACAAAGACATAATACCCTGACCCCAGTGTGGTGTAGGGTATAATAAATAAGTAAAAGAGAGTATAGTTAAATTCACGTTAATAGACGTAATTCCCCCATAGATTACGGGAACGAAAAATGAACAAAAATGGCATAAATTCTTCAAACACAACATAGGGTCAATTTAAAGTTGCCAGCTATTATTTTATGCAAGGCCTAGACAAATTTGGCCGTGTAAAAACCCACATTCAAAGTTTCAAAAATGGAATTCAAGCGTTATAGTGTGATTTATTTATATTTGGCTGGAAGACCACAAATGGCTATCGTTAGAGCACTCCAGCATTTTAACGTGAATATATTTTTTGTGTCTCGTACCCCGTTACCGTGATACTGGTAGCGTAGCCCGACGTCAAGGAAGTGGACGGAAGAAAACGGCAACTTCAGCGGAAATGGTTCGAAAAGTAAAGAAGCACATCGCAATATTCCATTCGGCAAATATTGAAAAATGAGCTCGGGGTTAAGCCATTGAAATTCCAAATAGAGCAAGAACTTATACAGCAACCGAAAAAAATAGACTCAAAAGAGCTAAAGAGTTGCTTCACTTGGCCGGAAGTGGTGAACTTCCGAATTTGGTTTTCTCCGATGAGAAAACATTCGTTGTCCAGCAGTTTGTAAACAAACAAAATGACTGTGTTTATTTGCCAAAGAGGTCAGCTGAAAATGTGCACCTTCGGTTGGCCACAGAACTCAAGCAGATTGTCTCTCTCCGCTCAAGCAGATTGTCTCTCTCCGCTCGTATTAATCGACCTTGGCATCAGAATAAATGCCGAATATTATCGCGAAAATATTCTAGATGGCGTATTAAAGCCTTGGGCACGCAAACAGTTTGGCCGCAGACCTTTGACATTCCAATAGCTTCGAACTCAGCTTCGAAAGCAAGGTTGGCACTAAAAAAATCAAAAGTATCGATCACCTCAAGCAAGCGCTACGCCGGGAATGGGACGAAATGCCGGAGAGCAACATTCGGGCAGCGTGACCAATTCGAAAAAATCTAAACTTATTCTAAAATTTGATGATATTTCCGACATTTTATGCTTTCATTGAAAAAAAATTTAAAAAAGGAAAAATTATGGCGTTTGACTTCGTTTCAGTTTTTTTTTATCTCCCCCTATGTTTAAAATTAGTGTTTCGATGAGTAACAAACCGAGTGACGTACTTAATATACTCTCCATACTACGTATGGTTAAGGGTATAAAAATTGGAACTATATTACCCTCCTGTTAAAAAATCTAGTTCCTTAGTTCAAGTAGTAGCTGATGTTAGTTCATCTCTTTCTTTCGTCTTATCTCGATCTTTAATTAAATTAAATCTAAAATAAATAAAAATCTTTAATTAAATTACGCATCAGGAACTTAATGTTTAGTTTCCTTAAGTTAAGCTGTCTACAAGGATCCCAACCTTTTAGCGAGACAGGAAGTTTCTCAAGCCATGATATTTTGTGGTTGTAGAAAGTGGTCGCAACCACTCAGCAGTTCACATACATATGTATGAAATTTCTGGAGGTTGGAAATATGTCCATGCGCTTCTTGCCCATGTGCAAATGTTCGTTGAATCTGCAAGCATTACAGTGTTACAAACTATCAAGACCGTCCTTAACAACCAAACAAACATTCTGAAGAAATACTGCTTGACTTAATTTAAACTGGATCCTTTTATCAAACTGTTATTATCGTATTCATAACCAGTAGGCTCTCAGGTTCCATTATGACCCACTTTTTGGTATAATATCCATATTTGTATTTCTATTTGGCATATTTGGCAAATATTTGGCATTTCTCGCAACAAAATATTTATAAATTGGCCTTGACTTCTAAAAACATTTTTCAATCAAACCCCCACTTTTTTTTGAAATATACTCATATAATATTCCTCTTTTTATTCTTTTGCAGATGTGTTAGCTAGCTCTGAAGTTGGACCTACTGAATCCGAATGCCGTCCTTATATTGAAAAGGCTATTAACGAATTAAAAACAGGTGATGACAAAGGTAAGGCGATCTCATTCTCCTCTGTTTAACTATGACGCCATAACTAATTTGTCTCATCTTCGTTTTAGAAACATTAATCCCTAGTCCCGATACGACTTCCGGTGAAGAAGAAACGAACAAAGCTAACGATCAATATGGAGAGTCCGGTGAAATGCAGGGAGATCAACCTGTTCATGATGAAAAGGAAACTGTTGAGATTGCCGACGTAGACTCCGTGGAGGAGCCAAAGGCCCCTGTGGATTTGGATGGTGATGGCATTCCCAATGAACAGGACAGTGACATCGATGGTGATGTCATACCCAACGAACAAGATGAAGATATGGATGGAGATGGCGTCTTGAATGTCAATGATGAAGATATTGACGGTGACGTCATACCCAATGTCAAGGACTCTGATATGGATGGTGATGGTGTGGCCAATGTCCATGATGCCGATCTAGATGGCGATGGTGTTGCCAATGTTGTTGATCCCGATTTGGATGGCGATGGTGTTGAGAATGTGATAGATGCTGATATGGATGGTGATGGTGTGGCCAATGTTGTTGATGGCGATATTGATGGTGATGGTGTCCGCAATGTCAGTGATAATGACATAGACGGTGATGGCATTCCAAATGATGAAGATGATGATATGGATGGTGATGGTATTCCCAATGACCAGGATGATGACATCGATGGTGATGGTATCCCTAATACCGAGGATGATGACATTGATGGTGATGGTATCCCCAATCATGAAGACGATGATATCGATGGTGATGGCATACCCAATCATGAAGATGATGATATTGATGGTGATGGCATTCCCAATAGCCAGGATGATGATATTGATGGCGATGGCATTCCTAATACCGAGGATGATGATATCGATGGCGATGGCATCCCCAATGATCAAGACGATGACATTGATGGTGATGGAATTCCCAATGACCAGGATGATGACATAGATGGTGATGGCATTCCCAATACCGAGGATAATGATATCGATGGTGATGGTATTCCCAATGACCAAGACGATGACATCGATGGCGATGGCATTCCAAATCATGAAGATGATGATATTGATGGAGATGGTATCCCCAATACCGAAGATAACGATATTGATGGCGATGGCATTCCCAATGATCAGGACAATGACATTGATGGCGATGGCATCCCCAATGACCAGGATAATGATATTGATGGTGATGGCATACCCAATGACCAGGATAATGATATCGATGGTGATGGTATTGCCAATGAAGATGACAACGATGTTGATGGAGATGGCATTCCCAATGAAGAGGATCACGATGTCGATGGTGATGGCTTGCCCAATGAGGAAGAACCCAAGAGCTTGGATGTGGACAATGATGGCATTACCAATGACGATGATCATGACATAGATGGCGATGTTGTGCACAATGAAGTCGATGCCGATATGGATGGTGACGGTATCCCCAATACCAGTGACAAAGATATTGATGGTGATGGTATTCCAAATCCTCGCGACGATGATGCCTATGAACAGGCTGATGTTCAACCTGGCGCCCGTTCCAAACGTAGCATTGGTGACCTGGATGGTGATGGTATTCCTGATGATGAGGACGAAGATCGTGATGGTGATGGCATTCCCAATCACAAAGATGAAGATATCGATGGTGATGGCATTCCCAATCATCA
The DNA here is from genome assembly GCF_030504385.1 of Musca domestica. Lineage (NCBI taxonomy): Eukaryota > Metazoa > Arthropoda > Insecta > Diptera > Muscidae > Musca > Musca domestica. The sequence continues at coordinate 41,139,576 of NW_026712114.1, forward strand.
GGATGAGGATATTGACGGTGATGGTGTACCCAATCATGAGGATAGCGATGATGATGGGGATGGCAAACCAGACGATGAGGCCAAAACCGAAGAGGAGACCAAGACCGTGGAGGAGGATGATACTAAGCCTGAAGATGAACTATTATGGGTAAGATTTAAATTTATGTTGGTGTTCCTGCTTTAGAGCGCTTTGCCAGCTTGTAGAGAGTTTAGTGCGTACTACATCCTGGATAATGGGTAGAGCGATCGATGTCTGAAAAAGAAATTGGGGTTGGGTGGGGCATTTGGATTGCCATGAGGTTGAGGGAGGGAATAAATGGAATTTCAAGTGTACTTAAAAAACATACTTGGGTTTTGGGAGGCAAACCAATTGCCTTGAAGTGGGAAATGGGTTGGCGCCAGCATCGCTAATCTATGTAGATTTCCACCCAAAATTTATGTAGGAACTTTTCCTTTGCATTTTTGGTCTATACTATAGTAAAAGTATTTGAGTATTATTATGGAAGGTTTCCAGAAAACATGGAGATCCCAACGACATTGATGGCGATGGCATTCCTAACATTCACGACGATGACATGGATGGTGATGGCATTGCCAATCATGAAGATAACGACATGGATGGCGATGGTATTCCCGCCGAAGAGGATACCGACATAGACGGTGATGGCACTCCCAATCACTTGGACAATGACATTGATGGCGATGGCACTCCCAATCATTTGGACAATGATATTGATGGTGATGGCACTCCCAACCACTTGGATGAGGACATCGACGGCGATGGAGTGTCCAATGAAAAGGACAACGATGTCGATGGTGATGGAGTTGCCAACGATGCAGATGATGACATTGATGGTGACAATACACCCAATGATCTGGATGATGACATGGATGGCGATGGCATATCCAATGCCCATGACATGGATGTTGATGGTGATGGAGTGCACAACAAACAGGATGATGATCATCATGACATGGATGGTGATGGTATACCCGATCACAGGGATGATGATCGTGATGGCGATGGGGTGCCTAATCATCAAGACGATGATGTGGATGGTGATGGCATACCGAATAAAGATGATACAGATATCGACGGTGATGGTATACCAAATGAACGCGATGCAGATCGAGACGGCGATGGTTTGCCAAATGAGCACGATGATAATGATGGCGAACATGACGACAAGAAATGGGTAAGAATTGTGGGTCATATTGTCGTTTTTTATTTTTGTTTTCTAAACTCACAAGAGACACACCCACAACCATCACTTCTTCTTCTCCTTCTTTGGCACTATTCTTCTTCTTTAAATGCACGTTTCGGCACATTACATGAATGAGCAAGAATAGAAAAAATTCACTGTTTGACAAATAAAAACTTATCTCACTTTGGAATGTTTCAATTAAGAGCACATAGTTACACAGTTTCCCTGAAAACTTCCAGATCTTGAGACACTTCTTCATGAACTTCAGTTACATCTACTTCTTCTCTCATAATGTATTTTTATTAAATACAAACAATTGGAAGATTTCCAGAGGCAAGGACATCGATGGTGATGGTATTCCCAATGAACACGACTACGATATGGATGGCGATGGCATAGTGAACAGCGAGGACAACGATGTCGACGGTGATGGTTTGCCCACCGACGAAGATCCAGATATCGACGGTGATGGCAAAGTCAATGCCGAAGATGATGACGTCGATGGTGATGGCATCTCAAATGAGCGGGATCGCGATGTAGATGGTGATGGCATGCCAAATGAACAGGAGCCACATTCTCTGGATATTGATAACGATGGCATTCCGAATGATGAGGACAATGATATCGATGGCGATGTGATACCCAATGAACTCGATGAAGATATGGATGGCGATGGTGTCCTCAATTTACGCGATCGAGATATAGATGGCGATGGTGTGCCAAATCTACACGATGACGATCATCGTGATATGGACAAAGATGGTGTTATCGATCAGCATGATGCTGATATCGATGGTGATGGCATACCAAATGAGAAAGATCACGACATCGATGGTGATGGTATACCGAATCAGCAGGATACAGATCGTGATGGAGATGGCATACCAAATGTTAAGGATAATCGCGATTATGAAGCCGATGACAAGAAATTGGAACGTAAAACGAAACGGGTAAGGCCTGATACACCAGCACCACAACAACACAAACCAAACAATATGTACTCCATAATTCAGTCATTTGCCATGATGCCACCACCTCCACTCCACACTTCTGGTTGGCCGAAGAAAACAATTAAGAATTAACTTTTGATTTTATGGAAGATTTCTAGAGTTCGTGCCAATGACATAGACGGCGATGGTATACCCAATCATAAAGACAACGATATGGATGGCGATGGCATATTGAATCATGAAGATGCTGATGTAGATGGTGATGGTTTGACAACGGCAAAAGATTCAGATATAGATGGCGATGGCAAGGCCAACAGTGAGGATGATGATGTAGATGGCGATGGGGTTGCCAATGAACAAGATGAAGATATAGATGGCGATGGTATATTGAATGCCGAAGAACCGGTTAGCCTGGATGTCGATAACGATTGTATCGTAAATGATGATGATCCCGATATTGATGGGGATGAGATACCCAATGAATTGGATGAAGATATGGATGGTGATGGTATGCCAAATATACGCGATAAGGATATGGATGGCGATGGCATACCAAATTTCCATGACGACGATCATCGAGACAGTGATGGCGATGGTGTTATCGATGAACATGATGATGATATCGATGGTGATGGTATTGCCAATCACAAGGATACCGATATCGATGGTGATGGCATACCCAATCAATATGATACCGATCGGGATGGTGATGGCATTCTGAATAAGAAAGATCGTCGTGATTGGGAGGCAGATGATAAGAAATCGAAGCATAAATTGAAACGGGTAAGACATGAAAGCACAGGATCTGCACATTAAAAAAAACATGAAAACAAAAAAAGGATCCAGAATATCAATTGTAATTGAGGGATCAATCATTTCTGTGAAAACCAACACACACATATAAATACGTGGTCTCTTTGAACAATTAAAACTCTAACTATCTTCCATCTGCATACATACACATTGTTTGTATACGTATTAAATTGTCCTTTTCTGGAAGATTTCCAGAGCCCATGATCATGATTTGGATGGCGATGGCATACCGAATAGCAAAGACAATGATATGGATGGTGACGGTATTTTAAATCACGTCGATTCAGATGTAGATGGCGATGGCATACCCATTGGCCAGGATACGGATATCGACGGAGATGGTAAATTGAATAGCGAAGATGATGATATCGATGGAGATGGCATTGCCAATGAAAAAGACGAAGATGATGATGGTGATGGGTTGTCAGATAAAGAAGAACCCACAAGTCTTGATTTCGATAAAGATGGCATACCCAACGACGAGGATGATGACATCGATGGTGATGTCATACCCAATGAACTGGATGACGATATGGACGGAGATGGTGTCCTCAATGTGAAAGATAATGACATAGATGGAGATGGTGTGCCGAATGTCCATGACGATTTGGATGATGATGGTATACTGGATGAACATGATGATGACATCGATGGTGATGGTATACCCAATGATCGGGACGATGATATCGATGGCGATGGGTTGCCAAATCACAAAGACAAAGATCGTGATGGAGATGGAGTGCCAAATGAAAAGGACTTGCGTGATGGTGAATCAGATGATAAAAAGTTGGGTGTTAAAGTGAAACTGGTAAGACTTCAAGAAGGGAGTCATTTCTTCTTCCATGGGTACTTCCTTGCTGTTCTTCTTCTCCTTCTTCTTTTATATCAATGATCATTTCTATTATCCTCAAATGTGAACTCTTGGGGTTTTTACATAACTTTCGTTTCGTTCATTTCGGATCGGTTGTAATTCTTGTCTTCTTCTAATTGTGAAAATTTGTATTCATTATTTCTTGGCACTTTACTGTTTCTTATTCTTCAATTCAATTCAATTCAGTTGGTTGTTGTTGTTGTTACTCAGTCAGTAGGATAACTCAACAGTTTTGTATTTTCTATTTGTTTGTGTAAAATTTCATTTTTATGGGAAGACTTCCAGACGACATGATAGTGACATTGATGGCGATGGTATTCCCAATGTACATGACACCGACATGGATGGTGATGGCATATTGAATCACGAAGATTTTGATGCCGACGGTGATGGCATTCCCACCGACCAGGATCCCGACATTGATGGTGATGGCACGCCCAACCATGAGGATGATGACATTGATGGTGATGGCATTGCCAATGAAAAGGATCACGATGTTGACGGCGATGGCATGTCAAATGATGAGGAACCGACAAGTTTAGATCTCGATGGTGATGGTATACCCAATGATGATGATGAAGATATTGATGGTGATGTTATACCCAATGAACTGGACGAAGATATGGATGGTGATGGTATTTTGAATGTACGCGATAAGGACATTGATGGAGATGGCGTGCCAAATGTCCAGGACAAGGATCATCGTGATATGGATGGCGATGGTGTGCCAGATCATCACGATGATGATATTGACCAGGATGGTATTCCCAATCACTTGGACAACGACATAGACGGGGATGGTATCCCCAATGACCACGATATTGATCGTGATGGCGATGGATTCCATAATCATCAGGATGACAGTGATGGTGAGGCAGATGACAAGAAGAGAGCGCATAAATCGCCACGGGTAAGAATTGATTTAGAAAAGACAAAGATCCCATACTTTGAATCTGAATATTTGGACAACTTCGGATGCCGCTTCCCAAAACCATAACAATGGACACTATTTCAGAAATAACAACCATTGCTAATCCAGTCAGTACTCGAAACACCACGACATTCCCCTCAATCATGGAAAACATTTCCCCTAACAATTTTCCTTAAAAAAAAACTATAAATTACTTCGGTGCCAGAGGTCTGATATGACGACCTCTGTTCTCCAGTATCAATACAAAAACACCAGTATTAAATATCAACTTTTGGGAAGATTTCCAGAGGTGTCGCTAGTGACATTGATGGCGATGGCATACCAAATGTCCATGATACGGACATGGATGGTGATGGCATACTTAATCAAGAGGACAATGATGCCGATGGCGATGGTATTCCCACTGCTGAAGACTCTGACATTGATGGTGATGGAACTCCAAATTTCGAAGATGAAGATATAGATGGCGATGGCATAACCAATGAAATGGATCATGACTTGGACGGCGATGGTATGCCAAATGATGAAGAACCCAAGAGTTTGGACTTGGATGGTGATGGTATTCCCAACGATGATGATGAGGATATTGATGGCGATGTCATACCCAATGAAATGGATGAAGATATGGATGGCGATGGCATACTTAATGTACGTGACCGAGATATAGATGGCGATGGGGTGCCAAATGTTCAGGACATAGATCATCGAGATATGGATGCCGATGGCATACCAGATCATCATGATGATGATATCGATGCAGATGGTATTCCCAATCTGAAGGATGATGACATCGATGGTGATGGCATACCCAATGAGCGGGATATTGATCGCGATGGAGATGGTTTCCACAATGAGCAGGATCACAGTGATGGCGAGGCAGATGATATGATAAAGTTGCGCGCCGAAAAGAAACGGGTAAGATAAGACACTACCACGTCACTTCCATGGTCACTATCATGGTCAAAAACACGGTCACTTCTCTCTATCTCTATCCTACTCTATCTTTCTTGTCATACTGACTGAATTCAAAAAACAATCAAATTACGTACAGATCAAATTTATGATTTTATTTTGGTTTATGGTTTCTGGGCTCTGTGTTGTGGCTCCGGTTCCGTACACTCAACAATTTCATTACAAACTTTTCTGTTCTCTTGCACAAAGTTTTTTCTTCACATTTATTTTTCTGCTTTTTGCGGTGGATGTTTTCATCCACTGCCTGACACTTGAAACAGAATACATACATAGATATGTTCCAAACATTATAATTTGAGTATTAAATATCGACATTATGGAAGATTTCCAGAGGGCATGACAGCGACATTGACGGTGATGGCATTCCAAATGCCCATGACACCGATATGGATGGCGATGGCATTTTGAATCATGAAGATATCGATATGGATGGCGATGGCTTGCCCACCCACACAGATCCCGATATCGACGGTGATGGCACACTGAATCATGAGGATGAAGATATCGATGGAGATGGTATTTTGAATGAAAAGGATCACGATGTAGATGGCGATGGTTTGTCGAATGAACATGAACCCACAAGTCTAGATGTAGATGGCGATGGCATACCAAATGATGACGATGAGGATATTGACGGTGATGTGATACCCAATGAATTGGATGAGGATATGGATGGTGATGGTATACCCAATATTGATGACAAGGACATTGATGGTGACGGCGTGCCAAATGCCCATGATGATGACCATCCAGATATGGATGGTGATGGTATACCAGATTGCCTGGACGATGATCGAGATGGAGATGGCATACCAAATCACAAGGATGATGATATAGATGGCGACGGCATTCCCAATCACAAAGACGATGACATAGATGGTGATGGTATACCCAATCACCGTGATGTGGATCGTGATGGTGATGGCATTGCCAATGAGCATGACGAACATGAGGGTGGTTATGTGCACGAGAAAAAGGCGGATAAAACAGCGACACGGGTAAGATATTATACGATTTCCTGTCATCGAAACGGTCATTTCCTACGACGATCTAAAAAAAAAAAAACAAACAAAAAATGGAACACTCTTATCAGTCGCCACATGAAAAACGAATTTCTTACACCCATAGTCTTCCTGGGCGGGCGGGCATATCAATTCCCCTCATGATTCGCCTGCGGTCTAAGCATTTTTTGTTCTTTAAATATTTATCTAATTTGTGTTGAATTCAAAATTTTAACATATCAAATGTACGGAAGATTTCCAGAGATCATGACATCGATGGCGATGGTATCCCTAATGTACACGACACCGACATGGATGGTGATGGCATACTCAATCATGAGGACAATGACATGGATGGCGATGGCCTGCCAAGTCATGCCGATCCGGACATTGATGGCGATGGTACTCTTAATCATGAAGATGAAGACATCGATGGCGATGGCATTGTCAATGAGAAAGATCACGATGTCGATGGTGATGGCCTGTCCAATGAACACGAACCCAAGAGTCTGGATATTGATGGCGATGGCATACCAAACGATGATGATGAGGATATCGATGGTGATGTCATACCCAATGATTTGGATGAAGACATGGACGGGGACGGAGTGCCAAATGTTCATGACAAGGACATTGATGGTGATGGTGTTCCCAATGCCCACGATGATGATCATCGTGACTTGGATGGTGATGGCATACCCGATCATCGGGATGACGATAGCGATGGGGACGGTGTGCCCAATCATGAGGATGATGATATCGATGGCGATGGTATTCCAAATCATCTAGATGTCGATATAGATGGCGATGGTGTGCCAAATCATCTGGATACGGATCGTGATGGTGATGGGGTACCCAACGATCGTGATGATCATGATGGTGAGGCGGATGATAAGAAACATGGTGGTGGTAAAGTTGCGAGGGTAAGATTTGAGTTTGAATTCAATTGGTTGGTTGGTTGTTGTTGTGTTGGTTGAATCACCATTCTGTTCATCATACTACTCGCTGTTTCTCTCTCGCGTTCGCCAAATGAAAAAAGTGATACATTTCTTGTCGAATCAACGTTGGTGTCTACTTCTTTTGACATGCTCGGAAAGGCTGGTCAAGATGACAGCACACAGAGCAACGTTTCATGCGTTTATCCCTTTTGTTATTTAGTTTTATATCTGAATTTGAAAAGCTAAAATGTCCACCCAAAGCTTAACAGCACAAAAGCACTTATCCAAACTGTCCTCTTCCAAAATTTCCCCCAATTTGCTGTTACGGAGTTTTCTTTTATGGAAATTTGAAAATCTTGTATAAAAATCATAATCAACATTTTTGTAACATGGAAGGTTTCCGGTGAACCGGATATTGATGGTGATGGCATACCCAATACCCAGGATCCAGATATGGATGGTGATGGTATTCCCAATCACAAGGACTATGATGTAGATGGCGATGGCATACCGGCCCATGAAGATAGCGACATTGATGGCGATGGCAAGCCGAATACCGTTGATGAAGATATCGATGGTGATGGCATTGCCAATGAAAAGGATCATGACATCGATGGCGATGGCTTAACAAATGACGAGGAACCGGTTAGCCTTGATATCGATGGAGATGGTATACTGAACGATGATGATTCAGATATAGATGGCGACATACTGCTCAATGAAATGGACGCCGATATGGATGGCGATGGCATACCCAATACTGTGGATAAAGATATCGATGGCGATGGCATTCCCAATCCCCATGATGAGGATGATCACGAACCTGCCGCCATGCAAGTCAAGGCCATAAAACGGGCCAAACGTGATTTGACGGAGGCAGTCAAACAAAGTGACATGGACGGTGATGGTATACCCGATGATTTGGATGAGGATAAAGACGGCGATGGTGTGCCCAATCAACAGGATGATGATATCGATGGTGATGGTATACCAAATTACCAGGATGATGATATCGACGGTGATGGTGTACCCAATGAACATGATGTGGATCGTGACGGTGATGGTTTGCTAAACGAAGAAGATGATAGTGATGGCGAGCTCGATGATATCGAAACTCGGCCAGAGGATGAACTGCTTTGGGTAAGATTGAAATTGTTTGCAGTCCAAAGAATGCAATGTTTTGGGTTTTCCAATTTATGATCATTTCCCTTTATATCACTGTAATTTATTTGCAATTCGTTTTCTGATCATTTTTTTTTGTTTTCTTTGAAGTTTACAGGTTACTCTATCTCTAAAAGTCATTAATTTATTGGGTATATTTTAAAACAAGTTCGCACATCAATTGTTATCATATTTTTCACATGCGTTTTTATATAAAAAGTACTAGCGTTGTTGCTATCGTTGCCGCCAATATCTTAAATCATGACATTTCCCTATTTACCAATTTAAGCCATTGATTTGATTATTCTTCTACCTGAAATTAGTGTTATCGCCTGGGTATTATTACTGCTAAAAACTCCTCTCAACATCCGATCGTTCCATTGCAGTTGTACGCTGGTGAACATTTATAATTGATACACTTAGAACGCTTTAATTTGCATGCAAAAGCTTTTATTTGATTGCATCGTATTTATTAAGTATTCGCTTTTTCTTTAAGTTGAAATTTTTAGTTGATATTCCTGGTAATCTACTCATTTTTGGAAATTGTATTTATATATTTTGATACCCTACACCCCAAGGTGGTCAGGGTATTATGTCTTTGTGCATTTGTTTGTAACAGGCAAAAGGAAATGAGATAGACCCATAGTTCCTTTTGATGATCTGCATAGAATCACTTTCTGAGTTGATTTATTCATGTCAGTCCGTCCGTCCGTCTGTCCATGTATTCTTGTGAAAAAAATGCAGGTCGCATTTATTATCCGATTGGAATGAAATTTTCCAAACAACATTTGTTTGGCCCAAGGACGAACCCTATTGAAATTGGAGACAATCGGTAGAAATTTAGATATAACTCCCATATATATCTTCGTCCGATTTGCCTTTTATTGTGCACCAAACGTGTAATATCAGACCGAATAGTATGGAATTTTGCACATACAACCATATTAGGCCTGAAAATAAGTATGCCAAATTTGATCGAAATCGGCTCAGATATAGCTATAGCTCCCATATATATATATATATATATATATATATATATATATATATTGTTCATCCGATTCGTCATTTTTGTCCTCCGCAGCCGTAATATGCAATCTGTAACAACAATATTTGGGGAAATATATCAAATACAGCTCAAAAATATATTTGCCAAATTTTGTTGAGATCGGTTCAGATTTGGGTATAGCTCCCATATATAACTTCGTACGATTTACCTTTTATTGTGCATCAAACGTCTAATATTTGCCCAAATGGGATGGAATTTGGCACTTACGACCGAATTGAGTCTAGAGCTAATATGTCAAATTTGGTGAAGATCGGTTCAGATATAGCTATAGCTCCCATATACATTGTTCATCCGATTTGTTGTGTTTGTTACCCACAGCCATAATATGCACTCCGTAACAACCATATTCAGGGAAATATATCAAATACAGCTCAGAAATATCTTTGCCAAATTTTATCGAGATCGGTTCAGATTTGGATATAGCTCCCATATATATCTTTATCTGATTAATTTTGCACCAAATGGGCAATAAATGTCTGAATTTAAAAGATACAAATGCTTCGGCATATTTAGTCCTTTGAATTTTAAATTATAATTATAATCATGGGGTGTATGATTGAATTCTCCCATAAAAACTCTTAATTTTTATGTGGAGCTCAGCTAAATTAGCAAAGTGGTGTAGGGTATCATAAAATCGGCCCCGCCCGAATTTAGGACTTTCTTTACTGGGTTATCTTGAAATTGTGTTATTTAGAATAGAATTATTTAGCTGAACGAGGCTCAATGTTCTTATGTGCAGGTCTTAACTAAAAACATGTACTAGATGCACCCTGTACTTTTAATGTTAGCTTGTAGAAACACAGTTCGAAATTTAAGGCATACTTCTAGGCGCAATGAAACCACAACCCTGGTGGAAATGAAAGGAGGTGATTGTGAGCATATCTTAATTATTCCATCGTGTGCTATGTCGTACGATAATTGTAATAAGCATTCATGTAGAACGTTTTTTAATATCCTACACCACAAGGTTGTCGGGGTATTATGTCCTTGTGCATTTGTTTGTAACAAAGGAAAAGGAATCGAAATAGACCCATAGATCCTTTTGATGACTTGATCACATTCTGAATCGATTTATGCATGTACGTCGGTCTGTCCATATATTTTTGTAAACAAAGTACAGGTCACACTTATTGTCCGATCCAAGGACTAAACCAGTTGGATATATTCGGTCAAAATTTAGATATAGCTCCCATATACAGTATGAGATAAAAAAACTGCAACAAAGTCAAACGCCGTAATTTTTACGTTTTTTATACCCTCCAACATAGTATGGAGGGTATATTAAGTTTGTCATTTCGTTTGTTACAACTCGAAATATATATTTTAGACCCCACAAAATATATTTATTTTTGATCAGCATAAAATTCTATGTCGATTTAGCGATGTCCGCCCGTCTGTGGAAATCACTTTATCTTCCGAACGAATCGAAGTAGGTTGTTAAATTGTACTCAAAGGAATATTATGTCTGCAAGACTTTTGGTATTGAAAATGGGTCATGTAGGTCCATTTGGTATTTTTAAGATTTCAACAGAATTTTTTACGGTTTTTATTGTTTTTGAAAATTGCCAAATTCGTTCCAAATGGTGGAGGGTATTCAAAGTTCGGCCCGGCCGAACATACATCTTCTTTACTTGTTTTTATACCCTACAACACTATGTGTTGGGGGTATTATAAGTTTGATTGGGCCAAAAATTATGTAACACCTCGAAATATTGGTTTCCCACATAGGAAAATATATGGATTTTCCTATCTCGCCGAGTTGAGTTGATCTAGCTATGTATGCCCGTCCGACGGTACGCCCATGTTAATTTGTAATCACTCTACAGGTCGCAATTATGGCCCGATCTTCGCGAAATTAAGAACGGAGGTGGGGATAGGGCCAGAATAGAACCCTATTTTTTTGGAGATGATCGCATAATATCTAGCGGACCAAATGGACCAAAAACTGAAAAATTTCCTGATTTTGCAGCTGCTCTACAGGTCGCAATTATAGACCAATCGAAGCGGAAGTTAGCATGGTTCTAGAGCTTAGGGCTGGGCAAAGGCCTTCCAATTTTGATGGTCGGGTACTATTTAGTGGGTGAAATATGCCATAACATTTGTGTTAAATAAAAGTGAAATTTACCATTAAACCGCGAATATTTTTAATCCCGGCGAAATCATAAAAAGACGAATAGGTCAATCCTGTGTATCGTTATGTAGATACCGATAGTACATACATATATCGGATATATATAGCGAAATATATATAATAAATATATACAAAGGAAGGTGATGTTAGCTAAAATGCTTATATCTCAACAATGGCTGGACCGATTTTAACAAATTTTGTCAATTCAGAATGCACTTTTGGCATAAAAGTGACATCTAAAAAAATTACATAAAAATATGCCAGTAATGACCCAACATACCAAAATGGCTTGAGAATAATATTACAATTAGCTTATGAACATAAGCCTTAAGCTTGAGAAAATCTTGAGAAAACATTGAAAAATGTTTGTATAACAAGTATAGAATAATCGAAACGGAACCCTTATTTATAAGCTTATACTTGAAATTGTAGAATAAGCTTACAAAAATAATATTATAATAAGCGTATTTTTGTAATAGTATAAAATATTATTTTTTTAGTTTTTAATCATTTTTAACATTTTTTTCTTGATGGACATCCCAGTAGTCACTGCCTCATGTGGCCTTGATACCCTGACGCTTTCTTCTCCCTTATTTGAACTTCTGCATCTCTTCCACTAAGACTACACATCTATTGAATTCCTGCAACTTTTTTGATGCTTCCGATCTGAAATGGGATTGGAATAATTTATGTGAAAGATTCCCGGATTTATTATTCATCCATACCTTAAGGGTTCGGTCCAGAAATGGGTCCTAAATTCGCGTGATTTTGTTTTTTGCCAAAGAAAATAATTTCTTTCTGACAATTTTCACAAAAAATCAAAACTAATTTGTCAACAAAGGACAGATTTGAGAAAAGTTTATGGAACATAAGTGTTTCTCAAGCATTGTTGAAAAATTATATTAAAATTATAATTTTATAATATTGTTCTCAAGCTATATTGTATTTTTGGTATGTTGGGGATGTTAATACAGATTTTGTATTATTTTGTCAATTTTTTTTATTTTTTCATATTTTTTATCGCATGCGATTTTTTCAATTTGACTTATAATATTTTGTAATATTTTTTCACCTTACAACACAGGTTGGGGATATTATATAAGTATTGCAAATATCATCCGATCCTCACAAACATTTTCACAAGGGTAGCGTTAGGGTCAGATGGGCTAGGCCTATTGTTTTCAAATATGTCCGCAATACATATGGGGGTTGAAATGGACCAACAACTAAAAATGTTCCTGATTTTGCAGCCGTTATAAAAGTCACAAATAGAAACCACAGGACACGAAATCTCGCAGGATGTTAGAGTTTAGGACAGCGGGTAGAATGGACCACTGATTTTGTGTAAAAAATACCAGCATTATTTACAGGCGATATCCGAAATACACAAAAGGCGAGCTTCTGTCTTTTTTATGCTGATTTCGTTGATATCGAAGACAAGCAAATCATATAGATGAACCTAAAATTGAACATTCAGAGGGCCTCTTGTTTTTGGAGATGATCGCAAAATATTTAGGGGCTCAAATGAACCAAAAACAGGAAAAATTCCTAATCACACAATTGAAGGCAATCGACACACCTGGGGAGAGAGCATGACGGAGTGTGTTAATATTAGGCAAATATCCCTGGTCAAAATGCTAAGAGTAATATCTGGGCAGTGGTCCGTGATATAATTTCAAAAGCGAAATCTTTCAAAATGGTTTCGACATAAGGGGGCTTCTGTATTGTAGTGTTGTAGGGTATCATATGGTCGGCCCCGCACGACTATAGCCTTTGCTTACTTGTTTTTTAATTTTTTTTTTTTTTTTTTGACTGAAAGCAAACAATGTCGATAATAGCATCAAATTTTGTTCGAATTGGTCGCATTTGGGACGAATTATGGCCTTCAAACGGCCAATGAAACAGTCACACGCTGCTCGAATGTTTCTCTGCGGTATTTTGGCCCATTCCCGGCGAAGCGCTTGCTTGAGGTGATCGACAATTTGGTATTTTTAAGTGCCAATGATATTAAGATGAATCAGTAGAAACATTACAACCATGTATTATTCTGAATTGGACTCAAAAATCTATTCCCTGAAAATTTAATAAAATTTCTGTGGAAATCCTATATAAACTAATGAATATATAGATTCCTAACAGATGCCGTACAAATAATTTTTGCACAGTCAACTTTATGAAGTCTAGTGTATCGACCATTAACGATACACTCAACTTCAAAACTTTAAACGCAATTTCCAAAAATGATTTTTGATTTCTGGGACTTAGTACATTGTAGACCTAATGCCAAAATTGTTTTTCCTAAATTTAATCTCCCTTTACATTCCGCCACATTATTAGGAAGGTGAAATTCCTGCACAACGTCGTAGCCGTGACCACATCAATGAACTGCTGCAACTCGACGAACAATCAAATGCCCGCGAAAAGGCTATAGACAATGTGGCTGAGGTGATTTTGCGTGACATCAAGCGTACCTATGAAAATGCCATCAAACCATTGGAGGTGATGTACAAATATCGTGACTTGAGCAATCGTCACTTTGGCGATCCGGAAATCTTCTCGAAACCATTGGTATTGTTTATGGGTCCATGGTCCGGTGGCAAATCATCGATTATCAATTATTTGACTGATAATGAGTACACACCACATTCGCTGAGATCTGGTAAGTTTTGAAAACGATTGGAGTTTGAAAACTATTTTTTTCTTGTTGTTCTCTTTTTATGCGTGTACGTTATAAGGTGCCGAGCCATCTCCTGCTTATTTCAACATTTTGATGTGGGGCAATGAGACAGAAGTTTTGGATGGTACCCAATTGGCTGCCGATTATACCTTCTCGGGCTTGCAGAAATTCGGCCAGGGTTTGGAGGATCGCTTGCGTGGTTTGAAAATGCCAATTAAATTGTTGGAAAAGGTAAAGGCAATTATTTTTAAAAATTAAAACAATTTATTTAATTTTCTATAATTCCCATCAGGTTAACATTGTTGAAATTCCCGGTATTTTGGAGGTACGCAAACAAGTCTCACGCCTCTTCCCCTTCAACGATGCCTGCCAGTGGTTTATTGATCGTGCCGATATCATTTTCTTGGTCTATGACCCAGCCAAATTGGATGTGGGACCCGAAACTGAAGCTATTCTGGATCAATTGAAGGGCCGTGAATATCAGACTCGTATTATTTTGAATAAGGCCGACACTGTGAAACCCGAAGAATTGTTGCGTGTCCAAAGTGCTTTGATTTGGAACATTTCCCCCTTGATGTCTTCCGCTCAACCACCGTTGGTGTACACCACTTCTCTGTGGGGTCGTCCCTATCAGGATGGTGCTCCAGCTCGCCTCTTGTTGGCCCAAGAAAGAGCCTTTTTGCGTGATCTTCGTACTGCTGTCGATAAGAGAATTGAGAATAAGATTGCCAGTGCGCGTCGTTTTGCTGTAAGTATTGAGATTTTTAACTTAAATAGGAGTTACGTAAGAAATTGAAGATCTGCAACTTGACGGCTAATTAAAAAATTATTCGACTTTTATGATGGAAGTTTTTTAATAACAATAATTTTTAAAATTTATGTATGGAGCACCTTAAAATATGCTATAAAACTGTTAAAGATGAATGTGGTAACAGTTACTTTGCATATGACTCTGACATGATGTGTAAACTAGTCTTAAATGCTCATATATTGACTTGTACAGGATGAGATAAACAAATTGCAACAAAGTCAAACGCCATAG
This sequence comes from Musca domestica, assembly GCF_030504385.1. Taxonomy (NCBI): domain Eukaryota; kingdom Metazoa; phylum Arthropoda; class Insecta; order Diptera; family Muscidae; genus Musca; species Musca domestica. The sequence continues at coordinate 41,155,334 of NW_026712114.1, forward strand.
TTTTTACATTTTCTTTTTAAATGTTATTGAATGAAAGCAAAAAAATTTCGGAAGTAGCATCAATATGTTTTGATTTGTTCGAATTGGTCACCTTTAGCACGAATTATGGCCTTCAAACAGAAAATGAAACCGTCACTAGCTGCCCGAATGTTGCTCTGCGGTATTTTGCCCTATTCCCGGCTAAGCGCTTGCTTGAGGTGATCGACACTTTGGTAATGCCAACCTTGCTTTCCAATATACTCCAGACACAATAGTCCAACGAATTGGTATCCGGAAATTTTGGTGGCCATTGTGCGCTGGAAATGAAGCGAGGAACCTCATTGTAACCATTCTTGGGTGGCGCATGCTGAGTGCGATGGTGCTGAGTCCTGTTGGAATGTCCAAGGTCTGCGGCCAAAATGTTTGCGTACCCAAGGCTTTAATACACCCTCCAAAATATTTTCGCGTTAATATTCGGCATTTATTCTGATGCCACGGTCGATTAATACGGGCGGAGAGCGATCATCAGCTGTTATGGCGGTCCACACCATCAACATGGCCGGCGCTTGAGTTCTGGTGGCCAACCGAAGGTGCACATTTTCAGCTGACCTCTTTGGCAAATAAACACGATCATTTTGTTTGTTTACAAGCTGCGGGACAACGAATGTTTTCTCATCGAAGAAACCACTTTCGGCCAAGCGAACCAACTCCTTAATTTTTTTGGATCTATTTTCTTTCGGTTAAGGTGCAAGTTCTTGCACTTTTTGGAATTTTAATGGCTTTACCCCGAGCCCATTTTTCAATATTTGACGAATGGAATATTGCGATATGGTCAGCTCACGAGCTTTTTCGGCCACTGCAACGCGAGTTTCGATCAAGTCGCTACTTTACTTTTCGAACCATTTCTGCTGATGTTGCTGTTTTCTTCTTCACGGTAATGAGCGATGGTACGAGACACAAATATTTATTCACATTTATGCTGGAGTGCTCTAACGATAGCCACTTGTGGTTTTCCAGCAAAATATTGAGAAATCACACTATCACGCTTGAATTCCATCACGAGTAACTTTTTTTCTGGAAAATTCTCACCAAAATGCTTTTGTATGCTTGTAAACAATATAATGAGCTGTCACTGGAATAATTTTAACTGCTGTCGGACGAGTGGCGTAGAAATGACAGCAGTCTAAATTTGATTGCAGTTTTTTCATCTCACCCTGTATATCTGTCGGCAAACCGTCAAAATTTTTCACACCAATTTTAATAATTGACTTTTTATTATTTTCCAGGTCCGCGTCCGCAATCACGCCAAAATGGTTGACTGCTATTTGAACACCTACTACAATCACAAGTCATTGTTCGGCAACAAGAAGCGCATTGCCGACACGATTATTGAAAATCCCCAGAATTATCACATCTATGAGGGTCTCTCCACTTTGACCAATATCTCTCGCTACGATTTGCCCGATCCCGAGGTGTATCGCGATTTCTTCCGTCTGAATCCTCTGTATGAATTCAAGAAGTTGTCGGAGACCTGCTCGTACTTCCGTGGTTGTCCCATTACAAAATTGGATGTGGCCATTGCTTACGATTTGCCAGATTTGGTGGGTAAATATAAACGCATGGCTGAGACGGCATTGGCAACGGTGGAACAAAAAGAAGCTGCTACTGCTGCAGGTGGCGGTGCTGGTGGAGCCGCTGTAGCTGATAAGTCAGAGGCTGATAAAAATAAAAAGACTAAAAGTTGAGTTGTGACAAGAATTGAAGAAAACTTAAAAAACAAAAATGAAAAATAAAACAACCAACCAACTAAAACAACAGCAACAACCGCAACTAAACTAAATTCATGATATAAACTTGATAATTTAGACAACAATTCTCCCATCAACCTGACGCCCTTGTCCCCCAGCCCCTCCTCCTACTCTTCAAAGAAGATGAAGTTGCAAATGTAAACAAATACAAATTTTTGACAGCTTATGTGTTCTCTTGCATTCACATCGGGAGAGAGAGAGAGTTTGAGATATTTAAATTACTCTCCATGAGAAAAAAGAAACTGAGAGCAAATTTTGTTATAGGTTCCCAAGAGAGTGAGAGAGAGAATTTTGACACAGTTGGGATACACTTCAGTTTTTTTGTAAAGAACATTATCACAAGAGCGACAAACAAAAGAGATATCCGGACATCATCAAGGAGAGACCGATCATAGCATAGCAACTTTGAGATAAAATCCACTTAATTAAAATTTATTAAAAAAAAAACAATATAATATACATACAATTTACACAGAAAATAACCCAACGAAATTATTAACACTAACCCCCAAACCTATGAAAAAATTGGAAAAATTAACAAAAACATTTATAAAAAAAAAAATTGAAATGAGAGAGCGATTGAAAAAAAAATCCTTTTTAGTGTAGGAATTAACAAATAGGCACGATTTTAATTTATAGACAAAGAGAGTGAGAAAGAGAAGACAAATTTGAGAGAAATTAATCCTTTTTTCTCCCCTCATAGGCATCTCCCATAACGATTTCAAAACTATTTTTTTCTTTTTCTTCAGCAAACTAATCATAGTTAGCGATTTGATTTTAACTTCTTAGACGATTTAGACAAAAAAAAAACAAATACTTTTACTGCAGTAAACACAACGCACACCAAGAAAACTTCACAGACACACACGCACACACAATTGTAGCTACAATTTTATTTAAAGCATTTAATTTATTTGTCCGTGCACGTCCATAATAAAGAAAATCTGGGCCCAGTATAGACCAGACCCACACGCCCCAACCTCCAAACTATGTCCGAGTTCAATGTTTTCCCAAAATTACTTTTCGCCATACTTCGTTTCGTTTCGTGTTTTTCTTTCTTTGTTCAGATTCTCCATAATTTTTTAGAGCTTAAGATTGTAAATTTTTTTACTCACAGTTTCCCAAAAAAAAACACATTTTTTTTCTGCTTGGTAAAACAGTGAAGACGTTATGCCAACCCATTTTTTTCTTGTTTACGTATGTATGTATGTATATATGTATGTTTGTATGTATGTACATACCTATATATTAATTAGTCCATTCTTATGAACTTAGAACAAAAGGAGTAAAATTTCATTTTGTCCAAATAAATAATTAATTTAACTTTAGTACTTGTGAGCAACAACAAATTTTTTTAGATAGCCATTTTTTTCTTTCTTTCGAATTTAGAAGATGTTCAGTCCACACAAAACATCAACAACAACACTTTTTTCGTGTACTTAAACAAATTTGTAATATTTAATTTTCAATAAATAAATATGATGCGACTTTAATAAATATATATGAAATAAATACATAAAAACAGAAAAAGCCACAATGTGAATGTGTTTAATTTCAAGCAATTAAATGTAAGTTATGATGTCAAAAAAATAATAATAAATTAATAAATTTGTTTATCTTACCTTAAATTTATGCACAGATTATCTGCAATTTATAAAAATAATCTATTAATAATTAGAATTTTATCGGTTTTGGTTGTCATAGAAGCCAATGTTATTGGTTTTGTTATTGGAAATAAACCAAGTTGCTTTTCATTTGCTTTGGATTTTTTAAACAATTTTTAAAGGATATTCAAAGGACTAAAAATGTGGATTTTTTTAAACAATTTTTAAAGGACCATAAACGTGGATTTTTTAAAGATTTTTAAAAGAATATTTAAAAAACTTTAAACGTGGATTTTTTAAAGAATTTTTAAAGAACATTTAAAAAACTTTTAACTTGGATTTTTTAAAGAAGTTTTAAAGGATATTTAAAAAACATTAAACGTGGATTTTTTAAAGAATTTTTAAAAAAACTTTAAACGTGGATTTTTTAAAGAATTTTTAAAAAAACTTTAAACGTGGATTTTTTAAAGAATTTTTAAAAAAACTTTAAACGTGAATTTTTTAAAGAATTTTTAAAAAAAACTTTAAACGTGGATTTTTTAAAGAATTTTTAAAAAAACTTTAAACTTGGATTTTTTAAAGAAGTTTTAAAGGATATTTAAAAAACATTAAACGTGGATTTTTTAAAGAATTTTTAAAAAAACTTTAAACGTGGATTTTTTAAAGAATTTTTAAAAAAATCTTTAAACGTGGATTTTTTAAAGAATTTTTAAAAAAACTTTAAACGTGGATTTTTTAAAGAATTTTTAAAAAAAAACTTTAAACGTGGATTTTTTAAAGAATTTTTAAAAAAACTTTAAACGTGGATTTTTTAAAGAATTTTTAAAAAAACTTTAAACGTGGATTTTTTAAAGAATTTTTAAAAAAACTTTAAACGTGGATTTTTTAAAGAATTTTTAAAAAAACTTTAAACGTGGATTTTTTAAAGAATTTTTAAAAAAAACTTTAAACGTGGATTTTTTAAAGAATTTTTAAAAAAACTTTAAACGTGGATTTTTTAACGATTTTTTAAAGGATATTTAAAAAACTTTAAACGTGGATTTTTTAAAGATTTTTTAAAGGATATTTAAAAAACTTTAAACGTGGATTTTTTAAAGATTTTTTAAAGGATATTTAAAAAACTTTAAACGTGGATTTTTTAAAGAATTGTAAAGGATATTTAAAATACTTTAAACGTGGATTTTTTAAAGAATTTTTAAAGGATATATAAAATACTTTAAACGTGGATTTTTTAAAGATTTTTTAAAGGATATTTAAAAAACTTTAAACGTGGATTTTTTAAAGAATTGTAAAGGATATTTAAAATACTTTAAACGTGGATTTTTTAAAGAATTTTTAAAGGATATATAAAATACTTTAAACGTGGATTTTTTAAAGAATTTTTAAGGATATTTAAAATACTTTAAACGTGGATTTTTTAAAGAATTTTTAAAGGATATTTAAAATACTTTAAACGTGGATTTTTAAAGAGTTTTTAAAGAATATTTAAAGGACCATAAACGTGGATTTTTTAAAGAATTTTTAAAGGATATTTAAAATACTTTAAACGTGGATTTTTTAAAGAATTTTTAAAGGATATTTAAATGACCGTAAACGTAGATTTGTTAAAGAATTTTTAAAGGATTTTTAAAGGACCATAAACGTGGATTTTTTGAAGATTTGTTAAAGGATATTTAAAGGACCATAAACGTAGATTTTTTAAAGAATTTTTAATGGATTTTTAAAGGACCATAAACGTGGATTTTTTAAAGAATTTTTAAAGGATATTTAAAGGACCGTAAACGTAGATTTTTTAAAGAATTTTTAAAGGATTTTTAAAGGACCATAAACGTGGATTTTTTGAAGATTTGTTAAAGGATATTTAAAGGACCATAAACGTGGATTTTTTGAAGATTTGTTAAAGGATATTTAAAGGACCATAAGCGTGGATTTTTTGAAGATTTGTTAAAGGATATTTAAAGGACCATAAACGTGGATTTTTTGAAGATTTGTTAAAGGATATTTAAAGGACCATAAACGTGGATTTTTTGAAGATTTGTTAAAGGATATTTAAAGGACCATAAACGTGGATTTTTTGAAGATTTGTTAAAGGATATTTAAAGGACCATAAACGTGGATTTTTTGAAGATTTGTTAAAGGATATTTAAAGGACCATAAACGTGGACTTTTAAGGATTTTTTTAAAGAATTTTTAAAGGACCATAAACCATAAATCTGCAATGCAGCTTTATAAGTAAGTTCACAGTAAAACAATTTACTTACGCTATCTCCTGCAACTCCAGTGGGTTGCTGAAATCTCAAAGAGCTTTTCTCGTCACCTTTTCTGAGCGTTCTTCGTCCAAAAACACAAAAACTACCACTGCTGATGCCGTCTTACTTTATTTATAGCGACTTATTCCTTTTTTTGTCATAGATTCTGTCATAGAATATTTTCAGTGACAGGCTGTAGCACCCATTACGAACTTAGAATACGAAATTTTAAACAATTCCTTTTGATAATGCCACTAAAATCTTCAAAATACCGAATATAGGGAGGTACCGTTATATGGTGACTATACGAAGACCTGAACCTGAATATGCAATTTTCTCTCATAAGCTGTTGTATCCATTAGCAAGTAATATAATGTTATCAAATTCATCAAAATACCGAATATCTGGAGGTACAATTATATGAGGACTATACCAAAACCTTGACCTATATTGGCAGTTCTATGCATGGATGTTTCTTATATACGGGGAACACATACTGCCATACTTCGGTTAAAATTATGACTAAAACACCAAAAAAAAAAACTTAAATCTGTCGGCATAATTATATGGGAACTATACAAAAACGTGGACCTATGTAATACCAAAAATATTGCAAAGCAAACACAAATCTGAGTAAAATTGTATTTTATTTATTTTAAATTTATTATCAACCTACTTCCATCGCAAGCTAGAGTGATTTTCACAGACTGACGGACATCGCTAAATCGTCACAGAATATTATGCTGATCAAGAATATATGTGATTTGTGTGTCTATGGTATAAAAACATAGTGATGTACGGCATATAAATATGGCCAGGGGCTATTGTTATACCGCAATTTGGATCAATATGAACAGTTCTGTGCAAGTATTGTTTCTACCCAAAGGGAACATAAACAGCCTTTTTACAGAAAATTCTGTAAAGTTCTATCTGAAACAAATGAGGAGAGTGAGCATAAAATCCTACTGCAACTCAGCCGAAGCACCTGTAACAATATGTATGCGACAAATATTTTACTCAGATGTATTTTAGGTCCGTAGAGTTTTGGTATCGACGGCAACGTTTCAACGAATCAATTTCTGTGTCGATTTATGTATGTCAGTCCGTCCGTCCATGTTTTTTGTCAACAAAATGCAGGTTGCATTTATAATCCGATTGAGATGAAATTTTCCAAACAATATTTGTTTGGCCCAAGGACAAGCCCTATTGAAATTGGTAAGAATCGGTCTAAATGTAGATATAGCTCCCATATATATCTTCAAACGATTTCAGGTTAATTGTGCACCAAATGGCCATTTATTATTCGATTGAAAGGAAATTGTGCAACAAATTTTTGTTTGGTCCAAGGACAAACTCTATTGAAATTGGTGATCGGATCATTTATTGATTTAATTATAGCTTCCACATATATTCAACCGATTTCGGGTTAAATGTGCACCAAATGGTCAATATCAGTCCAAATGTCCTGAATTTAGGCACATACGACGGAATTCAGTCTAGAAACAAGTAAATCATACATATGTGTTTCATCCGATTGGGGTTTTAAGTCCGTCACATGCGTAATATGCACTCCAGAAAAATTATATTTGGTACCGGACATCAGATACTGCTAGAAAATACCTCTATCAAATGTTTTCGAGATCGGCTCAGATATAGCTATAGCGCCCATATATATGTTTCATCCGATTTTGTCTTTAAGTCCCTCACGTTCCTAATATGCACACCACAACCGTGATATTTGGCACCAGATATCAGATACAGCACAGAAATAGCTGTTTTAAATTTTATCGAAATCGATTCAGATTTGGATATAGCTTCCATATATATCTTCGATCGATTTCGGGTTAATTGAGCACCAAATGGTAAATATCAGGCCGAATGTCCCGAATTTTGGAACATCCGACCGAGGCGAGCGTAGAAGCAAATATGTCAAATTTGGTGAAAATCGGTTAAGATATAGCTATAGCTCCCATATAAATATTTCATACGATTTGGTGTTTAAGTCCCTCACATTCATAATATAGATTCGACAACAATAATTTTTGGTACCAGATAGAGCTCGGAAATACCTTCGCCAAATTTCGAGATCGGCTAAGATTTGGATATTGCTCCCACATATATCCTTAATCCGATTTCAGCTTTATTGTGCAAATAATGGCTAAAATCAGCCCAAATGTAGTGAATTTCGGGACGTACGCCTCCATTTTGTGGAACTCGGTACGGTACGGTACGTAATAAATAAATATTGTACAGGTTTATAATAAAAGCAATCAAATAATGTGGAATAATTATCCAATTTTCTACAGACATAACAACTTTTAATTTTAGCTTGCAAAATATCGATGGTCTTGATATATCCAATTTCCGACTTTTAAAATTTTGATAACATGATATTCAATTATTAACAACATTTTTAAACGAACTTTGACCCCAAATATTGCATATAATTGTATAATCTTCATATGCAGATGTTATATATCTGTCCGCACACCAACTAACACTTTCTAACTTGTTTCTATGGAAAAATAACAGACAAACAATTATTTTACAACCTAAGACGAAAAAAAAAACCCGAACAAATACAATGTATTTTTATGGCCATATAAATTACATTTTTTACTTATGTCGCTATAAAACTATTTTACGCTTCAATAAATACCAATATAGTTACTTGATGGGGTAATTAATTTTGTAGAATGTAAATATCAATAGCAATTAATTAACACATTGCAACAAAATTACTAAAAATTTGAGTGGTATTTTAAGAGCTAATATTACAAAGTCCATAAATTAAATAGGGAGTTGAAAAAATCTAAAATTATTTCTTACTAAAAAAATACTTCTCATTTAGTAGCATTTCATCCGCAATTTCCTGTTGCACCGTGTAATTCTTGTACTTTAAATCTCAATGTCACGAGAAATGTCAACAATTACTAATTGCCGTCATGTAAACTTAACGTCTAGCCATTCTTAGTGAATCCCAGCTTTGCAAACTTGTTCCGAGAATAAAGTCTCAGCACACTGATCTCTGGAACGATAATTTTCCATAGTTCAAGGCAAATATTAACTTGTAAAGATCTGTGGTAAAGTAAAACCTAACAAAAGACCGGAAATCTAGTCTTTCACCTGGCTTTTTTGTAGACTGGTTGAATGACGACAATGAAATGCAATCGTCATTCATGGCAAGTATCTGTTGCAGTTTGCTTGTTTGTTTATGGAAACACAACAGTCAACAATTAGCTCGAGTGCGCTTACAAACCTGAGCATGTAGCTTTGTTGTAATAACAAGAGTTTAACTGGATCGTAACATCAACTGGAATGATTTATGTTGTGAAATAAAAACATCGGCTGGTTCATAAATGCTTTGTTTGGTTCTAAAATAAACCAAGTATGAGTAATTTATTCCAAGAGTGTTTAAACAGCTCATCATTTCGTGTTTTATTGTATTTGGAAATTAATTCATTCTTTCCAAATCAGAGGGTTCGGTTTTATAAAATGTTCTAAAACGAGAAGAAAGACTATGGAAATAAGATGTATTGGTTCATTCCATTTGTTACCTTCTGGACAAACGTGAAAATTGTTTGTAGAAGATTTTTTTCAACGAAATTTGGTTGGAGTGCAGGACAAAGTCAAACCAGTGGACCAATATTGTTCACGTTGCATTTGACCTAAGTGTGAAATAAATATTACGACATGCCAGTTTTATAATGTTTATAATTATTCAAAATCTTTAACCAGAGATCTGGTTGATAACAATATTGTCATATACAAAGTTTCAGGAAAATCGTTTACTTAATTTAAATTCGCGTTTTATGAGCTTCATTGTTATTCAAAAAAAATTGAGCCACTGTGGGAAACGTACCAGAAGCAGTGGGCCGATGTATCCCATCTTCACACCAGCTTTTGTGTTGGTAGAAATATTAGGAAGTGCCAAAAGTGATGAGAATTTGTGGCTCTTTCCGAAACCTCGGTATACCCTGCCTTGCCCTTGGATGATATCGGATAATCCCCTCGAGAATTATCGTGCGCATCAGCCAGCCAGACGGACGGATGAACGGACATCCCTAGATCAACTCCAAACGGATTTAGTCTAGAAAGACCCAGAGTCTTAAAGTGTTATTTGGATGTGGCACGTTTTTGCCGTATCAAATTAAATATACCCTTTGCAGCCATAAAGCTGAGGGTATAAAAAGTCCACGTTGATCGTCTTTAAGAGAAATTCTAAAAAATCAAAATTGAGAATATTTAATTGGTCTTGAAAGAAATATAAAGCTGATGGCTCCTTTTGGTTTTTCTTTTAAATTCTCAGATTGGACATGTTGGTATGTGAGTATTTTTTTTAATTCCAACTTGAATGCAATATTGGTCCTTCCCAGAAAAATCGTTAAAAATAATGTATTGTTCTCAAATTACTCCATGTTTGATAGTTTTCAAAGTTGATTGCCCAGTTGTTCCTTTAAAAAAGTCACGTTCATTTATGACCTGATTGTGGTCCTTTGAAAAAAGATGATGGCCCTCTTGGTCCATAAAAATACCATATTAAAGCGAACAAGTAAAAAATCTGTAGTTCGGCCAGGCCGAACTTTGAATACCCTCCACCATTTGGAACGAATTTGGCAATTTTCAAAAAATAAAATCCCTTAAAAATTCCGATAAAAACTTAAAAATACCGAATTTTGCCGTTATATTAGTGTCTATATGATGACGTGGACCTACATAGGCAAGTTGTCATAAGCCATTACAATATTCAAATGTGAAACTTAAAAAAACTTCGGTGAATAATGTAGCTAAAATCATCAAAATACCGAATATAGGGAGGCACCATTATATGGAGGCTATACCAAAACGTGAACCTGAATTCTGTCATAGGCTGTAGTATCCATTACGAACTTCAAAGTCCTTATTTTAAACAATTCCGGTGAATAATGTCGCTTAAATAATCAAAATACCGAATATCCGGAGGTACCGTTACATAAGGGCTATACGTGCACAGAGAATTTTCTGCCACAGGTTGTAGTATCCATTGCGAACTTCATATACCATATATATATAACATACATTTGAGTAAAATTTTGTCAACCGGCTTCATTTCGTTCGAAAAAACAGACGGACGGACATCGTTAAAATTTATATTTCCAGTTGTTACAAACGAAATGACAAACTTAATATACCCTCCATACTATGGAAAGTATATATATATCTTCCTATCTCAAATAGGAAAGTATATATGGATCTTCCTATCTCGCCGAGCTTAGTCGATCTAGCTATGTATGTCTTTCCGTCCATCTGTCCATGTTAATTTGTAATCAAGCTACAGCCCGATTACAATTACTGCGCGATTTTCACGAAATTGAAAATGCAGGTGGTATTAGGGTCAGAATAGAACCCTATTGTTTTTGGAGATGATTGCACAATATTTAGGGGTTGAAATGGACCAAAAACAGAAAACTTTCCTGATTTTGCAGTTACTCTATAAGCTAGAATTATGCAGCAATCAACGCGGAAATTTACATGAAGTTAGAATTTAGGACTGGGCAGAAGCCTATCAAACAAAGCGGGTAAAATAGACCCTAACTTTTATGTAAGGAAATAAGAAAATTTTCACTAAACTGCGAATATTTTTAATCCCAGCCAAATCACAAACACATTAAAAGGTCACTTCTGACCATTAAAGTCATGCTGATATCCAAGAAATCGAATATATAGCAAAATAGATACAATATATATGTAAAAGAATATATCTTATTTATTCTGCTCATATGTCAAGAATCGCTGTGCCGATTTTCACAATTCCCATCAATTCTTGCCAGAAAAGGATAAAATCTAAGAAAATAGTGGAAAAATAAAGCAATAAAAAAGATAATAACTTGTGATTCCTTTTTTCAATTTTTGTTATATTTTTTACAGCATGCGATTTTTTTAATTTGACTTACAATTATGAATTGTAATTTTTTTAATTTTTACACTCTGCAACACTATGTTTTGAGGTTATTATATGCATGTCGCAATTATCGTGAGATCCTCACGAAATTTTGCATGGGGGTAGGTTAGCGTCAAAATTAAAGCCTATTGTTCTTAAGATTTACATTCAGGAGTTAAAATGGACTTATAACAATTGACTGGCAACAATTGAAAACTAATCGACACGTAATTTCGCATCAAAAGAGAGTTAGGTACAGGGGCAATATTTTTGACATTATTTCAAGAACGATATCTTCCAAAATGGATTTGGACATAAGGGGACTTCGAACAAACTGTAGTGTTGTAGGGCATTGCATGGTCGGCCCCGCACAGCTATAGCCTTCGCTTACTTGTAAGGTATGCTTTGAAATTTTTCATAATAAATTATATTGTGACTACTATGATTTTTATTGAAAATAACAAGTAAGCAAAGGCTATAGTCGTGCGGGGCCGACTATGTTATACCCTACAACACCACAATATGTTAGAAGCCCCCTTATGTCCAAATCCATTTTGCAAGATTTCGTTTTTGAAATTAGGATCTTGACTAGGGACATTTGCCCAACATTTTTGCACTCCGTCGGGCTGTTAGTTGTTGTAGTCCATTTACAGCTAAATATAATCCAATGGACATCCAAAATGCTAGAATTCTTCCCTGTCCTTAACTCTCTTCTCAGGCGTGTCGACTGGCTTCAATTGTGTGATCGGAAAAACATTTCTGTTTTTGGTTAATTTAAACCTCTAAATATTTTGCAATCATCTAGAATAGCAAGAAGCCCCTCTGTGTCTCCAAATTTAGACTCATCTATATGATTTGTTGTCTACGATATTTGGCTATAATCGTCAACGAAATCAGCATAAAAAAGCCAGAAGTTCAACTTTTGTGTATTTCGGATATCGCCTGTAAGTAACGCTGGTATTTTTTTCACACAAAGTCTTAACTCTAACTTTATGCGAGATTTCGTGTCCTTTGGTTTCTATTTGAGACCTTTATAACGGCTGCAAAATCAGGAAAATGTTTAGTTGTTGGTTCATTTCAACCCCCATTATATTGCGGACATCTTTGAACAATAGGCCTAGCTCTTCTGAGCCCAACCCTACCCTTGTGAAAATTTTTGTGAGGATCAGACGATATTTGCAATACTTATATAATATCCCCAACCTGTGTTGTAAGGTGAAAAAATATTACAAAATATTAAAAGTCAAATTGAAAAAATCGCATGCGATAAAAAATATGAAAAAATAAAAAAATGTCACAAAATACTACAAAATCTATATTAACATCATTATTGGCATGTTTTTCTGCGATTTTTTTAGATTTTATACTTTTATGTCAAGAGGGCATTCTGAATTGACAAAATTTGTCAAAATCGGTCCAGCCATTCTTCAGGTATATAGCATTTTAGCTAACATCCCCTTCCTTTGTATATATGTATTGTATATATTCCGCTATATATATCCGATATCTTTACTATCAGTATCTACGTAACGGTCAGAATTGACCTGTTCGGCTTTTTATGATTTCGCCGGGATTAAAAATATTCGCGGTTTGATGGAAATTTTACTTTTATTTAACACAAATGTTATGGCCTATTTCACCCACTAAATATTACCCGATGACCATCAAAATTGGAAGGCTTCTGTCCAGCCCTAAGCTCTAGAACCATGCCAACTTCCGCTTCGATTGGTCTATAATTGCGAACTGTAGAGCAGCTGCAAAATCAGGAAATTTTTCAGTTTTTGTCCATTTCCACCCCTAAATATTATGCTATCATCTCTAAGAGAAATTGGGTTCTATTCTGGCACTATCCCCACCTCCATTCTTAATTTCGTGAAGATCGGGCCATAATTGCGACCTGTAGAGTGATTACAAATTAACATAGATCGACTCAGCTCGGCGAGCTAGGAAGATCCATACACACTTTCCTATGTGGGAAACCAATATTTCGAGGTGTTACATAATTTTTGGCCCAATCAAACTTATAGCACATAGTATTGTAGGGTATAATAAAAATATTTAGATAGACCGATTCGATATATATTTTTGTGGTGGAGGTTTTATATATAAAGACACCATTCCATTTTCACACTTGCATGAATATATATCAAGAAAATCCGACAATGATTTTACATTTATCGAAAGTTCCATTATGCAATTATTTTGCTCTTGTTGCAATGGTGCAAGAAAATGCGATCTTAGTATCGTACTCGATCTAGATGTCAGCTCTAAAGCCACTGTGAGACAAATTTTGGTTGCACAAATGACATAGACCCTCTGTAGCTATAAGGCAGCTATGAGCAACCTCGAAGGAAATAGTATTAATAAAGCACACATATTCTCTCTCGACTTTTTACTTGCTATTGATTTGGCGAGAGATTATCTTACCTCTCCTAATACATGTAATATGATACGACAGAGCATGAAAGTGCGCTTCTCGTCATTGTTAGCAAAATTCACAGTAATTAGGTATCTCACTGTAGATATTACAGAAGCAAAACATCACCAACATTTTTCACTTTCTCTCTCTCTCTCTCTCTCTCTTTCACGAGAAACTTGTTTATATATTTTTATGAACTGAATGCATGAAATGCAAGAATTCGAATCCTGGCAACACGTTTTTTTTCAAAACTTTTCTTAGAATGTTAATTTTTTATATTATTTTTTAAAAAGTTAAATCTCTGGATAAAACTTTCGATTGGATAGTTTTGGCTAAGTTGATAATCCTTGGGTTATTCTGTTTGTCGTGATTACGCCAAACTCGTTGAAGGGGGTGATTAATACTACTATGTTGTACCGGTGAAGCCCCTCCATGACGTTGCAAAACCGCCAGTAGTTCTACTGAAATTCATTTGCAAAAATGGCTACGTGATTTCAGGAACGTCTTTATACTATTTCAAAGCCTCTGCTGTACCCAGAGATTTAGAAATGGCAAGAGATTTTTTCTCATACTTAACAAAACATTCACGAGCTTGTCAATCTTGATGTTATAAACAAATTTATTCCACCTTAACTACACTTTGAATGACAACAAATGATGAACATTAATTACAAATTAGATCAATTTCATAGAAACTGATTTGTGTAAGCTCCAGATTTACGTAATAAATAATTGACCACCAATAAAAATGGTGTTAAAATCGGCCGTGCCTCTCTGCATGATGCCCTTAGCGACAAAGAAAACTGAACAAGAATTAAAAATATTCCAAATTCTTCGGAGGATTTGGTACAGCAACATAGTTGAGTGTTAAATTATTATTTTGTATTTATTATCAATGGAGACTTCCATTATGTCCATGTTTTAACATTGTTTGGGATGTGAAGAAACCTCATGACCCCTATACGTAGTAATATAATACTAGCTGGTGTTGCTGCTTTAAATTTACATATGTGGAAATCTTTTTATATTCCACATCGTAACATTTTTACGTCAAAGCTACTTCCAGTTTGAAATTATTTGAATGTTTGAATATTAAATGAATAACTTCTTAATGTAATTGTGTCAAAGACATTTTTGAATTAAAATTGACTTTGATATGTAAATAATGTAATAAATTCGAAGTGATCATTTGTATAAGACGTAAATTCATTAGGAAGCGCCTTAATAAAACACATACACAAAATCGTAACTTTCTTTCTAATAAATTTCAAAAAATGGTTACAAATGTACAGAGTGAGATAAAAACATGTAAAAAAGCAGTAAGTTCGGCCGGGCCGAACTATGAATACCCTCCACCATTTGGAACGAATTAGAAAATTTTCAAAAAAATAAAATCCATTAAAAATTCTTTTAAAATCTTTAAAATATCTAATATAGGAAGGTGCCGATACGATATTTTAGACCTATAAAGACAATCTGCGTGTAAAGTACTCACAAGGAACTCCTTGTGTGGATTTTCAAAATACCGAATATCGCGGGGTATCGTTATATGGGAGCTATACGTTATCGTTAACCTATGTAGAGAATTCTCTCTCCGTTGAAAAATATGACTAAAAAAATTAAAATACCGAATATCGGGGGTACCGTTATATGAGGACTATACGATATCGTGGACTTGTATAGACAATTCTCTCTCAGGGGTGAAGTACTCACACGGAACTACTTGTGCGGATTTTAAGACAATTCCATTGAAAAGTGTGGCTAACATCATCACAATACCGAATATCGGGGGGTACAGTTATATGGGGGATATACTATATCGTGGACCTATATAGACAATTCTTTTTGAGGGGGTAAAATTCTCACAAGGGACTCCTTTTGTGGAATTTCAGACAATTCCATTTAAAAAATGTGAATACAATTACCAAAATACCAAATATCGGGGGTACCGTTATATGGGCGCTATACAATATGGTGTACCTACATAGATAATTCTCTGCCGAAGTATAAAGTACCCACAAGGAACTCCTTGTGTGGATTTTCAGACAATTCCATTGAAAAATGTGGCTAAAATCATCAAAATACCGTATAACGTGAGGGTACCGTTATATGGGGTCTATACGATATTGTGGACCTATTTAGATAATTCTCTGCCGAGGTATAAAGTACCCACAAGGAACTTCTTGTGCGGATTTTCAGACAATTCCATTGAAAAATGTGGCTAAAATCATCAAAATACCGAATATCGGGGGTACCGTTATATGGGGGCTATACGATATCGTGGACCGATATAGCCCATCTTCGAACTTGACCTGCCTGCAGACAAAAGAGAGATCTGTGCACAATTTTAGCTTCCTATCTTAATTCATTTAGACTGTAGCGTGACTACAACAGACGGACAGACGGACGGACAGGGCTAAATCGTCTTAGAATTTTACTCTGATCAAGAATATATGTACTTTGTTGGGTCTAAAATGATTATTTCGATGAGTTACAAACGGAATGACGAACTTAATATACCCTCCATACTTTTTTTGGTGGAGGGTATGAAAAACTGCAACAAAGTCAAACGCGTTAATTATACCCTACACCACAAGGTGGTCAGGGTGTTATGTCTTTGTACATTTGTTTGTAACAGGCAAAAGGAAACGAGATAGACCCATAGTTCCTTTTGATGATCTGCATAGAATCACATTCTGAGTCGATTTATGCATGTCCGTCCGTCTGTCCGTCCGCCCGCCTGTTCATGTATTTTTGTGAACAAAGTACAGTTCGCATTTATTACCCGATACAGATGAAATTTTGCACAAATCATTTATTTGGCCCAAGGACGAACCCTATTGACATTGGAGATAATCTGTAAAAATTTAGATATAGCTCCCATATATATCTTCGTCTGATTTGCCTTTTATTGTACACCAAACGTGTAATATCAGCGCGAATAGTATGGAATTTTGCACATACAACCTAATTAGGCCTGAAAATAAGTATGCCAAATTTGATCGAAATCGGTTCAGATATAGCTATAGCTCCAATATATATTGTTCATCTGATTTGTTATTTCAGTCCTCCGCAGCCGTAATATGCACTCTGTAACAACAATATTTGGGGTAATATATCAAATACAGCTCAGAAATACCTTTGCTAAATTTTATCGAGATCGGTACGCATTTGGATATATCTCCCATATATAACTTCGTCCGATTTACCTTTTGTTGTGCCCCAAACGTCTAATATTTGCCCAAACGAGATGAAATTTGGCACTTACGACCGAATTGAGTCTAGAAGCTAGTATGTTATGTTGTTACCCACAGCCGTAATATGCACTCCGTAACAACGATATTCAGGGAAATATATGAAATACAGCTCAGAAATATCTTTGCCAAATTTTATCAAGATCGGTTCAGATTTGGATATAGCTCCCATATATATCAAATGGACAATACAAGTCCGAATTTAAAAGATACAAATGCTTTGGCATATTTAGTCTTTTGAACTTTAAATTATAATTATAATCATAGCTTAACTCTTAATTGTTATGTGGAGCTATACTAAATTAGCAAAGTGTCGTAGGGTATAATAAAGTCGGCCTCGCCCGACTTTAAGACTTTCTTTACTGGTTTTTACAATTAAATTTTATTGAATGAAAGCAAAAAATGTCGGAAATAGCATCAAATTTTAGAATAAGTTTAGATTTGTTCGAATTGGTCATCTTTTGGCACGAATTATGGCCTTCAAACGGCCAATGAAACCGTCACACGCTGCCCGAATGTTGCTCTGCGGTATTTTGGCCCATTCCCGGCGAAGCGCTGATCGACACTTTGGTGTTTTTTAGCGCCAACCTTACTTTCCAAAAATCTCCAGAAACAATAGTCCAAAGGATTGGTATCCGGAGATTTTGGTGGCCATTGTGCGCTGGAAATGAAGCGAGGAACCTCATTTTGTAGGAATTCTTGGGTGGTGCGTGCCGAGTGTGATGGTTTTGAGACCTGTTGGAATGTCCAAGGTCTGCCTCCAAAATGTTTGCATGCCCTAGCCTTTACTACACCCTCCAGAATGTTTTCGCAATAATATCCGGCATTTATTCTGATGCCATGGTCGATTAATACGAGCGAAGAGTGACCATCGGCAGTTATGTCGCACCACACTTTAGCTCTTTTAGGTCTATTGTCTTTCTGTTGCGGTGTAAGTTTTTGCACATTTTGGAATTTCAATGGCTTCACCCCTTCCTCTCATTTTTCAATATTTGCCGAATGGAATATTGCAATATGTTCAACACACAAGCCATTTTTCGACCACTGCGACACGGGTTTCGATCAAGTCGCTTCATTACTTTTCGAATCAATTTTGCTGATGTTGCTGTTTTCTTCCGCCAAATTTCTTAATATCGGGCTACGCTACCAGTATCACTGAAAGGAGCGATGGTACGAGACACAAAGGATTTAGTCACATTTAAATGCTGGAGTGCTCTAACGATAGCCACTTGTGGTTTTCCACCCAAATATAAAGAAATCACACTATCACGCTTGAGTCTAATCACGAATAACTTTTTTTCTGGAAAATTCTCACCAAAATGCTTTTGTACGCTTGTAAACAATATAATGAGCTGTCACTGGAATAATTATAACAGCTGTCGAACGAGTGGCTTAGAAATTACAGCGGTCTGAAATTGGTTGCAGTTTTTCCATCTCACCCTGTATAGAAGAATATCCCCTTGTATTCATAAAACGAAGGGTACAATAATGATGATGTTTTTAGCAAATTACTTGAGTTAATCAGCAAATTTGCCTGGAATTTAACCGATAATTAATATTCTCTTCTCATTTTCAGAAAAATGTATGTTCTTAGAATAAGATGGACTGACTTCCCCCCCATCCAAGAAATTACTTGTGTTTCATTTACTTGATTCAACATTTCATAAAACTTATGTCAATCAGCTGTCAACTGTAGTACAAAACATATATTTTTATTCGAGTCACCCAACGCGAGATCTACTTTACTTTCCGCAACTATATCAGGCGGGTGCGCATAGTTGTATGTGCGAGTATGGCTTTGCTGGCTACTACAATAATTGATCGATCGGCTACGTCAAAAACAACGCCGAAAACAAAACTAAAAAAAACACTTTCCTACGTCACGTTCCACCCAAAACAGGTTGAGTGGTCGAAAAAAAGTTTTATTATTGTTTTCAACCACAAGTTGTTCGTACGATCGTTCGCTCACTCGCACGACAACGTCAGACACACGCCCGAAACATCACTTATTTAAATGTGGAATGAATTCCAAATAATTAAATCGTCAAATTAACATAAATCGGAAGCATAAAACTATTTCGTTTTTTTTTCTTTTTGTTTTGCTTCTCTCTTTATTAATTTAATTCCTGGATTACAGTTTTGGTCATAGCCGGGTGACAGCAACTACATTTCTAGTTTCTCATAGTTTCGAGCTAAACAAAAATTCTATTGAACACCTTTGTTCTGGCCTTTATTTGTCTTCTTTTAGCTGGCAGCAAGGTGTTAATTAATACATCCATAATAATTGTAAATATTTGCGAAAAAATAAGAAAAACAAAACTACAGACAAACTAACATCTCTTCCACATGAATTGTTTACTTTTCTAACAGAATGACTTTGAAATATTGTTAGCCAAAATTACTAAAAAAAGAAGAGAATATTTGCTAAAGATAAACTCTAATCAGTATTTGGCAGATTCTAGTAGTCATTGAATACAGCTTATTCTCTATTGAATATCAGTTGAAAACTATGAAGGCCAGCAAGATGTACTCACCTCAACGATATTTATTTTCTAAGGTAAAGTGTCTACAAAATTATTAAAGTCAAACTGCGGGGTATAATTTGTATTCAATATCATAAAATTATTCAATTGAAATACATTAATTTTAACAAAATTTCGATAAATCATAATTATAAGTAAAGAAGAAATAACAAAAAGTAGTAACTTCGGCCGGGTCGAACTTTCAATACCCTCCACCATAAGGAACAAAGACATAGAAGTATAAAGATAACATAGTCCTGTCATGAGCTGTTATCTAGATAGTATAGACACAAACCAGTTGCTCAGAATGCATTTTGTATAGTCTTTACCATTTTCGATTTTTGTATGGAAA
This sequence comes from Musca domestica, assembly GCF_030504385.1. Taxonomy (NCBI): domain Eukaryota; kingdom Metazoa; phylum Arthropoda; class Insecta; order Diptera; family Muscidae; genus Musca; species Musca domestica. The sequence goes on from NW_026712114.1 coordinate 41,175,441, forward strand.
TTGAAAAAAAAAAACACACACGTTGATATATTAATCTGTAAAAATCATCAAAATACCGTATGCAGGGAGGTACCGTTATATGGAGGCTATACGAAGACCTTGACCCGCATAGGCAATTTTTCGTCACAGATTGAAGTACTCATAACGAACTATAAATACGAAATTTGAAATAATTTCGGTGAATAGTGTTGCAAAAATCATCAAAATCCCGAATATAGATTTGTACCGCCAGTTGTATGGGGCCCATACGATATCGTGGACCTATATAAAAAATTCTCTTCCAGAAGGAAATTACTCAGAAAGAAATCATTGTGTGAATTTTCAGACAATTCTATTGGAAAATGTGGCTAAAATCATCAAAATACCGCATATCGGTGGTACCGTTATATGTGGGCTATACGATATCGTATATAGATAATTCTCTTCTAGAGGATAAAGTACTCACAAGGAACTCTTTGTGAGGATCTTCAGACAATTCCATTGAAATCATAAAAATAACGAATATCGGGAGGTACCGTTATATGGGGACTGTACCAGAACGTGGACCGATATATCTCATTTTCAATACCAACCATCCTAGACACAATACAAATTGCTCTGCTAAATTTTGGTGCTCTACGTCAAATAATGTGGGCTGTATCTTGATTTCAACTGATTATGAATATATATACTTTACAGCGTCTACGACGAATATTTAGGGATGTTACAAACGGAATGACAAAGTTAATATGGAGGGTATTCCAAAGTGGAGGGTATAAAAATGGGCTCGGGGTAAAGTCATTGAAATTCCAAAAAGTGCAAGAACTTACACCGCATTAGAAAGAAAATAGACTCAAAAGAGCTAAAGAGTTGCTTCGCTTGGCCGAATGTGGTGAACTGCCGAATTTGGTTTTCTCCGATGAGAAAACATTCGTTGTCCAGCAGTTTGTAAACAAACAAAATGATCGTGTTTACTTGCCAAAGAGGTCAGCTGAAAATGTGCACCTTCGATTGGCCACCAGAACTCAAGCGCCTGCCATGGTGATTGTGTGGGCCGCCATAACTGCCGATGGTCGCTCTCCGCTCGTATTAATCAGAATAAATGCTGAATTTTATATCGTAAAATAGTATTAAAGCCTTGGGCACGCAAACATTTTGGCAGCAGACCTTGGACATTCCAACAGGACTCAGCACCATTGCACTCAGCACGCGCCACCCAGGAAGTTACAAAATGAAGTTCCTCGCTTCGTTTCCAGCGAACAATGGCCACCAAAATCTCCGGATACCAATCCGTTGGACTATTGTGTCTGGAGTATTTTGGAAAGTAAGTTTGGCACTAACAAATAGTGTCGATCACCTCAAACAAGCGCTTCGCCGGGAATGGGCCAAAATACCGCAGAGCAACATTCGGGCAGCGTGTGACGGTTTCATTGGTCGTTTGAAGGCCATAATTCGTGCCAAAGGTGACCAATTCGAACAAATCTAAACTTATTCTAAAATTTTATGCTATTTCCCATAATTGTTGCTTTCATTCAATAAAATTTTAAAAAATGTAAAAATTAAGGCGTTCGACTTTGTTGTAGTTATTTATCTCTCCCTGTATATCTCTAAGATACCAGTCATAAGGCTGAGTGCATACAAATCTTAAATGGAGGGTATCTCCAATGACCTTAGCCTTCTTCATCTCGTTCAGACATTACGCTCACACATGTATGAATTGGATGGTAACACAAAAGAGTATTTCAAGAAGTACGAATAGAGAGAAATTTGGTACATTCCCTCATCTAAGACGGTAACGATAATTATTCGGATTCAATCACCGAAAACACTTTTTTCCAATTTCTATATGAAAGTAAAATTTTTATTATTCCTCATCAAATATGGTGGCATATCTTCTCTTCCCATCAGATGTAATATTTTACTCAGACAACAGCAACAACTATGTTATAACTTTCACAAGTTGATATATTAATCACGATTATAAATCTGACAAAATCTATTGTTTAAAGTTTTTTTTTTCATATAAAGCGTGATTGCATTTTCATGTACTTTGGAAATTATTCGTAGCGTTTGATCGCTTTAACCGCCTTTTGACGACCGTTTGTGTGATTAGACAAAATGTGTTTGAAATTACAATTAGAATATAAAACTGTTCGTTTTTGAAAGGAAATTTTTTTAGGGTTTTCCCCTCTCTTAATTGTCGACCCTCCATGGGATCTATAGAGGCAAAAGTAATTTGAGATTTGCCCCTTTTTTCAAAAGGGTACAACATTGTACAATTTATTAACGAAAGGGTCAGTTGCAATCAAGAATCGTCATGATGATGATGATGATCATTATTGTTGTTTGGATACATGATGATGATCATTGTTGGTGATGAGTTTTTTGTTTGGTATGACCGGTTAGTAGGTTGGTTTGTTGGTTGCTCGGCCGTTTGGTTAAAATCCAGCCACTCACTCTGCCATCCATACGACTGAGCAGGTTTGGTCTCTCGAATTGGTTGTGTAGTATATTGTGCGGGGCAGCTAAGACAACATGTTGGCTGTAAATGTTGGCCATATAAATATGGAGACGAGTTATTTAAAAGCTTTAGTTGAGTCTGAACGATCGTTGAGTTTAAATTGTAAGCGAAAAGAATCCAAGTGAATTTTTACTTTGTATCGGTGGTGATTTTTTGTAATTTATTTTGAAAACTGACCGCTTGACTTGGTTTCTTTGTGAAGACCAGTTTTTTGTCCATCGCTTCTTTGTGGTAAATGCAATTACAAGAAAACTTAATAATGTATTTGAAATTGTTATTATGCAATAATTAATGATAATTACAATCCGTGCAAAGTGGTCGTGTTCTCTCTTTATTTTCTTTTGTTCTGCAAAGAGCCCGTTTTTAAGTTTTAGTCGTTTTTTGAATCTCTTGATTGTCTTCAGTCTATGCCAAGTAATCAAGAAGGTCACTTGAATATATCGAAATCATCATCTAGTGTTATAGTGATCAATCTTCAGTAAAAAAAAACAACAATAACAACAACATGATGATAAATAATAAAATTAAATGTAATTTTAATGTCAATCAAATGTCTTAGTAATTTGTACTAATTAGTTCTTCTCGTGGCTTTTAAGAAAAAGGTGCAATATAAAAACGCCATAAACAAATCATCAACGCTAAAGATGACTGGCCGATTAATTCAAAATAGAAAAAAACTTATTTTAAATGTCTCAAGGTATAATTTTGAATGTATGGCGGGGCATGAATAAATTTATGAAATCATAAAAAAAACCGATGACCGTTGACATTCTTCAGATGATGAAGCTGGTAAGCTAGAGAGGGCTGTCCAATGGCAGTTATCTAGCTATGTTTATTTAAAAAATCAACGCAAAATTAATTTTAAAATGCTAAAATATTCATAATTTAAAATAATCATAATTAGAGAGAAGAAATAACATAAATTATGATTGAAAACCTATCAAAAAAGGAAAAAAAAACTAAAGAATTTAAGGAAGCAAAATTTGGATGGCAGGTCTTTTTATACCCTACAACACTTTGTGTTGGGGGTATTATAAGTTTGATTGGGCCAAAAATTATGTAACTCCAGGAAATATTGATTTCCCACATAGGAAAGTATATATGGATCTAGCTATGTATATCCGTCCGTCTGTCCATGTTAATTTGTAATCACTCTACAGGTCGCAATTATGGCCCGATCGGCAAGAAATGTAAAATGTAGGTGGGGTTAAGGTCAGAATAGAACCCTATTTCTTTTGGAGATGATCGAATAATATTTAGGGGTTGAAATGGACCAAAAACTGAAAATTTTTCCTGATTTTGCAGTTGCTCTACAGGTCACGATTATAGACCAATCGAAGCGAAAGTTAGCATGGGGCTAGAGCTTTGGGCTGGGCAGAAGCCTTCCAATTTTGATGATCATCGGGTTATATTTAGTGGTTGAAATAGACCTTAGTGATAAATAAAAGTCAAATTTTCCATTAAACAGCGAATATTTTTAATCCCGGCGGAATCACAAATAGACGAACAGGTCAATTCTGACCGTTACGTAGATGTCGATAGTAAAAATAACGGATATATATAGCGAAATATATACAATGTATATATACAAAGAAAGGGGATGTTAGCTAAAATGCTTATATCTCCAGAATTGCTTGAGCGATTTTGACAAATTTTGTAAATTTAGAATGCTTCTTTGGCATAAAACTATAAAATCTAATTAAATCGCATAAAAAGATTCTAATAATGATGTTAATATAGATTTTGTATTATTTTGTGACATATTTTTATCTTTTCATATTTTTATCGCATTCGATTTTTTCAATTTGAATAATAATATTGAAGTGTATATTTTGTAATATTTTTTCACCTTACAACACAGGTTAGGGTTATTATATACAGATTGCAATTATCCTCCGATCCTCACGAAAATTTTTACAATGGTAGGTTTGGGCTCAGAAGGGATAGGCCTTTTATTTTCAAAGATGTCCGCAATATATTTAGGAGTTGAAATGGACCAACAACTAAAAATACTACTGATTGTGCGGCCGTTAAAAAGGTCACAAATAGAAACAAAAGGACACGAAATCTCGCATGAAGTTCGAGTTAAGGACAGCGGGTAGAATGGACCACTACTTTTGTGTGGAAAATTACCAACATTACTTTCAGGAGACATCCGAAATACACAAAAGGCGAACTTCTGGCTTTTTTGCTGATTTCGTTGACGAATATAGCCAAATATCGTAGATATACAGAGGGGCCTCTTACTTTCGCAAAATATTTCGGGGTTCAAATGAACCAAAAGCAGAAAAAAAATCCTGATTACACAATTTAATCCAATCGACACGTCTGAGAAGAGAGTTAAAGACAAAGAAGAAGTCTAGCCTATTGGATGACCATTGGATTATATTTAGCTGTAAAATGGACCACACACCTAAAAGCACGACGGTGTGCGTAAATATTGGTCAAATGTCCCTGGTGACATAATTTCAAAAGCGAAATCTTTCAAAATGGATTTGGACATTAAGGGGGCCTCTAACATATTGTAGTGTTGTAGGGTATCACATGGTCGGCCCCGCACTACTATAGCCTTTGCTTACTTGTTAAAATTTATATTAGACGACACGGATAAATAATTTTCAAAATATTCATAATAAGAAAATATATCATTAGACATATACAAGAAAAGGCTGAAAATAGAAGAATACGGAATTTAAAGAAAAATATTTTAAAAACTTTAGAAGCTGTATTTTGAGCATATTTCTTACATTTTATGTCTTAAATGGGTTTGTGGTCTAAACTATATTTAGGAATGAAGCCAAGTAGAACCAAAGTTCAAGTGGAATATACAATTTACATGTAGGCTCTTTATATCCATAGCAAGTTAAATATTTTCAGTAGGAACTTTTTTCATTGTTTAAAGGTTACATTAAGAAAGGAATTTCCCACGAAGGAATCGGCAAGTGACCTCAATATAAAATTTACAAATTTAGCTCTGACCCACCCATTCCCGGCGAAGCGCTTGCTTGAAGTGATCGACGCTTTGGTATTTTTTAGTGCCAACCTTGCTTTCCAAAATACTCCAGACACAATAGTCCAACGAATTGATATCCGGGGATTTCGGTGTCCATTGTGCGCTGGAAATGACGCGAGGAACCTCATTTTCTAACCATTCTTGGGTGGCGCCTGCTGAGTGCGATGGTGCTGAGTCCTGTTGGAATGTCCAAGGTCTGCGGCCAAAATGATTGCGCGTACCCAAGCCTTTAATACACCCTCCAGAACATTTTCGTGATAATATTCGGCATTTATTCTTATGTCACGGTTGATTAATACGAGCGGAGAGCGACTTTCGGCTGTTATGGTGGCCCACATTATTACCATGACCGGCGCTTGAGTTCTGGTGGCCAAACGAATGTGCACATTTTCAGCTGATCTCTTTGGCAAGTAAACACGATTATTTTGTTTGTTTACAAACAGCTGGACAATGAATGGTTTCTAATCGGAGAAACCCAAATTCGGCAGTTCACCATTTTCGACGAAGCAAAGCAACTCTTTAGCTCTTTTGAGTCTATTTTCTTTCGGTTGCGGTGTAAGCTCTTGCACTTTTTGGAATTTCAATGGCTTTAACCCGAGCTCATTTTTCAATATTTGCCGAATGGAATATTGCGATATGTTCAGTGCATTTTTCGGCCAATGCGACGCGGGTTTCGATCAAGTCACTTCTTTGCTTTTCGAACCATTTCTGCTGATGTTGCTGTTTTCTTCAGTCCACTTCCTTGACGTCGGGCTAAAGATTTATTCACATTTAAATGCTGGAGTGCTCTAACGATAGCCACTTGTGGTTTTCCAGCCAAATAAAAAGAAATCACACTATCACGCTTGAATTCCATGATGAATAAGTTTTTTCCTGGAAAATTCTCACCAAAATGCTTTTGTACGCTTGTAAATAATATAATGAGCTGTCACTGGAATAATTTTAACAGCTGTCGGACTAGTGGCTTGGTTGCAGTTTTTTCGTCTCACCCTGTATTGTCAACTCAATTTTTCTGAGTTTCCTAACCAACATTTGGCAATCGTCACTACCCATCTAACTTTTTTCCGAGGGCTCTAATATCCGCTTTTTTGTAAAGATTTTCCACCGTTTTTCATGAAAAGATTCAGAGTAATCTGCACATACTCGTTTCCTTTGTTTTGTTTGAAAAAAAAAAAAGAAACAAAGCAAAACAGTAAGAACCGGCGTCAGCAGAGAGTTTACTCTTTTTTGACGAAATTTTTTAGATTTTAGATTTTCTTTCTGAATTTCGGATCAAACATCCGAAAATATTACGAATTTCTTATCAAACATACAAAAATGTTCCGAATTTGGTACGAAATTCAAATGTCCTTCCCAATATTTTTCCGAAAAAAATGGTCAGAATCTTGGGCAATCTCACACAATTTTGCTCCGAATTCGACATCAGAATCGGAAACTTGTGCAGAGTTATTTTCCGAATTCGGAAAAAAATTGGGAAAAATGTTAGCTGGGTACTTACAAATACTAGCTTATTATTTTTAAAAGGCTATGTCACCCGAAATAGATATTCATTCTTTAGCCACTTTTAGTCGAAAAAATAACAATTTCGACCAAATTATTATTATTTAGTCGACCAAATCTATCATTTTGTTAACAATAATTTTAAAAAATGCTTTATGCAGATATCAATCTATTTCTAAAATCGAATTTTAAAGCTTTTTGGTTTATGTAAATTTACACATATTAATACTACTATACTATCAATATTGTTTTTTTTACTAAATTTATTATTATTATTATTTTATTTATTATTTTATGTATTTTTCCTACTTTCAGATAATAGAAAAAAAAACATTCCCAACATTTTCAATATGAAGAGCTTCATTTGCTTTGCTGTTGTTTTGGCTTTCATTGCCGCTTCCAGTGCCACCACTGTGAGAAATTGTGCCAAAAGTGAGTTCGCATAAATTCCATTCACGTTTGAATAAAAATAAATAAATATTTGATTATCCCCTTCTCCTTTTGCAGCCAAAGCACGTCTTGTGGAAAATGGTGATGTAAGCATCACAAATTGTCCAAAATCAAAGTGTACTCTCAAACGCAATACAGAACCTGAAATTCAAATTAAAATTGTACCAAATCGTGATTTCAAAGAATTGAATTCGGATATTCAAGGTATTCTGTTGGATGTTCCATTGCCATTCCCCGGCTACTATGGCACCAGTGCCTGTCCTCACATCTACGATGCTGAGGGTAAAAATCAAGTAGGCTGTCCCCTGAAGGCTGGCGAAACTTATCTGTACAAGAATAGTTTTAAGATTTTACCCATCTACCCCACGGTCAGTCTGACAATTCATTGGGGTTTGGGCGACAAAGAGGGTGATGCGGTTTGTTTCGAAATACCAGCAAAAATCAAAGCTTAAATGTGTTATAAGTTAAAATTTAGTTGTTAAGTTTTAAGTTAAGTTGCATAACTAGTTGTAGTAGATCTCAGATGAAAACTATTATTCAATATGCTAAAATTATGGTTGGATAAATTTGTTAAAAAATTGTATGAAATCCATTTTAGTTTGACACATATTCCATATTGGAGATTCAATTGAGCGCCTTAAATTTATTAGCCATTGAGGTGGCCAATGCTGACAATGTTTGTCAGAGAAATAGAACCATTGAAAGGCATTGAAGGCAGTCCTCATTTTTTGTTTATTTTATTGTACATAAATCAAAGGAAAGCAACATCTTTTAATAGGTACATATACATCCATATATTTTACAAATCAACGAATTGTTCAGTAATATTGTTAAATAAATATATATAAATAAATATAAGAAATATATAAGAAAAATATATATATAATAAATTTAATTTTAATAACATTATTTTTTTATTAAATCCAAAATGCATCAATATTCTCGTGAGTTGCGAAGCATATTCAGTGGCTAAAAGTCAAAATACCCGGCTATAACAAATATATAACAAATATAAAAGCACCTAAGTTCGGACGACGTGAAGTATGCATTAGGAACTCCAATCACGGAATTTGAAATTATTCCGGTGAAAAGTGTTACTAAAATCATCGGAATATCGATTATCAGGAGGTATCATTATATGGGGGCTATACGAAGATGCGGACCTGCATTTGCAAGGCAATAGTATCCATTACCAACCTTAAATACGAAATTTGAAACAATTCCGTTCTACAATTTCTCTAATACCAAAAAATACGGAATATTGGGAGGTACAGTTATATAGGGGCTATACGAAGACACGGACCTACATAAGTAATTTTTTGTCATACTCTCTAATACCCATCAAAATCTTCCAATACGAAATTTAAAACAATTCCGGTCTATAGTGTCACTTAAGTCATCAAAATACCAAATATTGAGTTATATTCGTGCTATACATAAACGTAGACCGACATGACCCATTTAGGAACTTAACCTGCCTACTGGCAAAATACACATGTGTGCCTTCTATCTTAATTCGTCCGAAAGATAGGAATTTGTCAATTTCATATCTGGAAAAAATCTGATACAAATGTGGAAAATGTTTAAATGTGCGCAATTTACCGAAGTTCCCAAAAATATTTTGTATGTGCAAAATTTAAAGAAACGAGCACTTATTTAGAAGTCTATAGGAATAATTGTTAGTCAACAGATGGAGTGGACTAAATATCCGTAAGATAGACATAAATATAGATACACGAAGTTTGATTAAAATCGCAGACTACTTACACATAATTATTCAATATGAAGGAGGTACCAGAAGAAGGTGGCCGAAAAATTCCGTATTATCATCAGATCTCTAGCTGAGAGACATATTTAGATAAACCAAGTTTGAAAAAATCGCTGACTTGTTTCGCATGGTATGAGAGACATAATTAAGATTAATTCAAAATGTTGACCCTTTGTCGGGAAGGTACCACAAGGAGTAACCCGATATGTTCCATCTTCACACCAGATCTTGTGTTAGTGGAAATTTTGGAATGTGTGAAGCTTAACATGTATCGAATGCTTATTTCGCATTTTATGATAGTTTGGGTTATTCCAAATGTTGACCCGTTGTAGGGGGTTACCAGAAGGAGTTGTCCTAAATATTCCATCTTCACACCAAATTTGGTTTTAGTATTCAGGATGAGATGAAAAACCGACAGTTAAAATTATTCCAGTGACAGCTCATTATATTGTTTGCAAGCGTACAAAAGCATTTTGGTGAGAATTTATATTTGGCTGGAAAGCCACAAATGGCTATCGTTAGAGCACTGCAGCATTAAAATTTGTATAAATCATTTGTGTCTCGTATCATCGCTCGTTACCGTGATACTGATAGAGTAGTCCGACGTCAAGGAAGTGGACGGAAGAAAACATCAACATCAGCAGAAATGGTTCGAAAAGGAAAGAAGCGACTTGATCGAAACCCGCGTCGCAGTGGCCGAAAAATGGCTCGTGAGCTGAACATATCGCAATATTCCATTCCAAATTCCAAATATTGAAAAATGAGCTCGAGGTAAAGCCATTGAAATTCCAAAAAGTGCAAGAACTTACACCCAACGGAAAGAAAAGAGTTGCTTCGCTTGGCCGAAAGTGGTGAACTGCCGAGTTGGTTTTCTCCGATGAGAAAACATTCGTAGTCCAGCAGTTGTAAACAAACAAAATGATCGTGTTTACTTGCCAAATAGGTTAGCTGAAATTGTGCACCTTCGGTTGGCCACCAGAACTCAAGCACCGGCCATGTTAATTGTGTGGGCCGCCATAACAGCCGATGGTCGCTCTCCGCTCGTATTAATCAACCGTGGCATCATAATAAATGCCGAATATGATAGCGAAAATATTCTGGATGGTGTATTAAAGCCTTGGGCACAGACCTTGGACATTCCAACAGGACTCAGCACGCGCCACCCAAGAATGGTTACAAAATGAGGTTCCTCGCTTTATTTCCAACGCAAAATGGCCACCAAAATCTCCGGATACCAATCCGTTGGACTATTGTGTCTGGAGTTTTTTTGGTAAGCAAGGTTTGCACTAAGAAATGCCAAAGTGTCGATCACATCAAGCAAGCGCTTCGCCGGGAATGGGCCAAAATATCGCAGAGCAACGTTCGGGCAGCGTGCGACGGTCTCATTGGCCGCTTGAAGGCCATAATTCGTGCTAAAAGTGACCAATTCGAACAAATCTAAACTTATTTTAAAATTGATGCTATTTCCGACATTTTTTGCTTTCATCCAATAAAATTTAAAAAATATAACAGTTTGTTTTTATCTCATCCTGTATGTTTAGTCTCATTCTTTGGCGGAATGTATATTCGTAAGTCCTTTATATGTACACAAATTTATTATTTATACCCTACAACACTATGTGTTGGGGGTATTATAAGTTTGATTGGGCCAAAAATTATGTAACACCACGAAATATTGATTTCCCACATAGGAAAGTATATATGGATCTTCCTATCTCGCCGAGCTGAGTCGATATAGCTATGTATGTCCGTCCGTCCGTCCGTCTGTCCATGTTAATTTGTAATCACTCTACAGGTCGCAATTATGGTCCGATCCTCACGAAATTGAAAATGGAGGTAGGGTTAATGTCAGAATAGAACCCTTTTTGGTGATGATCGCATAATGTTTAAATGAAATGTTGAAATGGACCAAAAACTGAAAAATTTCCTGATTTTGAAGTTGCTCTACAGGTCACAATTATAGACCAATCGAAAGTGAGCACGGGGTTAGAGCTTTGGGTTGGGCAGAAGCCTTTTAATTTTGATGGTCATTGGGTAATATTTAGTGGTTGAAATAGACCATAGCATTTGGGATAAGTAAAAGTCAAATTTTCCATTAAACCGCGAATATTTTTAATGCCGGCGAAATCACAAATAGACGAACAGGTCAATTCTGACCGTTACGTAGATGCCGATAGTAAAAATATCGGATATATATAGCGAAATATATACAATGTATATACAAAGGAAGGGGATGTTAGCTATAATGCTTATATGTCCAGAATGGCTGGAGCGATTTTGAGTTGTCATAAGGGTAGTTTTAGGCTCAGAATGGCAAGGCCTATTGTTTTCAAAGATGCCCGAAATATATTAAGGGTTTAAATGGACCAACAACTAAAAATTTTTCTGATTTTGCAGCCGTTATAAAGGTCACAAATAGAAACCAAAGGTCACGAAATCTCACATGCAGTTAGAGTTTAGGACAGCGGGTAGAATGGACCACTACTTTTGTGAGAAAAAAAAAAAACAAAAATTTGCATTTTACTGAAACGTTGAAAATAACATACAGACGATATCCAAAATACACAAAAAGGCGAACTATTGACATTTTGTACTGATTTCGTTGTCGAATATATCCAAATATCATAGACAAGCAAATCATATAGATGGGTCTAAATTCAGAGGTACAGAGGGGCCTCTTGCTTTTAGAGATGATCGAAAAATATTTAGGGGTTCAAATGTACCAAAAACAGAAAATTTTTCCTTATCACACAATTGAAACCAATTTTGAATGAGAAGAGAGTAAAGGACAGGGAAGAAGTGTAGCATTTTGGATGATCATCGGATTATATTTAACTGTAACTAACAGGACGACGGTTTGCGTAAGTATTAGGCAAATGTCCCTAGTCCAAAAGGTCTATAACACAATTTCAAAAGCGAAATCTTCCAAAATGGATTTGGACATAAGGGGACTTCTACCATTATGTAGTGTTGTAGGGTGTCACATGGTCGGCCCCGCACGACTATAGCCTTTGCTTACTTGTTTATTATTTAAAATAAGTTTACCTTCAATTTATTTTATCATGGAAGTTGGTTAGCCAATCCTATAAAAATCAAAAGAAAGATATCGTAATGATCTTCGTCAAGCTCTCATTGAAAGTCCTTTCATTTGTACTACTCTCTATAGACATATAATTAATATTTCTTTTTTTTTTGTAATCCTTGTCCTTGTTATAAATGAAAAACTAACTATTTTTGCCTTCTTTCTGATGGATTGCCATGTCACAATTATTAATGTCTCCAGCCATGGACATCAATAGCTGTGACAATTCATTTCAAATTTATTTATAATAATCATAATAAGTGTTAATTGAAAAAAATAAATCGTTTTATTCAAAATCAATAAAAATGGGAAATACATGGGCTGCTGCTTGCCTGCAATTCAGCGTTTGCTTTAACATAAAATACAGTGTTTTTATAATTTTTTATTAATAATTTACGTGTATAGATGCTATCGGCCTTCATTTAAACATTTAATAATTGTTTAGTAATTACTTTATAACATGCAAATATAATTTTTTTTTTTGTTTGGTTATTTTTTTATCGATTGCTGACATTTACATAAAAACTTGTAGATTGTTGATTTTTACAAAAAAAAGAAACATTATGCGATAAAATATTTTGTTTACTAGTTTTGTTTGCTTGTATTTTTAGGGGAAATATCTTGATGAGTCTTTTTTCACATTGTTTTTTAATTTATATTCGCCTTGTGATTATATAAATTATTTTTTTTATATATAATCATCATCATTGCCGTTGGCATGTGGATTCTGCTCCCTTTCCAAATCGTTAAGCCAATTGTCGTTTGTAATTTGAAAATGCCTGAAATTGTAGAGGGGTAAGCGACGCCATCTGTAGTTCAAATTAACATCTGGGTTATTTCCATTGCGGGAGGTCAGCTGCTCGTTCATATTCGCAGATTGTTTATCATTCCTTTGGTGTTTTCCATTTTCACTTAATCTTTTGAGGAGTAGATTTTCCAATTTAAGAATTTTCTCATTGTTGGTTTCATTGTTGAAATCGTTTGATGTCTTGGATGTATCGCTATTTTTTGCAGCACTTGTGTCATAGGAGCCTTTCACATTATCCTCAGTGCTATCGTAGGGCTGAAAGGAAATGTTATAAAGAAATGAATGATTATTTAGTATTTGTGAGAAAAATTCGAATATATCATAGAAGAATAATGTTATTTAAACATTTGGTTTTGCTCCCTTACCTCCTTTATAGCATTCAAATCAGCAAAGTCCACTTCATTAACCAGTTTTTTGTCCATATGCTGTAATTTGTTATTTCCGGAACGCTTACCATGGGCTAATTGAAAACAATGTAATATAAGTTTTGATACATATTTTTAATATTTTTCATAAAAATACTTACCACCCCAACAAGAGTGTCCGTATTCCAAACATGATCCTATTTTTTTTTTTAATAACAACAATTCAATTAAATATTTTTGTAACAAGAAAGACTTTTCACAAACAAGAACATTTAGAAATAAAAACCTTGTTGCACCAAATTCATAACGGAAAAGTACTTTGTAATGTTTTTCACAAAAATAACGTTTATTTGACTAAAAAGTTCAAAAATTAGCTTTTTCAATATACATACAATAATGAATTTGCAAAGTTTAATCTAGATGGCGCCAGGTAAAATTCTTTAATTTTTATATAGGACAGGTGTTAAGTGGAAATAGCATGGGAGGTACCGTTATATGGGGGCTATACGATGACTTGGACCTGCACAGACAATTTTCTGTCATAGGCTGTAGTATCCATTACGAACATCAAATACCAATTTTTAAACAATTCCGGTGAATAATGTCGCTAAAATCATCAAAGTACCGAAAATCGGGAAGTACCGTTATATGGGGCCTATACGAAAACGTGGTCCTGCACAGACAATTTTCTGTCTTCGGCTGCAGTATCCATTACGAACTTCAAATACCAAATATTTAACAATTCCGGTAAATAATGTTGCTAAAATCATCAAAATACCGAATATGGGGAGGTACCGTTATATGTGGGCTATAAGAAGACGTGGACCTGCACAGACAATATTCTGTCATAGGCTGTAGCATCATTACGAACTTCAAATACCAAATTTGTAACAATTCCGGTGAATAATGTTGCTAAAATCATCAATGTACTGAAAATCGGGAAGTACCGTTATATGGGGCCTATACGAAAACGTGGACCTACATGGCCAATTTTCAATACCAAGAGTCCTACAGACATAATATACATTTGAGTAATATTTCATCAACCTACCTCATTTCGTTCAAAAGCTAGATGGATTTCCAAAGACGACATAGACATAGATCTGATCAAGAATATATATACTTTGTGGGTTCTAAAATGTATATTTTAAGGTGTTACAAACGGAATGACAAACATAATATACCCTCCATACTATGGTGGAGGGTATACAAATAAATTAAAACAAGTAAGCAAAGGCTATAGTCGTGTGGGGCTGACCATGTAATACCCTACAACACTGCGATATGGTCGTCTCCATATGTCTAAATCCATTTTGGAGTATTTCACTTTTGAAATTATGTCACGGATATTACCCTTAGCATTTTAACCAGGCATATTTGTCCAATATTTACGCACTCCGTCGTGCTGTTAGTTAAAGCTAAATATAATCCAATGGTCATCCAAAATGCTAGACTTCTTCCCTATCCTTAACTCTCTTCTCATGTAAAATTCCGTGTCGACTGGTTTCAATTGTGTGATCAGGAAAATGTTTCTGTTTTTGGTTCATTTGAACCTCTAAATATTTTGCGATCATTTCCAAATTAAAGAGGCCCATTTGTATCTACAAAGTTATACTCATCTATAAGATTTGCATGTCTACGATATTTGGCTATATTTGGCAATGAAATCAGCATAAAAAGTCAGAAGTTCGCCATTTGTTTTTTTAAGATTTCGCCTGTAAGTTATTTTTAGCGCTTCGGTAGAATGGAAATGTTCGTATTCTTTTTAAACAAAAGTAGTGGCCCATTCTACTGTCCTAAACTCTAACTCCATGCGAGATTTCGTATCCTTTGGTTTCTATTTGTGACCTTTATAACGGCTGCAAAATCAGGAACATTTTTGTTCTTGGTCCATTTCAACTCCTAAATATATGGCGCACATTTTGAAAAACAATAGGCCTAGCCCTTCTGAGCCTAACCCTACCCGTATGGAAATGTTCGTGAGGATCGGACGATAATTACAATCTGTATATAATAACCCCAACCTGTGTTGTAAGGTAAAAAAGTATTACAAAATATACACTTCAATATTATAAGTCAAATTAAATAAATTGGCATTCTGAATTGACAAAATTTGTCAAAATCTGTCCAGCCATTCTTGAGATATAAGCATTCCAGCTAACATCCTTTGTATATACACATTGTATATATTTCGCTATATATAACCGATATATTTACTATCGGCATCTACGTAACGGTCAGAAATGACCTTTCTGATTAAAAATATTCGCGGTTTAATGGAAAATTTTACTTTTATATAACGTTTTATATAATGTTATGGTATATTTCACGCACTAAATATTATCCAATGACCATCCAAATTGGAAGGCTTCTGTCCAGCCCTAAGCTCTAGCCCCATGCTAACTTCCACGTCGATTGGTCTATTGCGACCTTTAGAACAACTGCAAGATCAGGACATTTTTCAGTTTCAACCCCTAATTATTATGCGATCATCTCCCAAAGCAATCACCCAACCTAAATGCGAAATTTCGTTAGGATCGGGGCATAATTGCGACCTGTAGAGTGATTACAAATTATCATGAACAGACGGGCGGACATACATAGCTAGATCGACTCAGATAGGAAGATCCATATATACTTTCCTATGTGGGAAACCAATACTTCGAGGCGTTACATAATTTTTGGGCCAATCAAACTTATAATACCCGCAACACATGGTGTTGTGGGGTAGAAAAATGAATTAACCATAGTTTCTTCACCAGTCAAAGGATGTGATGTATCGCTGGAATTTAAATACCCGCCTCTGGCGAATTCATAGAATGGTGTAGGGGAGGAGGAAAATAACTTTGGATAACTGACAGTTACTTAAAATTAGTCCATTTTATAAACCAGAATAGAAAGTCTTAAAGTCGGGCGGGGCCGACTTTATGATACCCTACACCACTTTGCTAATTTAGTAGAGCTGCGCATAACAATTAAAAGTTTTTATGGGAGAATTCAATCATACACGCTATAATTATAATTTAAAGTTCAAAGGACTAAATATGCCGAAGCATTTGTATCTTTTAAATTCGGACTTGTATTGCTCACTTGGTGCACAATTAATTTGAAATCGGATAAAGATATATATGGGAGCTATATCCTAATCGGAACCGATCTCGATAAAATTTGGCAAAGGTATTTCTGAGCTGTATTTGATATATTTCCCTGAATATCGTTGTTACAGAGTGCATATTAGGGCTGAGGGTAACAAATCTAACAAATCAGATGAAGAGTATATATGGGAGCTATAGCTATATCTGTACCGATCTTCACTAAATGTGACATACTAGCTTCTAGACTCAATTCGGTAGTAAGTGCCAAATTTCATCCAATTTGGGCAAATATTAGACGTTTGGTGCACAATAAAAATAAAATTTAGCAAATGTATTTCTGAGCTGTATTTGATATATTTCCCTGAATATCGTTGTTACGTAGTGCATATTACGGCTGCGGAGGACTAAAATAACAAATCGGATGAACAATATATATGGGAGCTATAGCTATATCTGAACCGATCTTCACCAAATTTGACATACTAGCTTCTAGAATCAATTCGGTCTTAAGTGCCAAGTTCCATCCCATTTGGACAAGTATTAGACGTTTGGTGCACAATAAAAGGTAAATCGGACGAAGTTATATATGGGAGCTATATCCAAATCTGAACCGATCTCGAAAAAATTTAGCAAATGTATTTCTGAGCTGCATTTGATATATTTCCCCAAATATTGTTGTTGCATAGTGCATATTACGGCGGCGGTGGACAAAAATAACAAATCGGATGAACAATATATATGGGAGCTATAGCTATATCTGAACCGATCTTCACCAAATTTGGCATAAATATTTTCAGGCCTAATTTGGGTGTATATGCAAAATTCCATACAATTCGGGCTGATATTACACATTTGGTGCACAATAAAAAGCAAATCGGACGAAGATATATATAAGAGCTATATTTAATTTTGACCGATTATCTCCAATTTCAATAGGGTTCGTCCTTGGGCCAAACAAAAGATCTTTGCAAAATTTCATCTGGATCGGGCAATAAATGCGATCTGTACTTTGTTTACAAAAATACATGGACAGACGGACGGACGGACATGCATAAATCTACTCAGAATGTGATTCTATGCAGATCATCAAAAGGAACTATGGGTCTATCTCGTTTCCTTCTGCCTGTTACAAACAAATGCACAAAGACATAATACCCTGACCACCTTGTGGTGTAGGGTATAAAAATCGGCATTCTGAATTGACAAAATTTGTCAAAATCTGTCCAGCCATTCTTGTGATATAAGCATTCTAGCTAACATCCTTTGTATATACATATTGTATATATTTCGCTATATATACGATATATTTACTCTCGGCATCTACGTAATAGTCAGAAATGACCTTTCTGATTAAAAATATTTGCGGTTTAATGGAAAATTTTACTTTTGTATAACGATTTATATAATGTTATGGTATATTTCACGCACTAAATATTACCCTAGAATTGATACAAATATATTTTCATATTTTACAAAGTTTGAACAAAATCGAAGGTCCAAAGGAGTGGACTAATATTACTCGTCTCCGAACTCGATTTGTTTGATAATAATGTTACGATGTACCAAATTTGGACGAAATTGGATAACCCTTTGAGTTATCCTGCAAATCAGGGAGACAGATGATTATACAGTCGGAGACTGCTAGATTAAAGCTAAATATGATAAGTGGATTTCGTCCAAATAGACCTGCAATGAAAACCATTAATTCGATAAGCTATATTTTGGCCGTATAAAACAATATATATCCTTTGTAGCAATAAGTCTGAGAGTATGAGTATCCATAATTTATGGATAAGACCATGTTTACGTTGGGCTTTTATTTTAGTAATATATGTAATTGACAATTTAAGCCAACTGAGGCTTTTGATCTTCACTAACAATTCCTAATCTGTAACATATTCAGGTCAAGTATCGACACACCTTTTTTCTTTATTTTTGGAATTCTTTGGATTAGATTAAAAATGCTTAGAAAAAATCAAGCCCCCAATTTCACAAACATTTGTTTCATACATTCGGTAAAATAAAAATAAATTTCAAACAAAAATAAATTTGATTTATGTTTGAGATTTATGTTTATAGAAGCATATGCCCTTTAGTTCTGCAAAAGTTATAAGAATTTAAATAGAATGTTTTAATGAGGCGCATATCAAGGTACCATTACTTGGAAGTAATATCTAATCATTGATCGACTCATCTCATCTTTGAACTTAATATTCTTGCAGGCAGATGTCCATTTTGGCAGAAGTATTAGAATTCCATATGCTTATTTTGCTAAAACCATATAATAGACAAACGGACTTGCCCAGATAGGGTATTTGGTATAATTAAACCCTAAATAGGTATATACGTATAAATGAGTTCAATTTTTTTACTTATGAAATTTAGTTCGTTGTTTGAAAATATTTATTTAAAATGTTAACTTTATTTATTTTTTATACCAATCAACTCCTTTGATTCGAGACCACAATAAAAAAGCAACAAATTCTCAGACTCCCATCGAGCATTTATGTTTTTTTTTTCTCCAACTTTTCAAGCACAACTTCCAACTCATAAATAATCATTTATGAAAACTTTTTAGACAATAAACAACACAAGTTGTATTAAAAATAACAACAACCACCTGTGGAGCGTTTGAGACACGTTAGTCCAGAGTGTGACGTTAACAGCCTTGTTAATAGGCCACAATGTTAACTGTTTAATATCCCACATGTATGGCAAACTTTGCATCTTTACAACTTCATGGCTTAGTTTTATGATTCAACTAATATTCTTTATTGAAAAAAAATAACTTTGTTGTTTTACAATTTGTTTCAATAAACAAAATATGTTTTTGATTTATTGTTAATCGGACTTATCATTACTAACTTTTGTAATGCAAAAAGTAATAATTGTGAATAACATGAAAATATGCAGCTAAACAAAAATATTCATCATTGCCGACTTTTTATGCTTAAAATAGTGTTAACCTTTACTTCCTCCACTACGACACTAATCATAGAAATTGAAAAATAACAGAAATGAAAATATTCACATAACTAACCTCAGACAGTGTTAATATTTTTTAAGCCATGACGATGAAACAACGACAACGACTACAAAATGAATGTTAATGCAGTGCCATGGAGCCGGCAACAAATCTTAATAAATGTAGTAGCATGCTGGAAGATTTTCTCTGTTTTTTAATATTCGACCTTTTGACTAAAGGCGAATGGAATGGAAGAATCAAGGGGCGGTGGTGGCAACCTAAACAAACATAATCACAAGGAATACATATGCGGCGATGTCCTTTGTAAGTCCCTGCTTTAAAAAAGGAAAACTGTGACAAAATGTTACTTTCTACTGCCACAGCAACAGTCATTGTTATTGGGCATACACCTCGAAGAGATGGGAAAGAATAGGTATTATGCATCACACGGGTCATTTCATGCAAATTATTATGAACATTCCATTTTAAAGGATGGTCATACTTTGGCAATAAATAAAATATACATGACTGTGATATCCTCGAAAATGCACTGTTAAGCAGAAAAAGACAAGACACCAAGACATTTCCCAGCTAAAAGAATAATATGAATAATAAACAAGTAAAAAGCTGTAAGTTCGGGCAACAAAATAAAATCGGTTAAAAATTTTTTAAAATCTTAAAAATATCGAACGTAGCCGTTATATTGGTGTCTACACGACGACGTGGATCTGCGGGGGCCCCGGGCGGGGCCGACTTTATGATACCCTACACCACTTTGCTAATTTAGTAGAGCTCCGCATAACAATTAAAAGTTTTTATGGGAGAATTCAATCATACAACCTATGATTATAATTATAGTTTAAAATTCAAAGGACTAATTATGCCGAAGGATTTGTATCTTTTAAATTCGGACTTGTATTGCCCATTTGGTGTACAATTAATTTGAAATCGGATAAAAATATATGTGGGAGCTATATCCAAATCGGAACCGATCTCGATAAAATTTGGCAAATATATTTCGGAGCTGTTTTTCATATATTTTCCCGAATATCGTTGTTACGGAGTGCATATTACGGGTGTGGGTAACAAATCGGATGAACAGTATATATGGGAGCTATAGCTATATCTGAACCGACCTTCACCAAAGTTGATATACTAGCTTCTAGACTCAATTCGGTCGTAAGTGCCAAATTTCGTTGCATTTGGGCAAATATTAGACATTTCGTGCACAATCAAAGGTAAATCGGACGAAGTTATATATGGGAGCTATATCCAAATCTGAACCGATCTCGATAAAATTTGCAAATGTATTTCTGAGCTATATTTGATATATTTCCCCAAATATTGTTGTTACATAGTGCATGTTATGGCTGCGGAGGACAAAAATAACAAATCGGATGAACAATATATATGGGAGCTATAGCTATATATGAACCGATTTCAATCAAATTTGGTATACTTATTTTCAGGTCCAATCTGATCGTACGTGCAAAATTCCATACTATTCGGACTGATATTACACGTTTGGTGCACAATAAAAGGCAAATCGGAAGAAGATATATATGGGAGCTATATCTAAATTTTGACCGATTATCTCCAATTTCAATAGGGTTCGTCCTTGGGCCAAACAAATGATTTGTGCAATTTCATCTGGATAGGGCAATAAATGCGACCTGTACTTTGTTTACAAAAATACATGGACAGACGGACGGACGGACATGCATAAATCGACTCAGAATGTGATTCTATGCAGATCATCAAAAGGAACTATGGGTCTATCTCGTTTCCTTTTGCCTGTTACAAACAAATGCACAAAGACATAATACCCTGACCACCTTGTGGTGTAGGGTATATATGACCACCTTGTGGTGTAGGGTATAAAAAATCGGTGAATAATGTAGCTAAAATCATCAAAATACCGAATATAGAGAGATGCCGTTATATTGGGGCTATATGAAGACGTGGACCTGCACAGACAAATTTCTGTCATAGGCTGTAGTATTCATTACGAAATTCAAACACCACATTTTTAACATTTATGGCGAATAATGTCGCTAAAATCATCAAATACCGAATAACGGGCGGTACCGTTATATGGTGGCTATACGTAGACGTGGACCTGCACAGACAATTTTCTTTATAAGGTTTTACTATCCATTACGAACTTCAAATACCAAATTTGGAACAATTCCGGTGAAAAATGTCTCTAAAATCGCCAAAATACCGAATATCAGGAGGTACTGTTATATGGCGGCTATACGAAGACGTGGACCTGCAAAACCAATTTTCTGTCTTAGGCTGCTCTATCCATTACGAACTTCAAATGCCGAATTTGAAACATTTCCGGTGAATAGTGTCGCTTAAATCACCAAAATACCAAAAAGAGTGAGGTACCATTATATGGGAGCTATACCAAAACGTGGACCTACCTGACCCTTTTTAAACACCAAAAGTCCTGCAGATATAATACACATTTGAGCAAAATTTGACCAACCTACATCATTTTGTTCGGAAGATAGAGTGATTACCACAGACGGATAGACGGACGGACATCACTAAATCGGCATAGAATTTCATGCTGATGAAGAATATATATTTTTTGTGGTGTCCTTTATATATATTTCGAGGTGTTACAATGACAAACTAATTTACCTTCCATACCATGGTGGAGGGTATACAAGGTAGGAAGAACATAATATTAGAACAATTAAAACACTAAGTTTGGTCAGGACGAACTTTTAGAGCCATGAAAATACCAAATATTGGGATCTAGCGTTGTATGGGGGCTTTCCTAACACGTGGACCGATATATCACATTTTAAATAACAACCATCCCAGACTCAATACGAATAACAGTGTCAAATTTTAATGCTCTACGTCAAATAATATGGACTGTATCATGATTATTTAGAGATGTTACAAACGAAATGACAAATTTATATCCTCCTTTGTAAGATGGAGGGTTCAAAGTTTTAAATTTCAATCTCCATCCGTTCACATAATACTGGTATTATTTTAGAAGTATAGTGCCATTTTAGAACTTTTCGTGATCTTATAGTTCGAATTTCCAAAAACCCTTTGGGACATATATGCTCCACTCTTTCCGTGGCTCTAATTTTTTTTTTTTTTTATTAATATATTTATTAATGCCTTCTATCTTAATTTGATATTTACATTAATTATGAAAATTATCAAAAATTTTTTAATTCATCAGGGTTCACCCAGTGGTTTGCCCTTAAAATATTACTGGAGTTCTATGATTCATATATAGTATAATAGTTCTTACAAATTTTAGGTATAATTGGCTAGAGTCATTAAATTAAATCTTGAGGGGCCCTTCTTCTCAATCTTGTGAAAGTTTCAGAGCTTGCCATTAAGTTTGCAGCTAAGGGGTTGGGATGTGATTCTATTCTCAGTTTGTAGTTTTGAAGTTGGTGTACTATTTCTTCTTGCACGGTTTTCATGTTCAGTTCCTCGTGTAATCTTTTATTCGTTACGAAGTATGGCGCTCCGGTAATTTTACGCAATGTTTTTGATTGAAACTGTTGCAGTACTTTGATTGTTGTATTGGAAGCAGTTCCCCATAACTGGATACCGTATGTCCAAATGGGCTTTATGATACATTTGTATATTAGTAGTTTGTTTTCGAGACACAGTTTTGAGTTTGAGCCAATTAGAAAATGCATTTTATGAATTTGCAAGTCAAGGGCTTTTCGCTTTGTTTTTATATGTGTGTGCCATTTAAGTTTATTGTCTAGATATAGACCGAGGTATTTAACTTCTTTCTCCTGAGGTAGTGTTATTTGATTCATTTGTACCGGTGGACATATTCCCTGGTTGAGGGTGAATGTTACATGGTTGGACTTTGTTTCATTTGTTTTTATACGCCAACGCTTAAACCATTTACAAAGTATGATCAGATATTTTTGGAGCAAACTGCTGGCCATGTCAGGATTTTTGTGCACTGCAAGAACAGCAGTGTCATCCGCGAAAGTTCCAATAACAGCAGTGTCAGATTGCGGAAGATCTGATGTAAACAGAAGGTATAATATTGGACCCATAACACTACCTTGAGGAACACCAGCTCTTATACACTCAAGGTTGCTGTTTTCGTCAATCTCGTGTACATAGAAGAATCTGTTTTGTATGTAAGATTTTATAAACAAGTAGAAATTGATGGGAAGAAGTTGTTTTGCTTTGTACAGTAAACCGTCATGCCATACTTTATCAAATGCTTGTGATATGTCTAAAAAGGCCGAAGTGCAATATTGCTTTGATTCGTATGCAGCATTTATTGTTTCGACTAGCCTATGAATCTGCTCAATAGTTCCATGACTTTTTCTGAAACCAAATTGGTGTGGTGGAATAAGTTTGTTTGCCTCAATAATAGGTGTTAATCTTTTAAGAAACAGTGATTCTAAAACCTTGGAGAGAATAGGCAATAAACTGATTGGCCGATAAGATTTAACTTGGTCTGCCGGTTTTCCAGGTTTTTGGATCATAGTAATTTGGGCTACTTTCCATTGAGGGGGAATAAAATTGCGTGTTAAACAAGCGTTGAAAATGTACGTGATAAGGTTAATACCATCTTGTGGAAGTTCTTTAAGAACTTTTGGAGTAATTAGGTCATATCCAGGTGCTTTACCAAGTTTTAAGGACTTTATCGCTTCCGAAACTTCATTTTTCGAGAACTTTTTTATGGGTAAGTCGAGTTGGTGTGGCTGATTTAGGTAATTTTTAATATAATCAGGTGTTTCTTCAGAGTTATTAGGCGTGAAGACGTCAAATAAGTGTTTTGCAAACACTGTTGCTTTTTCCAAGTTACTTTTTGTCCAGCTGTTATCAAATTTCCTAATTGGATAGCTTGTTTTAGGCTGGTTTTTGATATTTCTGGTTAACTTCCACAGGGAATAGTCTGTACTCATGGTTGTACCCAAATTTCGAATATCTCTTTCAGTGTTCCTTTCGTTTATACTTTTTAACATTTTTTGAAGATCAGATGTGGCTTTATTGAGTATTTTTTTGTCTTCTGGCGATTTAGTTTGTTGCCACCTTTTTCTAGCCTTTCTTTTTTCTGACAGCTTCCTTTCTAATGAAATATTAAAATTTGAGGGTTTGTCAAAGCTGCACTTAGGCGTGGAGTTCCATGATGACATTTGGATGACTTGAATTAGATGTTCAACAGCTACTGTAATTTCTTCGTCGGTTTTTAGGGAAAGCTTTTGATTTATAGTATTGCTGATTTGATAACGAAATAGGTGCCAGTTTGTTTTTTTATTGTGCAGTTTACACATTTGGTTTTGGTTTACATGTTGTGAATGTAGCACTAGAGACACTGGAGAGTGATCAGATGACAAGTCATAGCTAGTTACACATGTTTCTGAGTTTTCTGGAATGCCCTTGGAGACACAAAAATCTATGAGGTCTGGAGATTTATTTAGATCAGTGGGCCAGTAAGTAGGCGAATTGGGAGAAATAGTTCTTAAATTTAGGTCTTTTATAGCCCAAAAGAGTTGTCTTCCTTTTGGTGTTGTGAGGCGTGATCCCCAATGGACGTGTTTTGCGTTATAATCTCCGCAAGCTATAAACTTGTTTCCCAGAGTTTTGAAGTAACTAACGTATACATCTTTTTTTACGTTGTGCCTTGGAGGACTATAAAGTGATGAGACTGTAAGAGGCCCATGTATAGTTTGGACAATAATACTTGTCGCTTGTATTTCAGGTGTGCAGTAATGTCTTCCTTGGTGATGTTTTATTGTGTTTTTTATTAATATGCCTGAACCACCACGCGCCTTCCCAGATGGATGCATGACGTGATAGAAGTTATATTTTGGAATGGATAAATGGTTTTTATCAGTAAAATGTGTCTCAGATATAAGAAATATATCTATATTATTAGTTTGTAAGAAATTTGAAACTTCTAAAGTATGTTGTGATAATCCATTTGCATTCCAGAATATAACTTTTAAAATTTCCATTCTTTAGATGTGGGAAAGTTTTTCAGAGATACTCGTAAGAAGGTTTGACATTTGTTTCATTAGTATATTTAAACCACTCAGCATTTCATGTATTTCTGGAAGTTTATTAGTTGTTGTCTGTTGATTTTGTGGTTGTGTTCCGCTAGGTATTTGATTGTTTTGTATAGCGTTTCTAGCTACACTTGAATACTGGACGTTCTCCCTTCGCTCAGCTGAAGTGGAAGGATGCTGCGGCTCTAATTGCTCATTTATTGTTTTCCTTAGAGAAGGGTAATGGTGAGTATAAATTTGTTTGTAAACAGAGCAACCTTTGTAATTTGCAGGGTGGTTGCCATTACAGAGAGCACACTTAACTTCATTTGCCCAGTGTTTTTTAGGACAAGACCTACTTTCATGGGGTCCTGCACATTTTACACATATCGGTTTTTTTCGACAGTATGCCTTTGTATGACCATGTTGTTGACAATTAGTACATTGTGGAATAATTTTCTTAGGACGTGGTGGTTCAAATTTAATTATATTTGACATTAGTTTTGTTATTGAGTATATATCCTTATTGTTTGGCTTACTTACCAATACCAGTTCAAATAGAGGAAGAGGCTCTTTTTTGTAACGGCTTTTTATGTTCCATATATTAGTTACTTCATGGCCAAGGCGAGAAAGTTCATTTTTGAGGCATTGAGTGTCTATTGAGGGATGCATGTTTCGCATAATTACTTTAAAACCTCTTTCACACTTTGGTTTGTAGGTGTAAAACTCAGTATTCTTCTGTTCTAATTCGCTGACAATTCTTTTGTATGTTTCATGTGTTTTTGGTTGGATCTTGACCTGCTGCTTACGAAGAGTTTTGATCTCGTACTCATTTGGGACAGTCTCTGACAATAGTGCAATCAGAGGTTGAATATTTGAAACTTTGTCAACGAATATTGGCGGTGGTTTAAAAACCTTTTCAGGGGGGTTTGAAGATGGTAATGGTTCATTTTCACTATCAAGGACAGCAAATTGATTAGTATTTTTTGGGGTTTTACTTAACCAGTAGTTATTCCCAGTTGCTTGTTTTTTCTTATTTTTGCCACTTTGTGGGCTTTCTTGTTTTCTTTTCTTGTGTGTTATTTTTTGCCATTCATTGTCTGGCTTGGCATTCTTGTTTTCATCTTCAACGAAGTTCTGAGTTTGCTTTTCAAAGCGACCTACTTCTTCTTGAAGTTCATCTTCATCCGTTTGATAGGAGTCAGGTTTTTTGTTTAATTGTAGTTTCAAAAATTCTACATCTTTTTTGAGTTGACTGCAAAGTTTCTCATATTTCTCATTCCGTTCAGTAAGTTCGGCATTAGCTTTCTCCAATTGTTGCAATTTATTTAATCGGCTCTAATTGCAAATTTTAGAATTGTAGTTCTTTCCGTTTCTCCCATACAAAGTATTCAATTTCCAGTACATTTTAGTACTTATGGTACCTTTTTATAACACGCTTGCTAATCTCGTTCAAAATTTCATTTTTACATCTTTCCATAATATCCTTTTATCCCTTCTTACAACAGTCCTGATAAACGTACTGTAATCCATTCAAACTCTTTTGCTAAGAATAACGACAAAATTTCTGTATCAAAAAAGAAAACACTGCACAAAAGTCTCAGGTGAATATTCACATGCGTTAATCATATGTGTTGAGAGGACATAGCAACACCATTCAGAACAAAGACAAAAAGTAGGCAAAAGGAAAGGATAACAATGATGCTGGCAAAGATGATGGGCAAAAACGAAGCTTCCTTGCACACAAATAAAGTTCAGTGACATTCCATAAAGAAAGTCATATTTCAGATCATAAATATTTGCTTAAAATTTCGTTTTTGGGATATTATTTACTTAAAGCCTTTGGCAAAAACAGGGAGAGAGATGGCCGTCCACAATAAAGAAACAATTTGCGTAACCTCACCAAGAATTAAAGGGAGATGATTTGGGGATGGCACAAGCAAACATTCAACAGGCAATTTATTGCCACTCTGATAATGTGTCTGTTAAGAGTTGAAGTCTGTTAAGATGAGACATTAACGTGTCTATCCTTATCTGTTATCATTTGGTTGTCTAGATGCTGCTTCTGCTTCTGCTGTTGATGATGATGACGATGATGAGGTATTTATTAGATACGTAAGTGCGCTTCTTTGTGTAATTCCGCAAAGGGATGTGTTAAAATGTTTATGGATTAAATCATTTCGGCTTTCCGTGTCGTGGTCGACGATGCTGGTTGAAGTGTTCTGTCCTGTCGTCGATTAGTATATTTGAAATTATCCCGTTATGGTCAGATGAATGACGATTGCATATCCGCCATCGTCGTATAAAACTCATTAAAATGCCGGTTGTAACTCTGGTCGCCCTTGTTAAAACTTAAGTAAAGGGGAACATTAAAAATGTGTGTGGAAGGATATGCCCACTTACACATGTTAATACATTAAGGCAATCGTTGCGATGTGACAGCTTTATGTGTATATGGTGAAGTAACCCATTCATTAATATGTGCTTGATTTATAGGCCAAAAAATGCAGATGGTTATTACATGTTTTGTCGCAAAGGGGTATTGAAGTAAAAATATGAAAAACAAATTACTTTTTGATGCATTTTTTTAACTCTGTTTTTAATACTTTTACCATAAACGGAAAAATTGAAATTTGGGTCTCAGTGGTCTAAAATTTTTCTATAAAATTAAAATAAAAAATACTAGAATATGATAATTCTTTTCTTTTGTGAAGATTTAAAATCCTTCCAGTATGTTCCAGCATTTGTTTGTAACAGGAAGAAGGAAGCGAGATAGATCCATAGTTACTTCTGAGGATATTCATAGAATCACTTTCTGAGTCGATTTATGCATTTCAGTCCGTCCATCGATGTATTCTTGTGAACAAAATGCAGGTCGTATTTATTATCCGATTGAGATAAAATTTTGCAGACGATATTAGTTAGGCCCAAGGACGGGTCCTATGAAAATGGTGACAATCGGATCAGATTTAGATATAGCCCCCATATATCTTCAAACGATATTGGGTTAATTGTGCACCAAATGGCTAATATCAGTCCAAATGACCTGAGTTTTGGCACATCCGACTGAATTCATCCTTGAATATACAGGGTGAGATGAAAAAACTGCATCCATCTTCAGACTACTTGAAAAATGAGCTCGGGGTAAAGCCATTAAAATTCCAAAATGTGCAAGAACTTACACCGCAACAGAAAGAAAAAAATAGACTCAAAAGAGCTAAAGAGTTAGTTCGCTTGGCCGAAAGTGGTGAACAGCCGAATTTGGTTTTCTCCGATGAGAAAACATTCGTTGTCCAGCAATTTGTAAGCAAACAAAATGATCGTGTTTACTTGCCAAAGAGGTCAGCTGCAAAAGTGCACCTTCGGTTGGCCACCACCACCAACTCAAGCGCCGGCCATCGTGATGGTGTCGACCGCCATAACAGCCGATGGTCGCTCTCCGCTCGTTTTAATCGTCCGTGGCATCAGAATAAATGCCGAATATTATCGCGAAATTGTTCTGGAGGGTGTATTAAAGCCTTGGGCCACAGACGTTGGACATTCCAACAGGACTCAGCACCATCGCACTCTGCAAGCGCCAGCCAAGAATGATAACAAAATGTGGTTCATTTCCAGCTCACAATTGCCACCAAAATCTCCGGATGCAAGCTCTTCGTCGGTAATGGGCCAAAATACCGCAGAGCAACATTCGGGTAGAGTGTGACGGTTTCATTGGCCGTTTAAAGGCCATAATTCATGCCAAAAGTGACCAATTCGAACAAATCTAGACTTATTCTAAAATTTGTTGCTATTTTCGACATTTCTTGCTTTCATTCAATAAAATTAAAACAAAAAAAAATGTAAAAATTATGGTGTTTGATTTTGTTGCAGTTTTTTTATCTCACCCTGTATAGTAGATCTACTGAATCTGAGGCTTATTTCGCATTTTGTGAGAGTCTCTGTTATTTTCTTTGTAAGAGAGGTACTAGAAAGGGTGGACCGATATCTACCGTCTTCTCAGCAGATCTTGTGTTAATAGAAATATTAGGATGTGACGAGTTTGAAAAGAATCGAATGTTCTTTTCGTGTTTTATGAGTAACATGGCTATTCATAATGTTGGCCCGCCGTAGGGAAGGTACCCGAAGGAGTGGACAGATATATCCCATCTTCTCACCATATTTTGTATAACTATGCAGATATATAGAGATGTGTGAAATTTGAAGACAAAGTTACATTTATTTCACATACGATATACGATTTATAATTATTCAAAATTTTGACCCTTTTTTGGAGAAGTACTTGATAGAGTGGGTCGATATTGTTCGCACCTGACGTAGCACAGGCAAAAAATGGAACTTACAAAACAAAGAACTTTGCACAAAATCGAATGACCCTTTCTCTTTTTATGAGCTTAATTAATATTGACCCTTTTGCAGGGGGGACCAGAAGGAGTGGGTCTATGTTTTCCATCTCCAAACTCGATCTAAGTTTGATAATAATATTACGACGTACCAATTTTGGACCAAATCGGATACTCCCTTCGAGAGTTTCGTGCACACTAGACGGCCAGACAGGCGAATGGAAGGACACATGTAGATCGACTCAAAATGTCCTGAAACGTATTTGGTCCAAGGAGACCTAGGGTCTAAAATTGTTATTTCGATGAGACAGATTTTGATCGCATCAAATAATAGATGTCCCTGAGGGTATAATTTGAGGCTATTAGGCAGTATACGTATTGTTATATTGCAGTCCAATAACGAAGAAGAAAACCTGGAAATAGAACTCGTTTGGTAAATGTGAACCGTTAGATGGACAAAAGTCGTTGAATAAATGGCTGAGACTTTCCAATCAGGTAATTTTCTGCCATTCCTTTCCCAAAATTATGAATTTGAAGCTATATGCCAAGATTTCTTATAATTAAAATTTAATTATTGATGCACAAGTGCTACATTTTCCGGACTACATTTATTGCGTAAAATAAGTCATAATTTTGAAAAGAAAACGGTTAGGGTGCATTCTTTTGCTTCCTGGTCACATATTTCTATCGTCGAATAACACCTATTCAATTTATTGCAGGTATACTCTTTAACATAGTAACAGCCTGTCATTTTTCCGCTGTACTTAAGTAGTCTTCTGAAAACAGTAAGCATTTACAAAATAATACACCTACGCGCTAGGATCCTTCCCTTCATTCACGGCTACATATTTGATATTACACAAATAATTTGCATAATAAATCATATCAAATTTGACCTTTGATGAATTCCGATTAATAGCAAATTAACAATCTATTACCATCAACAATATGATGTTCAGACAAGCGATAAACAATAAATAGTTTCATTATCTAATCATTAGTGTTGTTGATGATGGTAGTTGGCTGGTTACTTGTTAAAAATATTCAACAATTTGATTAGAATACACGCATTTTTATTACCAGGATCAAACTTCAACAAGTCAACATAGTCGTTAACATTGTTATTATGGTCGTTGTTAACAGGTCCTCTTTGTTTATTTTGTACAGCAACAAAATCAATGATAGATAACGGTTTAATGTAATAAATAAAAACTAATCAAACTAAGTTACGATGATAAGCAAACATCCATCACCCATCCTCCAACGACGATCCAACGACAACAACCATTGCAATTGGGTAATAAAATGTTCCACAATAATTATTGGTTCCATTGAAGTGGTTGGGTTCCTGCCTATCTCCTGGAATGCATTCTGACTCACATTGTGGAAGGATGGAATTTCCATGAACTAACTAACCTACCACCTATCATTAAATTGCCATCGTAAATTAATCCCCAACTGAAAATCGCCAACAACTGGAGAAAAGAACGCAAGATATTGCCATGCCGTCGATATGACGTATGAGTGTATGTGTGCGTGTATGTCAGTATTTGCATTGTTTACCTCGCCTGTCGTGAGAAAATTGCAAGATGTCCCGAAAAAAATCCCTTTTGGGGAATTGAATTAACGGTTTTTTTGGTTAGCGTAAAACAATTGTTTTCGCTTGTTGTTCCATCTGTTCTGACCAGATAAGCTAAAATTAGTCGGGGCCAAAGATGAAGTGACGACAACGCAATGGCAATATCGTATTTTAGGGGAAATTTACCATTATCTGAATGTTTTGAAATGTTTACATGTCGCGGTGCTCAGTGTTATGGCTCTTCAAAGTCTGCCATTTCAATTTGTTATCGGATAATTGAATATATTTTCATATGTGATTGTAATAGGAAATTCATTTTTTATGCAAAAGAATGCAAATTGGACACATTTTTTTAAGCCAATAGGTTTATCAGGGCCTTTATTTAAAGTCAGCATGATTTAAAATTCATTTCAATTGATAGGAAGGGATCTATTGAAGGTCCGTCCTCAGTTGAACTTAAACCGTCGCACTGTGATTAAACGAAAAAAATTATTGTCATAATTTTCTATTTGGTATTTGAAGTTCGTAATGGATACTACAGCCTATGCAGAAAATTGTCTCGCACGTTTTCGTATAGGCCCTATATAACAGTACTCCCCTATATTCGGTATTTTGATGATTTTAGCAACATTATTCACCGGAATTGTTTCAAATTTGGATTTTGAAGTTCGTAATGAATACTACAGCCCAAGGCAAAAAATTGCCTGTGCAGGTTCACGTCTTCGCATGGCCCCCATATAACGGTACATCCCGATATTCGGCATTTTGATGATTTTGGCGACGTTATTCACAGGAATTGTTTCAAATTTGGTATTTGAAGTTCGTAATGGATATTACAGCCTATGACAGAGAATTGTCTGTGCAAGTTTACGCCTTAGTATAGCCCAAATAAAAAATCAGTACCTCCAAATATTCGGTATTTTGATGATTTTAGCTACACCTTTTTTCAAGTTTTGCATTTGAATATTCTAATGGCTTGTGACAAAAGTTGACCATGCAGGTCCACGTCGTCGTATAGACCTTAATATAACGGCTACATTCGGTATTTTTAAGATTTTAACAGCATTTTTGACGGATTTTATTTTTTTTTAAATTGTCAAATTCATTCCAAATGGTGGAGGGTAATCAAAGATCGGACCCGCCGAACTTACAGCTTTTTTTGCTTGTTTTTATTTTCTTTCTCTTTCGAGACGATTTTAATGATCTGAAGTTGGCAGAAAAATCGAAAGCCGCGTTTCGCCGTTGGTTAAGCGGCTTCTCAGGCATAATTGGTGTGGATAATGGCCTACAAGTGCCGTTATTTGTTAAGTAGAATTTATTGCGAACATCATGTGATTAAGCATATGCAAATTACACACCAGAAACCAACCAAGTTCGATTCAAGTCCTACTAGAAAATTCAGTATGTGGGGTCGTTTTATTGGAATTAATAAGACCTTCAACTTGGCCTTTTCGGTGAAAGGAAAAACTCAACATTTTAAGGAAATGTTTGGTACATATTTCCAATCAGTTCCTGTTTTAAATGTTAAAATTTTCCAAATACCTCTCTTATCTGGGAAAATATATGGCAATGTAAAATTTTAGATATTACCAGAAAATCGATTTATTTTCTCCTGTTGCCAGGCGTTCTTCTAACTCTCAATGTTCAATTCTCCATATTTCTGGCAATATCAGAACTATTGTGAATATGGAACTTGGCATATCAAATTAAGGTGAGGTGTGGAAGGGAAACAAGAATATTTTTTTCGCTTGTTATTCAAATAAGTTTCCAATTTTCACCATATTCTTCAGATCCAAATATTTTTCTGAAATTAGATAACGGTTTATAATAGAACACCCCCAATCTCTTACAGTCCCAAAAGCGGGAAAATATGTAAAAAAAAATCCCTCATTAGGAAATTACTTTGTCCCTTTTACTCCACATTTAACATTTTTAGATATTTTAGAATATATTGACAGCAATTGAGAGCACACCGGAAATAACTAGCAATGAAGGAACGAAACATCCACATTTTCCTCATTAAAGGGATCGCTGTTTAAAATAAACCTGTCCATCTAATTTCGAAAAAAAAAATGTTGTCTCAAAGATTGAATTTTAAGTGGAATTTTAAAATTAAGACTGGATTTTCATTAACATTCTAGCAACTAATTTTGAAATTTAGATACATAGCCTGAATAAAAAAAAACATTGCAGAAATCTAATTTAGAAATACTTAACTGAGAAATAGATTGGGCCAAAAATTATGTGAAACCTCAAAATATTGGTTTCCGACATAGGAAACTATATATGGACCTTCTTATCTCGCCGAGCTGAGTCGATCTAGCTAAGTATGTCCGTCCGTCCGTCTTTCCATGTTAATTTGTAATCAAAGTACAGGTCGGAATTATAGCCCGATCTTCACGAAATTTAAAATGGAGGTTGGGTTAAGGTCAGAATAGAAGCCTATTGTTTTGGGAGATGATCGAAAAATATTTAAGGATTGAAATGGACCATAAACAGAAAAAATTCCTGAATTTTCAGTAAACCAAGCGGAATTTCGGATTGAGCTAGAGTTTAGAGCTAGGCAGAAACCTACCAATTTGGACGGTCATCGGACAATATTCACCGGACAATTTCACAAATATTTTTAAAGGTCACTACTGACCATTACAGTTATGCTGATAGCCAAGATACCGGATACGTAGCGAAATAGGAACAATATTTATGTAAATGAAATTGATGTTAGTTATTCCGCCTATAAGTCAAAAACCGCTGGACGGATTTTGATAATTTTCACCAATTTGCAATGACCTTTTGCCCAAGAAGGGTTAAATCTATTAAAATCGTGCAACCATAAAAGTAAATATTTTTTACTAAAAATTTTCAATTGTTGTCACATTTTTTATCGCATGCTATTTTTATACCCTACAACACTTTGTGTTGGGGGTATTATAAGTTTGATTGGGCCAAAAATTACGTAACACCTCGAAATATTGATTTCCCAGATAGGAAAGTATATATCTCGCCGAGCTGAGTTGATCTAGCTATGTATGTCCGTCCGTCTGTCCATGTTAATTTGTAATCACTCTACAGGTCGCAATTGTGGCCCGATTTAGAATGGAGGTGGGGCTAGAGCTTTGGGCTATGCAAAAGCCTTCCAATTTTGATGGTCATCGGGTAATAATAAAATGATAATGATAAATAAAAGTCAAATTTTCCATTAAACCGCGAATATTTTTAATCCCGGCGAAATCACAAATAGACGAACAGGTCAATTCTGACCGTTACGTAGATGCCGATAGCAAATATATCGGATGTATATAGGGAAATATATACAATATATATATACAAAGGAGGGGGACGTTAGCTAGAATGATTATATCTAAAGAATGGCTGGACCGATTTTGACAAATTGCATCAATTCAGAATCTCCTCTTGGCATAAAAGTATAAAATCTAAAAATATCGCATAAAAAGATGCCAATAGATTTTCTTGTATTTTGTGACATTTTTTTATTTTTTCATATTTTTTATCGCATGCGATTTTTTTCACTTTGACTCATAATATTGAAGTGTAGGGTTAGGCATGGAAGGGCTAGGCCTTTTCTCTTTAAATATGTCCGCCATATACTTTGGGGTTGAAATGGACCAACAACTAAACATGTTCCGTTATAAAGGTCACAAATAGATACCAAAGGACACGAAATCTTACATGAAGTTAGAGTTTAGGACAGCGGGTAGAATGGACCACTACTTTTGTGTGAAAAAATACCAACATTGCTTACAGATGATATCCGAAATACACAAAAGGCGAACTTATGGCTTTTTATGCTGATTTCGTTGACGAATATAGCCAAGCATCGTAGACAAGCAAATCATATAAGTGAGTCTAAATTTAGAGATACACAGGGGTCTCTTGCTTTTGGAGATGATCGCAAAATATTTAAGGATTCAAATGAACCAAAAACAGAAAAAAAATCCTGATCACACAATTGAAGCCAATCGACACGCCTGAGAAGAGAATTAAGGACAAGGAAGGATTCTAACATTTTGGATGGAAAATGGACCAAAACAACTAACAGTATGACGGAGTGCTTAAATATTGGGTCAATGTCTCGTGACATAATTTCAAAAGCGAAATCTTCCAAAATCGATCTGGATATAAGGGGGCTTTTAACATATTGTAGTGTTGTAGGGTATCACATGGTCGGCCCCGCACGACTATAGCCTTTGCTTACTTGTTTCAATTTGACTTACAATTTTGAATTGTACATTTTCTAAAGTTTTTCTGTACCCTGCTACTCTATGTGTTGAGGGTATTATACACAGGTCACAATTATCGTCTGATCCTAACGAAATTTGGCATGGGGGTAGGGTTAGGATCAGAATTGAAGCCAATTGTTTTCGTCTAGTATTTTAAACGTCCGTTGGATTATATTTAGCTGTAAAATGGATCACAACTTTCGTGTGAAATTGTTTTGAATGCCTTTCAATACGAGGGAATGCGTAAATATTAGGCAAATGCCCCCGATCAAAAAGCTAAGGGTAATTTATAAAATTTATATTTTTTTAAAAGCCAATAGTCAATATTTCTAAATATACAATTTTTATAAAGTTCAGCTGCACTGTGATGTTATCAAAGGTTCCACAACACCTTCCGTATTTAAAAATAATGAAACGGTTTAATATGTTAATTCCATTGAACAACTGGATCTTAATTTGGTGCAACAAGGGATTTGAAACTCGAACGTTATAAAACAAAACACTTTTCAATTACCTTTAACCGATGTATGTGTTAGGAGAAAAAACAAAAGGACACAGTAGATAATTTTAAATGTCATTGTGCTTTTTCTTGTGATTCCTTTTAACCAATTATTTAATACAAAATGTCTCTGCTTTTTGTAATATGTTACACGGCTACACGTCTTTTTTTTTGGTTAAAAAGTATTCGTTTTTTGCGAAATATTTTTTTTTTTTTTTTTTTTTGAAAACTTGTTGATATCTTCGTTTGAATTTGTTGCGTGTTCTGCGGGGCGGACTTATTTCCGTTAGAGTTTGTGGTACAATTTAAACTGTCGACCGTAACTGAGTTTACATGGGGTTTTTATACCAACAGTCATGCCATGGGGAGCAGCAACATAACAACGGCAGACATACAGGCTGAAGACCAGCAATAGAAAAAAATCACATGCTACCTTTGAAACGGAGATACACACACACACATACCGAAACATTCCTATACAATATACTCAGACGCACACACATCTGTCTAAAGGATTGTATGCTGATAATGGATATGTTCGTGTGGCTAATAATACATAGAAAGGAATTTGTTGCAAGAACAGATAACGAAAAACGACCATTGGACAGTGTTACGGAACGTTGCATATTTTTACTTTACATTTTTCTCTTAAAAATACAATTATAAGAAGTAAATAACAGCTGTAGCAATGCGGGGGCGACCATGTGATACCCCACAATACTACAATATGGTAGAGACCCCCTTTATGTCCAAATTAATTTTGAAAGATTTCGCTTTTGAAATTATGTCATAGCCCCCAGATATTACCCTTAGCTGTTTGAACAGGGACCTTTGCCCAATATTTACGCACAAAGTGCTGTTAGTTGTTGTGGTCCATTTTATGCTAGACTTCTTCTCTGTCCTTAATTCTCTTCTCATGCAAAATTCCGTGTCGATTGGTTTCAATTATGTGATCAGGAAAATTTTTCTGTTTTGGATTCATTTGAACCCCTAAATATTTTGCCATCATCTCCAAATGCTCCAAATTTAGACTCATCTATATGATTTGCTTGTCTTTCACACAAAAGTAGTGTTCCTTTCTACTCGCTGTCTTAAACTCTAACTTCATGCGAATTTTCGTATGCTTTGCTTTCTATTTGTGACCTCTATAACGGCAGCAAGATCAGGAACATGTTTTGTTGTTGGTCCATTTCAACTCCTAAATATATTGCGGACATCTTGTAAAACCATAGACCTAGCCCTTCTGAGCCTAACCCTACCCTTATGAAAATTTTCGTGAGGATCTTACATAGGCCATATGTATATAATTACACCAACACGACGTGGACCTGCATAGGCAACTTTTGTCATAATCTATTACAATATTCAAATGCGAAACTTGAAAAAAATCTGTTTATAATGTAGCTAAAATCATCAAAATACCGAATATAGAGAGGTACCATGGGCGTTATAAAACGTGGACCTGCACAGACAATTTTCTGGCACGGAACATAATGTCGCTAAAATCATTAAAATACCGAATATCGGGGGTACCGTTATATGGCGGCTATACGAAGACTTGGACCTGCACAGACAATTTTCTGTCACATGCTCTAGTATTCAATACGAACTTCAAATACCAAATTTGAAATAGTTCCGGTAAATAATGTCTCTAAAATCATCAAAATATCCAATATCGGGAGGAACCGTTATATAGGGGGGTAATACGAAGAGGGGAACCTACATGGCCCATTTTCTGTCTTAGGCTGTAGTATTCATTACGAACTTCAAGTACCAAATTTGAAACAGTTCCGATAAATAATATCTCTAAAATCATCAAAATACCGAAAATAGGGAGGTATTATTATGTGTGGGCTATACGAAGACGTGGACCTACATGAACCATTTTCAATACCAATATTTTCTATACCTGCAAACATAATATACAGTTGAGTAAATTGTGATCATCTTACTTCATTTCGTTGGGAAGCTAGAGCGATTTCCACAGACAGACGGACTGATATTGCTAAATCGACATATAATTTTATGCTGATCAAGAATATATATACTTTGTGGGTTCTAAAATGTATATTTCGAAGTGTTACAAACGGAATGACAAATTTAATACCCTACTATGGTGGAGGGTATTAAAATAAGAAATATCACAAAATACTACAAAATCTATATTGACATCGTTTGATGCGATTTTTATAGATTAAATTCGTTTATACCAAGAGGGCATTTTGAATTGACAAAATTTGTCAAAATCGGTCCAACCATTCTTGAGATATAAGCATTCTAGCTAAAATCCCTTTACTTCGTATATACACATTGTATATATTTCGCTGTATATCCGATTTATTTACTATCGGCATATACGTCTATTTGTGATTGCGCCGGGTTTAAAAATATTCGCTGTTTAATGGAAATTAGACTTTTATCTATATCTATAAAAGAGGAAAATGTTTGTATGTTTGTTTGTTTGTAATTTATGGACTCGAAAACCGCTGAATAGATTTTCCTGAAAATTTCCATAAATACTGCAACATCGCCTGAAAGTAACATAGGCTACATAAATTTTTGAATTTCCACTTGGAACTGGAGATATAGCATCAGAATCGGAGGTACCTCCCAAAAATTTAGATTTTATATGCACATATCTATTA
Source organism: Musca domestica (assembly GCF_030504385.1). NCBI lineage: Eukaryota > Metazoa > Arthropoda > Insecta > Diptera > Muscidae > Musca > Musca domestica. The sequence continues at coordinate 41,214,299 of NW_026712114.1, forward strand.
ATTGGTTGAGGATACGGTCTCCAAATTTGGAATACGTAACGGAATTTGGAACAAAAATAAGTTTGCCAAATTATATTTTAATCGGTTCAGATTTGGATATAGCTCCCATATATATTTTCGACCGATTTTGTTCATTTGATGCCTCAAACGCAATATGAATGTTCGATTCCAATAAAATTTGGAATGTGTGACGGGATTTAATCCGAAAATAAATTTGTCAAATTATATTGAAATCGGTTCAGATTTGGATATAGCTCCCATATACATTTTCGGCGGATTTCATGTATTTGGTGGACCAAACACGATATGTATTTCCAATTGTAATGATATTTAAAATAAGTAACGGAATTAGGAGCCAAAATGAATTTGTCAAATTAAATTGAAATCGATTCAGATTTGGATATAGCTCCCATATATATTTTCGACCGATTTCATGTATTTGATGCACCAAACACGCTATGTATCTCTAATTTAAATGAAATTTGGAATGTGTAGCGGAAATTAAAACAAATATACATTTGTCAAATTATATTAAAATCGGTTCAGATTTGGATGTAGCTCTCATATATATTTTCGACCGATTTCATGTATTTTATGCACCATACACGATATGTATGTTCGATTCCAAAGAAATTTTGAATATGTAACGGGATTTTGATTAGAAAATAAATTAATCAAATTATATTAAAATCGGTTCAGATTTGGATATAGCTCCCATATATATTTTCCGCCGGTTTCACATATTTGATGCACAAAACACGATACGTATTTCCGACTCCAATGAAATTCGGCATGAGTGGCTAAATTTGGTACAAAAATAAATTTGAAAAATTATATTCAAATACGCTCAGAATATGGTGTAAAAGTATTTTTTTAAATTATATTTAAATCGGATCAGATTGGGATATGATTTTAATAAGAATGTCACTCAACTTTAGAAGATTGCAGTTTACTGCACGCTTGGTATTTGCTATGAAATAAATAAATCCGAAGGACAAACCCTTTGTGTATGTATGTCAGTTACTGCTTTTCTAATAGTTTTGGTTATTTACGCATTAAAGTAGTGCAACAATTTTTTTTTTTAATTTTTAAATTTGTTTTTTTCAACCAATATATATTTGTAAATAAAATTTTGAATGCATATAAAATCAAAAGAGGTAGCGAAGCGCGCCGGGTTCAGCTAGTTTAACACAAATGTTATGGTCTATTTAACCCACTAAATATTACACAATGACTATCCGAATTGGAAAGTTTCTGCCCAGCCCTAAACTCTAGCCCCATGCTAATTTCCACGTTGATTGGTCTATAGATGCGACCTGTAGATAAACTTCAAAATCAGGAAATTGTTCAGTTTTTGGTTCATTTCAACCACTAACCATTATGCGATCATCTCCAAAATCATTAGGGTTCTATTCTGACGCTAACCCCACCTCCATGCAAAATTTCAATTCGGGACATAATTGCGACCTGTAGCGTGATTACAAATTAACATAGAAAGAAATCATCATGACCTAAATCCCTAATTCTAAACTCCCAACTTTAGTACATGTTAATATATTTCGTATTGTATTTTAACAAAATACAATAGATGTATCTTATGCCGTAACACTGTTCCACGATGTGATAAATCTGATAACAACAACATCGTCAACATTTAACATGGCCTCTTCGGCTATTAGCGTACGACGCAGATGTAACGTCAAACATTCATTGGCTAATGTTTGACACTGAAGATAATAAAAACAACAACAACAAAAACAAATCCCACATAGCTGATACATACAACCACACAAAACAAAGTCCATATCTCTTCACGTCGAACTGCAAAATGCATTTTGGCATGTAGCCGCGATAATGAACAACATTTGTACAACAAATTGTCAAGAATTAACACCAACGCGATAAAGACGAAGGAGAAGGAGGACACCAACAAATACCACGAAATGGCCATCAACAGGTTGTTTTTTACCAAAACACAAACACACATAAAAACGCAACACAATGAAAGAAAAATTTGAATTGTGCGCATGTGATGGTGTGAAGAAGCTTTCCCATTGAACGCACATTGAAATGAAAAACACAAGAAATGAGCTTTGCCCACACAGATGTAAGGATGTGTGTGTGTGTGTGTGGAAGTGTAGGTGTTAAATACAATTGCAGGATAGGTTGTTCATACCATTGCCGCGCCAATATTTTTAGAACAACATTTCATTTTTGTTCCGCTGCATTTGGGGGATTTTTTTTTTTTTTTTTTTTTTTTTTTGGCTCTCATACGCAGTATAAAATTGCACCGCCTTTGATGTTCTTAATTCTGGGGGGATTTACACAGATAATCTGTTTCATAGAACTACGGAAGAGTCGAGGACTGGTACACCACAATAGGCGTGATTTATGGACAACTATATACCAGAGGGAGAGAGTATACATTACCATTTATTGGTTGCAAATAGAATATTTAATTCTCGAAATATGATATTAGACGCAGGAATTGTGTGAAGTTGTGAAATGATAACGACGGAACATTTTTTCATTGCAAAAACTTTGAACTTTGGCCGTATGTCTATGTCGACAGTGACGTTATAAGCGATTAAATAGATTTTTGTGGAATTTTTCATTTTATCCAATGATAATCAAAATATGACTAACAAATGTCGCCTTATGAGTTTCTCAAACATTTATGTCTCAGTTGGATCGAAATATAGCCAGACCAAGGTAAAACTTAGGAAATATGTTCGCATTTGTTTGCCCTACAATACTATATACTGGGGGTATTATAAATTTGATTGGGCCAAAAATAATGCAACACATATGGACCTTACTATCCCGCCAAGGTCACTCGATCTAGCTGTGTATGTCCGACCATGTTAATTTGTAATCACTCTAAAAGCCACAATTATTATCGGATCCTGCATGGAGGTGGGGTTGTGGTCAAATTAAAGTCTATTGCTTTTGGAGATGATCACTAAATTTTAAGGGATTGAAATGGACCAAAAAGAGTAAAAAATCTTGATTCAAATTTCTTGGTCACAATTATAGACCGATTGACTTTACATTTTTTATTAACTTCCATTAAAACGCGAATATTTTTAATTCCAAGGAAATCACAAAAGAATGGCTCTTGAGCTAAACATATCGCAATCGGCAAATATTGAAAAATGAATGGGTAAAGCACTGCAAGAGAAAGAAATTAGACTTAAAAGAGCTAAAGAGTTTTTTCGCTTGGCCGAAAGTGGTGAACTGCCGAATTCGGGTTTCTCCGATGAGAAAACATTCTTTATCTATTAGTTTAACAAACAAAATGATCGTGTTTACTTTCCAAAGAGGTCAGCTGAAAATGTGCGCCTTCGTTTGACCATCAGAACTCAAGCGTCGGCCAGCCATGGTGATTGTGTGAGCTGCCATAACAGCCGATGGTCGCTCTTCGCTCGTATTAATCGACCGTGGCATCAGATAAAATGCCGAATATTATCGCGAAAATATTCTGGAGGGTGTATTAAATCCTTGGGCATGCAAACATTTTGGACGAAGACCTTGGACATTCCAACACGACTCAGCACCATCGCACTCAGCACGCGCCACCCAAGAATGGTTACAAAATGAGGTTCGTCGCTTCATTTCCAGTGCACAATGGCAACCAAAATCTCCGGATACCAATCCTTTGGACTATTGTGAAGTATTTTGGAAAACAAGGTTGGCACTCAAAAATACCATAGTGTCGATCACCTCAAGCAAGCGCTTCGTCGGGAATGGGCCAAAATACAGCAGAGCAACATTCGGGCAGCTTGTGATGATTTCATTGGCCGTTTGAAGACCATAATTCGTGGTTACCAATTCGAACAAATCCAAACTTATTCTAAATTTGATGCTATTTCTGACATTTTTTGCTTTAATTCAATAAAATGTAAAAAAAATTAAAAATTATGGAATTTGATTATGTTGCAGTATTTTATCTCACCCAGTAGTCCGATCCTCATGAAATTTTCGCTTGGAGTTAGAATTCAGAATAACAGTGTACTGTTTTGATCATAAAATATGTACCAAAAACAAAAGTATTTTCTCGATTTTGATGTCGGTCTACAGGTCAATCAATGCGAAATTTTCCATTTGATTTAAGTTAAAGAACATCTGATAGTATTTATTAAGATAAAATTCACTTGACCGTTCAATACTCAAGCATATCTCTAATGAAATAATAACAAGTGTCCGTTGTCTACAAATTTCGCACATTCCAATATTTATATAAACACTAGCTTTATTGTATATCAGACCATTGCTGTTGGTACCTCCCTCGCAAATGGTCAAACTTTTGAATAACCATAATGCTTATAAAATGTGAAATAAACATCTGATAGGATCTTGTATCTTGTATCTCCCCCACAAATCGTAAACATTTTGAATACCTACCTATCGAAACAAGTCAGCGATTTTCTTTTCACTTTCACTTTCTGGGCGTCAAGATTTTTAATAATTATAAATCTCATAAAATTCTTATGAACTAATAGTTCGTCTATTATATTTATCGGCTTATTCCTTCTGATATCTCCCCCACGAAGGATCGACTTTTTATTATTTTTATATTATTATGGGGGTATTATAAGTTTGATTGGGCCAGAATTTATGTAACACCTCGAAATATTGGTTTCCCATATAGGAAAGTATATATGGATCTTCCTAGCTCGCCGAGCTGAGTCGATCTAGCTTTTAAATCACAAAGCCATGATCTTTACATTGATGTTAACATCCATCAAATCGGATATATAACAAAATATGTGCGATATATATGTATGTCTATCAAAGAAGATATGCTTGAAAGATCTCTTATTATATACGGCTAAACTGATTTCGACAGTTCTCATTAATTCAAAATAGCCTCTTGGCAGGAAAGAAAAAACGTCTAAAAAAATCGCATTAAAATATCTCTCTAAAGATGAAAATATTGGTTTTGTAACATTTTCTCATATTTTTTCAATTTTGTCATATTTTTGGTAATATTTCTACAGCTAACAAAACTAAGTAGTTAGGATATCAGGATATCATATACAGATCGCATTTATGGTCCGATCCTTACGAAATTTTGCATGGGGATAAGATGAGGGTCAGAATAGAAGCCTACTCTTTTTGGAGATGATCGCCATATATTTAGGGGTTGAAATGGACCAAAAAACTGCAAAATTGTCAGCAGGTCGTAATTATCCCCCGATCCTCACGCACATTTGAATGGGGGTTACCGGACATTGCAAAAGCCAAGCAGTTTTGGATGGCCATCCAAAAATATTCAATGTTTGAAATAGTTTGCCAACTTTTGTAGACAAAATACGAAAATGTCCATTCCAGTGACTTTTTGGAGAATTCACAAATAAAGGAAATACGCACTTCTGACTATTTCATTAAGGCTGATTTCGTTGAAGAATATAGTCAAATGGCTGTATATCATATAGATGCGTTTCAGTCAAAAACCTATAATAAATGTTAATCTTTTGCCACTTCTGAGAGATTATAGGTCTTTGGGAAATATTGGTTCCAGATCTAGGAAGACCATTTAAATTAGTTTAAGTTGCTATTATTCGAAAATTAGAGAACGAAACCTGATGGTTTTCTTTTATTATTTGTCATAATATCTTGTGGAATTCTTTCGAGTATCTCTCCTATATAAACTGTATCGTTTATTATAGTGTTGTAGGGTGTTCAACGGTCGGCCCCGCTCGACTGTGGCCTTTGCTTACTTGTTTTATTATTTATTTTTTTATTTTATTTATATTATTATTATTTATTTTTTTTATTTTATTATTTGTTTTATTATTTTTTTATTTATTTTTATTATTTTTTAATAACATGCTAAACAAGTCAGCGAGTTTCGTTAAACTTCGTTTATCTCAATATATCTAACAACCATAAATTTAATGTAAGTGTGGGATTTGTCGGTCCACACGATTTGGCACCTCCCCCAAAAAAAAAAAAATTAAAATGTTGGCTTCCAAAATCATAATAAATTATAGTGTTGTAATGTATCCCATGGTCAGCCCTACGCGATATCTATATCTTCTTGGGCGTGTCGCTGATGCAGTCCCTAAAGTCCATTTTGTTTCTGAAACGAATTGGATGATAACTTCAAAGCTAACGAAATTGAAAGCAAATTCGATGGTGTGTTCATTGAATTTTTCAAGATGCGTCTTAAATTTTAATTTAATCACAGATATATCATGTCTAGAGGCTTAAATTGCATCATACCGAAAAGCAAAGTAAAATGTGTTTTCCAAAATACTAGAATATTCCTCCTAATCGCTAAGTGTTATTTGACCTAACCATACATATATATTTTTAGAAAATAATTTTCATTTTAGCTTTTTTTTTTCTATCAACCATAAATATGTCACAAAACGTGACGAAAATTAGGGTTCGCTGTGACGTATAATCGCGGACGTGTGACGACGAAATGTAAAACACCCCCAAAGCAACAAAAACAACAACAACAAATCGACGCATCAGAAACTATCATAAAGATTATCCGCGTATATTTATTTTCATGTTTTACAATTGCCATTCCTCCGGTGACGTATGATTCACGTTAAAAATGTAACGTATACGCATTCACGTACTGCTTTATTGGACTTGGAATATTGGTTGATAGTTTGTTGGTCGTTTGGTTAGACAACAGGTGTTTTGTCGCAATAAAACAAAAAAAAATCAGGGAGAGAGAACGAAAACGCAATTGCAAAACACATCATAAAAATAATGGAAAATCCCAAAGAATCTGGTATCAGTCATCGCGACGGCACGTATACATATTGATAAAAAAACACAATTTGTCCCCCTTCTGTCTGGTCTTAGGACATAAAATGACCTAAAATGAAGTGAATGGAAATTTTGTAACTTTGTAACCAGAAATGTCAAACTACCATTAAATCTAATTGGAAATTTGGTTTGTGACTTGAAAAAAAAAAACCGGATATATAGTGGTAATATTAAAAGAAGGTTTCCCCCAACAGCATTTTGTCATTTTGAATGAATAATTTGAACAGCTGTATACAAACGGCTTACAATTGAACATTACATCCCATTTTTTAATTTTTAAACCCTACAACACTATGTGTTGGGGGTATTATAAGTTTGATTGGGCCAAAAACTATGTAACACCACGAAATATTGTTTTCCCACATAGGAAAGTATATATGGATCTTCCTATCTCGCCGAGCTGAGTCGATATGTATGTCCGTCCGTCCGTCTGTCCATGTTAATTTGTAATCACTCTACAGGTCGCAATTATGGCCCGATCTTCACGAAATTTAAAATGTAGGTGGGGCAAAGGTCAGAATAGAACCCTATTTCTTTTGGAGATGATCGCATAATGTTTAGGGGTTGAAATGGACCAAAATCTGAAAAATTTCCATTTTGCAGTTGCTCTACAGGTCACAATTATTGACCAATCGAAGCGAAAGTTAGCATGGGGCTAGAGCTTTGGGCTGGGCAGAAGCCTTCCAATTTTGATGGTCAACGGGTAATATTTAGTGGTTGAAATAGACCATAGCATTTGTGATAAATAAAAGTCAAATTTTCCATTAAACCGCTAAAATTTTTAATGACGGTGAAATCACAAATAGACGAACAGGTCAATTCTCTTGGCATAAAAGTATAAAATTTAAAAAAAATCGCATAATAAGATGTCAATAATGTTGTTATATAGGTTTTGTAGTATGTTATTTTTCATATTTTTATCGTGATTTTGATTTTGTTATTATACCCTACAACACTATGTGTTGGGGGTATTATAAGTTTGATTGGGCCAGAAATTATGTAACACCTCGAAATATTGGTTTCCCATATAGGAAAGTATATATGGATCTTCCTAGCTCACTGAGCTGAGCCGATCTAGCTATGTATGTCCGTCCGTCCGTCTGTCCATGTTAATTTGTAATCACGCTACAGGTCGCAATTATGGCCCGATCCTTACGAAATTTTGCACGAAGGTGGGGTTTGGGTCAGAATAGAAGCCTATTTCTTTTGGAGATGATCGCCAAATGTTTAGGGGTTGAAATGGACCAAATACTGAGAAAATGTCGGATTTTGCAGTGGCTATACAGGTCGCAATAATAGACCAATCGAGGCGGAATTTCGCATGTAGCTAGAGTTTAGGGCGGGGAAGAAGCCTACCAATTTGGGTGGTCATCGGATAATATTTAGCGGGTCAAATAGGCCATATCTTTTGTGTTGAAAAAATTCAAAATTTTTCATTAAACCGCGAATATGTTAAATCCCGGCGAAATCACAAAGCCATGACAAGGTTACTTCTGGTCTTTACATTGATGTTAACATCCAAAAAATCGGATATATAGCAAAATATGTGCGATATATATGTCTATCAAAAAAGATATGCTTGAAAGATCTCTTATATGTCGAGAACGGCTGAACTGATTTCGACAGTTCTCATTAATTCAGAATGGCCTCTTGGCAGGAAAGAAAAAACGTCTAAAAAAATCGCATAAAAATATCTCTCTAAAGATAAAAATATTGATTTTGTAAAATTTTCTCATATTTTTTCAATTTTGTCATATTTTTGGCATATTTTCATTTTGAATTAAACATTTGGTAATATTTCTCAGCTAACAAAACTAAGTAGTTAGGATATCAGGATATCATATACAGATCGCATTTATGGCCCGATCCTTACGAAATTTTGCATGGGGATAAGATGAGGATCAGAATAGAAGCATACTCTTTTTGGAGATGATCGCCATATATTTAGGGGACCAAAAAACTGCAAAATTGTCAGCAGGTCGTAATTATCGCCCGACCCTCACGCACAACTTTTGTAGACAAAATACGAAAATGTCCATTCCAGTGACTTTTTGGAGAGTTCACAAATACAGGAAAGACGCACTTCTGACTATTTCGTTAACGCTGATTTCGTTGAAGAATATAGTCAAATGTCTGTATCTCATATAGATGCATTTCAGTCAAAAACCAATAATAAATGTTAATCTTTTGCCACTTCTGAGAGATTATAGGTCTTTGGGAAATATTGGTTCCATATCTAGGAAGACCATTTACGTGCAACATCTACCAATAAATTGGAAATGAGCAAATTAGGTAAAGTTGCCATTATTCGAAAATTAGAGAACGAAACCTGATGGTTTTCTTTTATTATTTGTCACAAAATCTTGTGGAATTCTTTAGAGTATCTCGCCTATATAAACTGTATCACTTATTATAGTGTTGTAGGGTATTCAACGGTCGGCCCCGCTCGACTGTAGCCTTTTCTTACTTGTTTTTTCATATTTTTATCGCATGCAATTTTTTCAATTTGACTTATAATATTGAGGTATACATTTTGTATTATTTTTTCACCTTACAACACAGGTTGGGGATATTATATAAGTATTGCAAATATCGTCCGATCCTCACGAAAATTTTCACAAGGGTAGGGTTGGATACAGAAGGGCTAGGCCTATTGTTTTCAAAGATGTGCGCAAGATATTAGCGGGTTGAAATGGACCAACAACTAAAAATGTTCTAGATTTTCTCTCGAAATCTCGCATTAAGTTAGAGTTTAGGACAGCGGGCACAATGGATCACTAATTTTGTGTGAAAAAATAACATGATTACTTACAGGCGATATCCGAAATACACAAAAGGCGAACTTCTGGCTTTTTTATGCTGATTTCATTAAAGAATATAGCCAAATATCGTAGACAAGCAAATCATATAGATGAGTCTAAATTTGAATACACAGAGGGGCTTTTTGCTTTTGGATATAATTGCAAAATATTCAAATTAACCAAAAACAGAAATGTTTTTCCGATCACACAATTGAAGCCAATCGACACGCCTGTGAAGAATTCTAGCATTTTGGATGACCATTGGATTATATTTAGCTGCAAAATGGACCACAACAACTAACAGCCCGACGGAGTGCATAAATATTGGGCAAATGTCCCTAGTCAAAATCCTAATTTCAAAAGCGAAATCTTCCAATATGGATTTGGACATAAGGGGGCTTCTAACATATTGTAGTGTTGTAGGGTATAACATAGTCGGCCACGCACGACTATAGCCTTTGCTTACTTGTTTTTTTTAATTTTGACCTTATTATGAAAGAGGTCAGTAATTATTCACATTTTATGAGTGTTATGCTTTATCACCATATTGATTGGTGGGTGTAGCATCCGTCTTACTTATATAAGTTTAAAGCAATTTTACTACATCAAATGTTTATTATAGCATAAGGCACTATATGATTATAAAAATATTTTTCCGTTTGTGGGAAGGTACCAGAAAGTGTGGACCGAAGAATCCCACCATCTACCCATGTTTAATACTGATTAAAATATGGAAACTCGCACATTTCATGAAAACATTTCATAGTTTAAGTGCATTCAAATATTTATTTCTAGAATAACACTACTCTTTGGAATAATTCCGTTTCAAGATATTTTAAGTCAAACATGTATATAAATTTGTGTGTTTGTTTGGATCGTTCGCACGATAACTCTTATTTGGTTCGATTTTGGCACCCGATTTGGTCGAAACTTTATCAGTCTTGGACATAGCATTTTTGTGAAAATAGTTCCAAATATTATTTATGCAACGCACTTTCCAATATTTATATCAATATAAGATCGAGTGCAAACAAGTTAAAAAGCAATAAAAACTTTGAATACCCTCCACCATTTGGAACGAATTTGGAAATTTTCAAAAACTAAAATTTTTAAAAAAGTAATGTTAAATTTTTAAAAATACCGAATATAGCCGTTATATTGGGGTCTATACGAAGTGGTCCTACATAGGCATTGTTTGTCATAAGCCATTACCACACCGTAGCTAAAATCATCAAAATATTTTATATAGGGAGGTACCGTTATATCGGAGCTGTGCGAAGACCTAGACAATTTTCTGTCACAGGCTATAGCATCCATTACGAACGTCAAATACGACATCTCAAATAATTTCGGTGGGTATTGTACCTAAACTCGTCAAAATACCGAATATAGGGAGGTAATGATATATGGGGCCTATACGAAAACCTGGACCTGCGTAGACAATTTTTTGTCACAGACCGTAGTTCCCATTACGAACTCTAAATACGTAATTTGAAAAAAATTCCGGTGAATGATGACCCCAAAAACCATTAAAATACCGAATTTTGGAAGGTACCGTGTTATGGGGGCTATACGAAGACGTGGACCTGCACAGACAATTTTCTGTCACACAATTCCGGTGAATAATGCCGCTAAAATCATTCAAATACCGAATATCGGGAGGCACCGTTATATGGGGGCTATATGAAGACGTGGACCATTTACGAACTTAGCCTGCCTACTGGAAAAATAAACACGTGTGCAAAATTTTAGCTTTCTATCTCAATTCGTTCGAAAGATAGCGTGATTACAACAGTCAGACAGACAGACGGACATGGCTAAATAGACTTAGAATTTTACGCTGATCAAGAATATATATACTTTGTTGGCTCTGACATGAGTATTTGAGGAGTTACACACGGAATGACAAAGTTAATATACCCTCCATAGTATGGTGGAGGGTATAAAAACACCATCACAACATTGTAGAGTTTTAAATAATCGTAACACTCATAAAACGCAAAAGAATTACCATAATTACCTCGAAAACGGACAACATTTAAACAAAGTAAATTAATAAATATTTCATAGAATGCAAACGAGTGTCAGAATGGGTTAATATTCACACATTAAGTTTTCTCCCAAAAAATTATACGTATAATGAATCTCTTTTAGAATAAAGAGTGCATCCTTATTGGCCCAAGCCTTATACATTATTTCTATTTCTACTTCTACTTTCTACTATAGTGGTGTCCCATACCTTCTTGTAATCCTTTTCATTTAGACTTATGACTATAGATTGGTCATAGCCAAAACCGATGAACTCACATTAAATTAGTTTATTACATTTCATAATATTTGACTGGAATCCCATAAAACACTTGCATTATAGATTTGCATAAATGTCTATTTATGATTCAGCTATTGAAATAACGATCGACAATATAAAATTGACAAAATAATTGTCTACGATGATTGCTATTGAAGTGGGTTATATTACGATTCGAAGAGGATATAAACTCTTCCATCCGAAAATGTTTGGTGTTGGTCAATTTGATACTTTCTCATTAATTCAAAATTCCACCTAAGAAAATTGACCAATAAATTTAAAAGTTTTTGTAAGGTTCTGACAACAACTTTCAGCAACTCTAAGACATTTTTAGGAGAATGAAAAAATTCCATTCGGAATATACATTTTTGATTAAAAGAATTTTCAAGTAATGTGATTATTTTAAATTTCAAATAGACGTTGCGATTGTAAGATCCACCTTTCAAATGGTCGACATAGATCTGGAACCACTGTACTCGAAAAACCAGCGAACTCAAAAAAAAAAAATCAAAAATAGAGCATGGTATTTGACGAAGTTGGACCATCACATTGTTTATGTATGCTCCATTTTGTTCCTGAACTACTGTTGCATAGTCATGCAAGAAGGTTATCTTGGTTTTTTGCCGAAACTACGAGACCACTGCAACAAGCGTACAAAAGCATTTTGGTGAGAACTTTCCAAAAAAAAGTTATTCGTGATGAAATTCAAGCGTGATAGTGTGATTTCTTTAAAGCATTCCAGCATTTAAATGTGAATAAATCTTTTGTGTCTCGTGCCATCGCTCGTTACCGTGATACTGGTAGCATAGCCTGACGTCAAGGAAGTGGACGGAAGAAAACAGCAACTTAGGCAGAAATGGTTCGAAAAGTAAAGAAGCGACTTGATCGAAACCGAAACATATCGCAATATTCCATTCGGAAATGAGCTCATGGTAAAGCCATTGAAATTCCAAAAAGTGCAAGAACTTACACGGCAGTAGAAAGAAAATAGACTCAAAAAAGCTAAAGAGTTGCTTAGCTTGGCCGAAAGTGATGAACGAATTTGATTTTTTCCGATGAGAAAACATTCGTTGTCCAGCAGTTTGTAAACAAACAAAATTATCGTGTTTACTTGCCAAAGAGGTTAGCTGGAAATGCGTACCTTCGGTTGGCCACCAGTACTCAAGCGACGGCTATGGTGATGATGTGGGCCGCCATAACAGCCAATGGTCGCTCTTCGCTCGTATTAATCGACCGTGGCTTTAGAATAAATGCTGAATATTATTGCGAAATTATTCCGGAGAGTGTATTAAAGCCTTGGACACGCAAACATTTTGGCCGCAGACCTTGTACATTCAAACAGGACTCAGCACCATTGCACTCAGCACGCGCCACCCAAGAATGGTTACAAAATCTCCGTATACCAATCCGTTGGACTATTGTGTCTGGAGTATTTTGGAAAGAAAGGTTGGCAAGCGCTTCCCCGGGAATGGGCCAAAATACTTGGGACTTTTTGCTGACGAAATAGTGGGCTCTTAATATTACAAATATAAAATTACAACTAATTTTTGTTGAAAATTTAGTCTATGTCTGGAAATATCGAAGATCAGACTGATCCCATTTTCATTTCCATAAAACTTGACGATAAAATATGATTTGGAACTGAATTTTATTCGTCTATGTCGATCTGTTCAATAGTTTAAAAGATAACGATTCATTTAATAGGAATGCAAAGGAATGCCTGTATTTTCGTACGTATTTTTTGACAGAGTGTACCCGTTCAAATGTAAAACCGAATGTTGTACTTCGAGGTACGAAGAAAACAATAATATATACTATATACTACTTTCCAGAGAACGGCCCTTGTAAGCCATCATCCACACCAAATATGCCTGATGAGCCGCTTAACCAACGGCGAAACGCGTCGCATAGTGGTGAGTGTGTGATAGTGTCTATCTGGTTTTCCTTTTCACTGCAAATTCCTGATCATTAAGCTCGTCTCGAAAGAGAAAACAAACATTTAAATCATAAAACATATGATCTTCGCCTTAACAAGGCAAAACTCAATAATAAAAAACGCTGAGTTCTTGAAATATATATATATATATATATATATATATATATATATATATATATATATATATATATATATATATATATATATATATATATATATATATATATATATATATATATATGTAAGACTTGAAGCAACCCACAAAACAATTTATGCCGAGGACTCTAATGTTGGAGTTTTTATGGAAACTTTTTAAGGCTACTAAAGAATTATGAACATTCTTCTGGAGATAAAGTTTTGTTCTTATTTTCATCATTACAAAATTCTCGAAAATGTGAATTCGGTTTTAGAAACGGAAACTTGTTCAGAGATTTTGTGCGAATTCGTTACAAATTCGAAAAAGATTAATTCACAAAAAAAAAAAAACAAAATCCTTTTTTCTTCTTGTTTGTCGGCTTTACGTGGCAAAAAACGGCTTATTTCGGGTGGCATGCTCTTCTAAAAATAATATCTTAGTAGGTTAAGTTTATGGTAGAATTAAGAAGGTAAAGTAATGCAGTCATATGTAATTTTTTTTTCTTTTTTTTTTTTTTTTGAAATCATACATCTGACAACATCTTATTGTCAAATATTTAAAATCTGTCTAAATCAGAAATGGGAAACTTTTATCTATGTAGTGAAATTTGACATGGTAAATTATGGAAAGTTTAGAGATGGATATGCTTATTTGAAATGACTTACACTCGTAATTTTATCATGGTTGATTGCATGCATGATTGGTTGCATGGAATAAAATAACCCATAATTTTGTAATGCAAGTTTTTTTTTAGACTTCTATAAAAACACGTTTTATATGTGATTTTAAATGAGCTAGGAACGGAAGAACAGCATCACTATACCCTTCATTGGCAGTGTAAACGTATTAAAAACGAGTAAAAAAAGACTAAAGTCGGATGGGGCCGAATTTATGATACCCTACGCCAGTTTGCATATTTAGTTGAGCTACCCAAAGGAAATAAAAGTTTTTATGGGGAATTTATAGGAATTAAATCGTAGCAACTACGATCATTTTTAAATGCGTATTATGGCTTTAAGGCAGTTATAATCTGTAGTTGAAAGAAACTAATATATGGTAGGTATATCCTCTGAATCGATTCCTACCAAATTTGACGGAGACATTTGTGTCTGAACCGATTTCCATCAAAATTCATAATATTTGAGTTGATATTACACAATAAACGTGAAATCGGATGAAGCTATATCCAAATCTAAACCGATCTCTATAAAATTTGGCAAAGTTATTACCATGCTGTATCTGATTGCTGGCAGCAAATGTCGTGGTTGTGGAGTGCATTTTATGGGCGTGATGGACTTAAATACAAAATCGGAAAAAAAAATATATATACATATATATATATATATATATATATATATATATATATATATATATATATATATATATATATATATAAGATATATATGGAAGCTATATCTATATCCAAATCTGAACCGATCTCGATAAAATTTGGCAAAGATATTTCTGAGCTGTATTTCATATATTTCCCTGAATATCGTTGTTACGGAGTGCATATTACGGCTGTGGGTAACAAATATAACAAATCGAATGAACAATATATATGGGAGCTATAGCTGTATCTTCACCGATTTCCATCAAATTTGACATACTTGGCATTCAAATTCTGCCCAATTTGGGCTATTATTACGCATTTGGTTCACAATAAAAGACCAATCGTCCGGAGATATATATGGTAGCTATATCTAAATTTTGAATTTAAATTTTTTCAAAATACTTTTAGCGCTTTTCAATGTGATGTTTCGAACGAAATAACAAAATCGACACTTCCGAAACATTACCATTTTTTGGGTAAGGTAAAAAATTCGACAATTTTTAGACCCTCCACCATACTATGGAGGGTATATTAACTTTGTCATTCCGTTTGTAACTCCTCGAAAAACTCATTTCAGACCCAACAAAAATTCTTGATCAGCGTAAAATTCTAAGTCGATTTAGCGATGTCTGTCTGTTGTAATCACGCTATCTTTCGAACGAATTGAGATATAAGGCTAACTTTTGCACACATGTTTATTTCCAGTAAGCAGGTTAAGTTCGTAAATGGGCCATGTAGGTCCACGTTTTCATATAGCCCCCATGTAAAGGTACCACCGGAATTGTTTCAAATTAGGTATTTGAAGTTCGAAATGGATACTACAGCCTGAGACAGAAAATTGTTGTTTCAAATTACTTATTTAGAGTTCGTAATGGGAACTACAGTCTATGACGGAAAATTATCTATGCAGGTCCAGGTCTTCGTATAGGCCCCATATACCAATATATTCGGTATTTTGACGAGTTTAGGTACAATACCCACCGAAATTGTTTGAGATGTCGTATTTGAAGTTCGTAATGGATGCTACAGCCTATGACAGAATATTGTCTATGCTGGTCCAGGTCTTCGCACAGCTCCGATATAACCGTACATCCCCATATGCGATATTTTGATTTTAGCTACATTATTTACCGTTTATTTCAAGTTTCGAATTTGAATATGTCATAATATGACTTATGACAAGCAATACCTATGTAGGTCCACGTCGTATAGACCCCAATCATGGCAGAAGAATACAGGTAGATGCATCAACGCTTGGGAGCATTGATATGTCAAAAAAATGTAAATGGTTTTTTCAAATATAAGTAGATTTTTATATGTTTGCTTATACTACGTCATTCGGAGGCTAATATAATTTCCGTTTTTCAATTTTTTTCACAAATTTGAATAATTTTTCATTCAACATTTTCAATTCTAAGATTAGTTTGACAGTTTATTGTCCCAACAGCTGTGTCGACGCGTCTACCTATATTCTTCTACCATGACCCCAATATAACGGCAATATTCGTTTTTTTAAATTTTAACAGAATTTTTTAAGGATTTTATTTTTTGAAAATTTCGAAATTCGTTCCATATGGTGGAGGGTATAAAAAGTTCGGCCCGGCCGAACTTACTGCTTTTTAAATTGTTATTTGTCCCTTCTGAAAAGTGTTATATGCCGTTATCTAATAAATCACAAGTCTTTATATTGTCCATTGATACTGATTACCCCTAGTGGAAAAAGAGACACTAAAATCGTGTCACGACTGGCAACTCTAACTGCCAAGCAATAGCAATGACACAAACCATAACCATATAGTGGGTCGATAGCAACTTTCATCGATAAGAAATCGATAACGTAGATAAACTATTATTTATCTTTAAGTTATTATTTTATACAAACAGGAGTAGACTTACCATTTAGACATCAAGTGAATTTGGTATTAGCTCATAAAACGAACGAATTCGGCATACTTTTTGTTTTTGAATTAATACATTTTTCAAATAATTCACCAATATATACACTTTGTTACACTTTCACAACGATGCATACGCCATAATAACCACAGGCTTTGTATACAATTAGCACACTCGCAAACCGAATATTTTTTTAAGAATTAAGCAAATATTTTTACCACATTTTAATATTTAGCACAGGCAATTTGATTTCACAAACAGCTTTTTTACATGAAACCCAGAAAACGATACAATTTATAAACAAAAAACGATAAAGCACAAAACATAACGCGCCAATTTTTTTAACGAATCAACGAAACTCGTACGCACACACACACGCACATTCACTAACGACAATGCGAAATTCATTAAATTGCAATAACGGCACGAAATGTATGTTATTTTGGCAAACTATCATTAAAATACGATGAACCTATTGTTGTTACTTGCATTTAATTAACATTTATTCATTTATTTCGGCAATTTATTAATTTATAACTGCATTTATCACTTTATTTCAAGAACACGAGAAGACGAGCAACCGCACAGTACGAACACAACGAAAGAACTAACTGAGAGACGACATCAGTGACAGCTTTAACATAGATCATCACAGAGAGCATCTTTAATTGCTACGTATGGCAGTGTGATGTCGCTGAGTGTGTTTAAATCGAGTTAAGGGACACAAATGTGTGTTTTTGTTCAGAAATTTTTGAGAATAGTAAAATAATAAATAATGGATATTTTTTCCGTTTGTAAATATACAAAATATTAATATTAGACCCAAAAAAACATACTAAAAGAAAAAAAATAAGCGGTTCAGCCTATTTGCCGCAAAAACGTTATATTTTAAAAGAATTGCAACAAAGAGCCGACATTTTGCAAACATGTATCTTTGTCCCTAACATGCGCAATGTTGGACATGTTTGTTAGTTTGGAGAGGTATATACATTCTAGCGGTTTGTCCTTTTTTTTTTTATCTGACTTTAGTTTAGTTTAGTTTAACGTTTGCTTTTAGTGGTAACAACATATACCTTCTGGCATGTTAGTTTCGTCCCCTGCACAATTTTATACTCTCCATATATATATATATATATATATATATATATATATATATATATATATATATATATATATATATATATATATATGTATATATATATATATATATATATGTATATATATATATATATATATATATATATATATATATATATATATATATATATATATATATATATATACATATGGTATGTCCGTCCGTCCGTCTGTCCATGTTAATTTGTAATCACGCTACAGGTCGCAATTATTGCCCGATCCTTACGAAATTTTGCACGAAGGTGGGGTTAGGGTCAGAATAGAAGCCTATTTCTTTTGGAGATGATCGCCAAATGTTTAGGGGTTGAAATGGACCAAATACTGAAAAAATTTCGGATTTTGCAGTAGATATACAGGTCGCAATTATAGAATTATAGAATATAGAATTATAGGAATTTTGCATGTAGCTAGAGTTTATGGCAGGGAAGAAACCTACCAATTTGGGTGGTCATCGGATAATATTTAGCGGGTGAAATAGACCATATATTTTGTGTTGAAAAAATTCAACATTTTTCATTAAACCGCGAATATTTTAAATCCCGGAGAAATCACAAAGCCATTACAAGGTTACTTCTGATCTTTACATTGATGTTAATATCCAACAAATCGGATATTTAGCAAAATATGTGCGATATATATGTCTATCAAAGAAGATATGCTTGAAAGATCTCTTATATGTCGAGAACCGCTGAACTGATTTCGACAGTTTTCATTAATTCAGAATGGCCTCTTGGCAGGAAAGAAAAAACGTCTAAAAAATCGCATAAAAATATCTCTCTAAAGATGAAAATATTGATTTTGTAAAATTTTCTCATATTTTTTCAATTTTGTCATATTTTTGGCATATTTTCATTTTGAATTAAACATTTGGTAATATTTCTAGAGCTAACAAAACTAAGTAGTTAGAATATCAGGATATCATATACAGATCGCATTTATGGCCCGATCCTTACGAAATTTTGCATGGGGATAAGATGAGGGTCAGAATAGAAGCCTACTCTTTTCGGATATGATCGCCATATATTTAGGGGTTGAAATGGACCAAAAAACTGCAAAATTGTCAGCAGGTCGTAATTATCGCCCGATCCTCAGGCACATTTGAATGGGGGTTACCGGACATTGCAAAATCCAAGCAGTTTTGGATGGCCATCCAAAAACTTTCAATGTGTGAAATAGTTTGCCAACTTTTGTAGACAAAATACGAAAATGTACATTCCAGTGACTTTTTGGAGAATTCACAAATACAGGAAAGACGCACTTCTGACTATTTCGTTAACACCGATTTCGTTGAAGATTATAGTCAAATGTCTGTATCTCATATAGATGCGTTTCAGTTAAAAATCAATGATAAATGTTAATCTTTTGCCACTTCTGAGAGATTATAGGTCTTTGGGAAATATTGGTTCCTGATCTAGGAAGACCATTTACGTGCAACATCTACCAATAAGTTGGAAATGAGCAAATTAGTTTAAGTTGCTATTATTCGAAAATTAGGGAACGAAACCTGATGGTTTTCTTTTATTATTCGTCACAATATCTTGTGGAATTCTGTCGAGTATTTCGCCTAATAAACTGTAGGGTTTATTATAGTGTTGTAGGGTATTCAACGGTCGGCCCCGCTCGACTGTAGCCTTTGCTTACTTGTTTTTTAATTCGACTTTGTTTAGCTAAATGAACAGTTGATGTTATTCTTAGATTTAAAGGTTAATTGATACTTGCCCTTATTATAAATATTAGAGTTGCAGAATCCTAAAGTGCAGGGATGCATGTAATGAATAATTTTTTCGTTTTGATTTTATTATTATTTTTTGCGCCTTTTATTAGATCGTCAATAGTGTTTTTTGGGAAGTCAATGTTTTGAAGAACTTTACGTATGCCTTCTTCGCTTTTTCGTTGAAATAAATTATAAAATTTACGGCTGTATTTATTTTTATTCGTCTTTTTTTTTGTAATGATTAATGAGCCGTCCTGTAGCTGTCGGTTTTTGATACAAATCAAAAATCAGTTCATTGCCTTGTCTGATTGCAAGGGCATCCAAGTATGCTAGATTTCCTTGTTCTTAGGTTTCGTGGGTAAACTGCACATGTCTATCCAAGGAGTTTGAAACATTTAAAGTATTGTCAATCTCCGTTTTCTTTTCAATGCAAAATAGGTGGTCAACATACTTAATCAATATTTTCCTTGTATTGTCATCAATTTCCCCATTGTTGCGTCCAATAACTCCTTCATTTTCAAATAAAAATATTTGAAAAATATTTTCTATAAAAACTAATTTTACTTTACAATCTGCACGTATATTTCCGCGTTAGGTTTTCTCAAGCCGAGCCAAGACGTCAGTCTCTAACATAAAACGTGGAAAGACATTCTGAAATTTAAATTGGAAATTTAAAATTTAAATTTCAAAAAAGTATATCCACCTCTGCATTTTTCTGTAATTTTCTTTGCCAAATGTAACTTCAGCGATAATTGGTTCCCATCTCTGATGTGTTGTCAAATATACAATTTTGAAAAAAAAAATTTAGGTCCACGTTTTCATATACGAAATATTGTATTTGCGACGAAAAATTTAACTCCAGCAGACAAATGTTTTAAAAATGGTTAGACCTATTTTTAGTATTCAAAACTTTTCACCACATTCAATCTCCCTTTTATTCTAGAATTTTTTTGGTAAAAGTATTAATCAAATAAATTAAATATTATGTAATTTCATATTAAAAGTTTTCATAGTTTATTAATTTTATTCAAATTAATTATTAATTGCTGTTATCATTTTCATCTACACATTATAATTTCATATAATTTTTCTATCAATCACATCATCACCTTTTGTTAGAAAATTTTTTGCAAATTTTACATTTGCCATCCGTTAAGCTATTAGTCTCCAACGTCGATGATCCTCGTAAAATATGACAGTCCAATTACTGTTCTCTCTCTCTCGTTGGCTGAACGAAAATTTCCTGTTTATCATTTAGTTGTTTCGTCGTGTTCCTTAAGGTCGGATGTTTATTGCGGTACGTTTCTCGGAAATTGTGAAAAACAACAGAAATAGTTTATTAAAAAATTATCAAAAGTATTTGTAATGGATATGTGAGTGTTTTATTGAAATATATCCACTTGAAAATCAATTAGGAAGTGTTTCAAATCAATGATTTATTAAAGTTTTATCGTCGTGCTGTTTATGTTTCTTTGCTGTAGATGTGCATGTATGCGTCTGCTTGTATTCATTTCCTTCGTTAAATAAATTGTGTGTGTGTGTGAGCATTTATAAAAAAGCTTTTTAATAAGGTTCGTGTCTTGGAAATACAAAACAAAGTTGACGAAAATGGTTAAAATACGTGCTTAGGAATACATTGGCAATGAAAAAAGAAGTAGAATTTTGCGGTTGGAAATAACCAGAAACACAACGATGTGAAGGAAGATATGCAGTTGTGCGTAAGGTAGGTTAGACTATTATTTAATAATACAATTTGAAATTATTATACCCTCCACCTTGGAAAGGAGGGTATATTAACTTTGTCATTCCGTTTGTAACATCCTTAAATATTCGTCTTAGACCCCATAAAGTATATATATTCATAATCAGCATAAAATTCTAAGTCGATTTAACGATGTCCGTCTGTCTGTCTGTCTGTCCGTCTGTCTGTCTGTTGAAATCACGATACAGCCCACATTATTTGACGTAGAGCTCCAAAATTTAGCAGAGCTATTTGCATTGTGTCTAGGATGGTTGGTATTGAAAATGAGATATATCGGTCCACGTTCTGGTATAGTCCCCATATAACGGTACCTCCCGATATTCGGTATTTTGATGATTTATGCCACGTTTTTTCACGGATTTGTCTTAAAATTGGTATTTGTAGGTCATAGCAGGTCCCTGAGCGTGTGGCAAAACATTGCATGTATGGGTCCAAAATTTGGTATAGCCCCCATATAACGGTACCTCCAGATATTCGGTAATTTGATGATTTTTGCAACATTTTTTCACGGATTTGTCTGAAAATCGGTATTTGTTGGTCATAATGGGTTCCAGCTCCGGTGGCGAAACATTGCATGTATGGGTCCATGATTTGGTATAGCCCTCATATAACGGTACCTCCCGATATTCGGTATTTTGATGGTTTTTGCCACATTTTTTCACTGATTTGCCTAAAAATTGGTATTTGTGGGTCATAATGGGTCCTAGTTCGTGTGGCGAAACATTGAAATTATAGGTCCACGTTTTGGTATAGCCCCCAAATAACGGGACCTCCCGATATTCGGTAATTTGATGATTTTTGCCACATTTTTTTCACGGATTTGTCTGAAATTTGGTATTTGTTGGTCATAATTGGTTCCAGCTTCGGTAGCGAAACATTGCATGCATGGGTCCATTATTTGATATAGCCCCCATATAAAGGTACCTCCCGATATTCGGTATTTTGATGGTTTTTGCCACATTTTTTCACTGATTTGTCTAAAAATTGGTATTTGTGGGCCATAATGGGTCCTAGTTCGTGTGGCGAAACATTGTAATTATAGGTCCACGTTTTGGTGTAGCCCCCATATTACGGTACCTCCCCATAATCGGCATTTTAATGGTTTTTGCCACATTTCTTCTAATGTTTATTTTACCCTAAGGTGGAGGGTATTAAAAGTTTGGCCCGGCCGAACTTAATGTTTTTTTACTTGTTTTTTTATTTGAACCCTCAGCTATCAGCTTAAAGTTTCAACAGGACTAATTTAATTCGACAATTTGAGTTTTCTCATTAATATAGCCACGACGATATACAGGGTGGGATAAAAAACTGCAACAATGTCAAACGCCATAATTTTTAAATTGTATTGAATGAAAGCAAAAAATGTCGGAAATAGCATCGAATTTTAGAATAACTTTAGATTTGTTGGAATTGGTCACACTTGACACGAATTATGGCCTTTAAAAGGCCAATGAAACCGTCACACTCTGCCCGAATGTTGATCTGCGGTATTTTGGCCCATTCCCGGCGAAGCGCTTGAATCCAACGGATTGGTATCCGGAAATTTTGGTGGCCATTGTGCGTTGAAGATAAAGCGAGGAACCTCATTTTGTAACGATTCTTGGGTGGCGCGTGCTGAGTCCTGTTGGAATGTCCAAGGTCTGCGGCCAAAATGTTTGCGTGCCAAAGGCTTTTATACAACCTCCAGAATATTTTCGCTATAATATTCGGCATTTATTATGATGCCACGGTCGGTTACTACGGCTGTTATGGCGGCCCACACCATCACCATGGCCGGCGCTTGAGTTCTGGTGGCAAACCGAAAGTGCAAATTTTCAGCTGACCTCTTTGTTAAGTAAACACGGTAATTTTGTCTGTTTATAAACTGCTGGACAGCGAATGTTTTCTCATGGGAGAAAACCAAATTCGGTAGTTCACCACTTTCGGTCAAGCGAAGAAACTCCTTAGCTATTTTGGGTCTATTTTCTTTCTGTTGCGGTGTAAGTTCTTGCACTTCTTGAAATTTCAATGGCTTTACCCCGAGCTCATTTTTCAATATTTGCTGAATGGAATATTGAAATATATGTTCAGCTCACGAGCCATTTTTCGTCCACTGCGACGTGGGTTTCAATCAAGCCGCTTCTTTACTTTTCGAACCATTTCTGCTGATATTGCTGTTTTCTTCCGTCCACTTCCTTGACGTCGGGCTACCAGTATTACAGTAACGAGCGATGGTACGAGACACAAAAAAAAAATATTCACATTTAAATACTGGAGTGCTCTAACGATAGCCACTTGTGGTTTCCAGCCAAATATAAAGAAATCACGCTTGAATTCCATCACGAAAACCTTTTTTTTTTTTTTTTTGGATAATTCTCACCAAAATGCTTTTTTACCCTTGTAAACAATATAATGAGCTGTCACTGAAACAATTTTAACAGCTATCGGACGAGTGGCTCAGCAATGACAGCAGTCTCAGGTTGGTTGCAGTTTTTTCATCTCTTTCAATTTTGCTATTCAATTTGTAACACTTTGAAATACTCAGTGGGTATTCTTTATCCTATACCCATTAGGTGTCGATGAAGATGTTTCGAAATTCATTTTCAATCGAAAGTGACTTAAAATTGATAGTTTAAAATCGTAAGAGGTAGAACAATTGGAACAAATCTAACATTCTCCTGAACGATGGCTTACCTAAAAATGGGAATTTTGTGTACTAGGGATCACAATAAATCTTGATTTTGTTAAAAAAAAATTAACTAAATTCAATATCGTAAATCGAAATGAAAAAAATATTCAAGATTTTTTTCCGGTTTTTTTTAATCTTGTTTACAATGAAATTAAGGCGATACTCCTACAAACCATTCGCATAAAGACTTTCCATCACTTTATACTTATCTCGAACACAATTTTACACTTCATCATCCCACACCTCAGTTGCATGACTCTAACCTTTTACGTAAAATAGAAAAATTACCTATACAACATCCACTTTACCCCAGCTTTTTTATTCTTCGTTTCACCATAAATGAAACCGCGCCAATCTTTCCATTCGCCATAGGAACTGCATATTCATAGAGACAACGGGACAAGTCAAATCAACTCCGGACAAACTTCAATTAGACATTAACAGGACATGTGAACAGTTCACATGAAAGGATATCATATAAGTTTGCAAACTCGCTGTTAGAACCGTTAAATAGCTATTGACAAGTTAATTTGTCGAAGCGAGTAAATAGGAGGTGACCACCGTGTGTCATCCACCAATAATTAAATGCATGAAGTTCATGCAAGCCGATAATATCTGTGGTCATTTGTAAATTGTGCATCAGATGGAGGCGTAAAAGAACAAGTGTGTCGTAGGTGCACTTTAATGAAAAGCTTGTATAAAAAAGAATGACATATATTTGTAGATTATATACTTTCATTCACTAGTCAATTCAATAATTACAGGAA
This sequence comes from Musca domestica, assembly GCF_030504385.1. NCBI lineage: Eukaryota > Metazoa > Arthropoda > Insecta > Diptera > Muscidae > Musca > Musca domestica. Next base: position 41,239,549 of record NW_026712114.1, read on the forward strand.
ATTCCAGTAAATAATGAAAGTTGAGTTAAAAATAAAATACACGTGTTTTGCCGATTTGAAAGCTTAGATCGCAAAGTAACTTAAACAAAGCGGCAAGTCAACTCTCCCTCCTACATTTTTCCAAATTTTTTGAGATTTTCTGATTAAGATTCTTTGGAACCCCTAAAATTTTGGACGAGGGTTAGTCTTGGTGTGCAGGCGTGTGATAAGGCAGGGCAGGAATTTGTACTAAAAGGGTACGAAAAGTACTAACGTTTACTAACGACTGTATACTTTGTATTGGACAAACTGAATGAACAAGAATTCGGAAATTTGGAAAGGAAGTCACTAAAAAAGTGCAGGATAGATGTACCAAAAGATTTTTGGAAGTTCGAAATTTAACTTTACGAAAAGATTTAAAGTTTGAAATTTGATATGAGAATCAAGGTTGGAAAGCGAGTTTGATATATGAAGGTGGTTTTGGAAATGTGTACTAAGTGTGCGAACTGTACTAAATGGATGAAGGTGGGATTTTGAAATTTTGTATTGGGGTCCTGTTGGTGGTAGGTTTGTGATAAAGAAGTGAATACCCTACAACACTATAATAACCGATACAGTTTATATAGGCGAGATACTCGAAAGAACTCCACAAGATATTGTGACAAATAATAAAAGAAAACCATCAGGTTTCGTTCTCTAATTTTCGAATAATAGCAACTTAAACTAATTTGCTCATTTCCAATTCTTCCTAGATCTGGAACCAATATTTCCCAAAGACCTATAATATCTCAAAAGTGGCAAAAGATTAACATTTATTATTGGTTTTTGACTGAAACGCATCTATATGAGATACAGACATTTGACTATATTCTTCAACGAAATCAGCGTTAACGAAATAGTCAGAAGTGCGTCTATTCTGTGTTTGTGAATTCTCCAAAAATCACTGGAATGGACATTTTGTATTTTGTCTACAAAAGTTGGCAAACTCCTTCACACATTGAATATTTTTGGATGGCCATCCAAAACTGCTTGGCTTTTCCAATGTCCGGTAACCCCCATTTAAATATGCGTGAGGATCGGGCGATAATTACGACTTCTATTCTGACCCTCATCTGATCCTCATGCAAAATTTCTTAAGGATCGGGCCATAAATGCGATCTATATATGATATCCTGATATCCTAACTACTTAGTTTTGTTAGCTGTAGAAATATTACCAAATGTTTAATTAAAAATGAAAATATGCCAAAAATATGACAAAATGGAAAACATATGAGAAAATGTTACAAAATCAATATTTTCATCTTTAGAGAGATATTTGTATACGTTTTTTAGACGTTTTTCCTTTCCTGCCAAGAGGCTATTCTGAATTAATGAGAACTGTCGAAATCAGTTCAGCCGTTCTCGACATATATGAGATCTTTCAAGCATATCTTCTTTGATAGACATATATATCGCATATATTTGCTATATATTAGATTTTTTGGATCTTAACATCAATTTAAAGATCAGAAGTAACCTTGTCATGGCTTTGAGATTTCGCCGGGATTTAAAATATTCGCGGTTTAATGAAAAATGTTGAATTTTTTCAACAAAACAGATATGGTCTATTTGACCCGCTAAATATTATCCGATGACCACCCAAATTGGTAGGCTTCTTCCCCGCCCTAAACTCTAGCTACATGCGAAATTCCGTCAATTGGTCTATAATTGCGACCTGTATAGCTACTGCAAATCCGACATTTTTTCAGTATTTGGTCCATTTCAACCCCTAAACATTTGGCGATCATGTCCAAAAGAAATAGGGTTCTATTCTGACCCTAGTCCCACCTCCATTCTAAATTTCGTGAAGATCGGGCCATAATTGCGACCTGTAGAGTGATTACAAATTAACATGGACAGACGGACGGACATATATAGCTAGATCGACTCAGCTCGGCGAGATAGGAAGATACATATATACTTTCCTATGTGGGAAATCAATATTTCGTGGTGTTACATAATTTTTGGCCCAATCAAACTTATAATACCCCCAACACATAGTGTTGTAGGGTATAAAAATATGTACACCTAGTGCACGAAAAGTACTAAATAGTATTATATTTGGTATAATTTAGCATTGGGTTAAATGATCGTGCTATTTCTATTAGGGTCCCTGTTCATGTGTAGCCTGCACATATGGAGGTGGTTTCGAAAATGTTTACTATAATTGCACGAAATGCACAGAATGGTACTAAATTTGGTATTGGCTTAAGAGATAGAGATACAATTCTGAAACTTGATATACAGAGTGCTTATGGTATATTTCTTTGAGATTTGGTGGTGGCTTGGAAATGCGTCTTATATTTTTATGAAATGTACTAAATTGTACTATATTTGATATTGGTTGAAGCGATAGGGTTGAAATCATGGTACAATTAAATAAAGGTAACCTCATTTCAAATTAGCATTCCCAGTTCTGCATTTTCTGTAATTTACCTTGTCAAACTTTAAGGCATAAATAACAGTTCCCATCTCTGAATATGTGTGTATATAATGGATTTATGAATATAGATTTTGACAATGAGATGTTGTCAAAGGTATAAATTTGAAAAAAATGTAAACATATGATTGCATGACTTTACCTTCTTAGTTCTATCATGTTTGAAACCCTCAACCTTTGATATTGAGGTATCTGTTGGTATCGGAAATGGATATATGCACTTGGTTTTAGAAATGTGTAATATTATTATTCAACAAGTACTAAATAGTACAAAATAAGGTATTGAGTAAAGGGATACAGCTGGAAGCCCGAACTTTGATATTGAGGTCTCTGTCGGAATATGAGAATATTGAGATATGTAGGTGGTTTTGGAAATGCTCTATATATGTTTTGGGTGAAGGAATAGAGCTGAAATACTGACATTTGCTATGGATTCTACATCTGTTCGTGACTGCACTTGAGCGAAGGGGTGATTTTGGAAATACGTACAATGAACGTAAGAATATTGCAAATTGTCACAAAATGTTCAGTTAGGTTCTGAAATAGTTTTGGAGAGAAAAATTGGATGATGGTCTATTGTGAAATGATTTTACTAATATCCTCCTCGGTAAACTTACAAATGAAAGATTTTGAAGACTCTTCGGTGTAAAAGGTAAAAATTTTTTTTTCTTTTTTTTCAATAAATAAATGTTTTTTTCAAAAAAAAATCTGTATGACATACAAAACCTTGAAAATCTGAAAATTTAGTACGATGAAAAACCTGCAACCAACTTCAGACTGCTGTCATTTTTTCTTTATATTGCTTTATATTTGGCTTGCAAAACCACAAGTGGCTATCGTTAGAGCACTCCAGCATTTAAATATGAATACATCTTTTGTGTCTCGTACTAAAGCTCTTTACCGTGATACTGGAGCGTTGCCCGACGTCAAGGAAATGGACGGAATAAAATAGCAAAATCAGTACAAATGATTCGAAAAGTAAAGAAGCGACTTGATCGAAACCCGCGTCGCAGTGCCCTAAAAATGGATCGTGAGCTGAACATATCACAAAATTCCATTCGGCAAATATTGAAAAATGAGTTCGGGGTAAAGGTATTGAAATTCCAAAAAGTGCAAGAACTTACACCGCAACAGAAAGAAAATAGACTCAAAAGAGCTAAAAAGTTGCTTCGCTTGGCCGAAAGTGGTGAACTGCCGAATTCGGTTTTCTCGGATAAGAAAACATTCGTTGTTTAGCAGTTCGTAAACAAACAAAATGACTTGCCAAAGAGGTCAGCTGAAAATGTGCACCTTCGGTTGGCCACCAGAACTCAAGCGCCGGCCGTGGTCATGGCGCGGGCCGCCATAACAGCCGATGGTCGCTCTCCGCTCGTATTAATCGCCCGTGGTATCAGAATAAATGCCGAATATTATCGCGAAAATGTTCTGAAGGGTGTATTAAAGCCTTGGGCACGCAAACATTTTGGCCGCAGATCTTGGACAGGACTCAGCACCATCGCACCCAGCACGCGCCACCCGAGAATGGTTACAAAATGAGGTTCCTCGCTTCATTTCCAGCGCACATTGGCCACAAAAATCTCTGGATACCAATCCGTTGGACTATTGTGTCTAGAGTATTTTGGAAAGCAAGATTGGCACTAAAAAATATTAAAGTGCCGATCACCTCAAGCAAGCGCTTCGCCGGGAATGGGCCAAAATACCGCAGAGCAACATTCGGGCAGCGTGTGAGGTCTCATTGGCCGTTTGAAGGCCATAATTCGTGCCAAAGATAACCAATTCGAACAAATCTAAACTTGTTCTAAAATTTGATGCTCAATAAAATTTAAAAAAATAAAATGTAAAAATTATGGCGTTTGACTTTGTTGCAGTTTTTTTATCTTACCCTGTATGATTAAAGAATTTTGTCAAACTGAACAAATTGTGCATTTTGAGTGCTAAAAAGTCCTAACACCAACTCCTTCACTCCTCCTTCAATTACACAATACTTAAATTATCCAAGAGTATTCCATGACGTCGAATTGAAACGAGTTGCTTCATAACATCTTCCGTTTCCACTTTTTTTGTTTGTTTTACTTATTCCTGTAGATTATTTTTTATTTCCATAAAACACAGCTGTAACATGTTAATGTACATACACACCTACTTGGATACACCTTATGATGTATTATGACATGCACAAAACAAAAGGATTTATTTAAGACAAAAAATTTAATTTAACAAATGGACCCTATTACATTGTTCGTAATGCCACTTTATCACTGTGTGAGTGCACCTACATTCACACATTCACCTACATCTCGAAAACTTATTTTAAATATTATTCAGAAATGCTTTAAAAATGCATATCATCAACATTGTGATTATGATGAACGACTACGGTGGCCCCAACGTTCGCATAGCTGTTCACATTTGGGAGAAGAAATCTTTTTTCTTCTCTTCCGTTCTGTTCGCAGTGAAACCTTAGAGGAAAAGAAAATAAGGTCATTTGTTTTCGGTTTTTCTTGGAATCGGTTACAAATAATGAAGTGCCAAAATAGAAACAGAAACAGTTGGTTCGTTTCATTCCTTGTCTTTTGTTTCTCCTTTTTTGTATTCTGGTGTTTTTTTTTTTGCACACACGCATTTTGGAAACGAAAAAACAAAAAATATTTTGTTTTTGCAATCAAGACATAAATAAGCATTAAATTCTCATTTATATGGATATTTACTAAAAATTTATAGACAAAACCGGCATCCGCTGTTGTGATTATTTTTCGCCATAAATATGAATGGTATTTAATATATTGTATAGTCATTGAATATGGAATGTGCACTTCAAAAGAGAAGATACAAATAGACTTATTGCAGCCAAAGGTGACTGAGGACAGAAAAACTTTTGTGGAGAAAAATTTAGATCTTGTTAATGGATGCATCATAGCATGAGTTACAAAGTCGGTGTGTATTTGAAGGAAAGATATTTTTTGCCGGAAGGCCAAATGCATTTGGCTTAAGCTCGTCTGCATATGTATACCTAAATAGGGTAAGTGCGCCTAAGTTCGACATGTCCCAGTAGTCGGCAGTTTTAAAATTTAAACTTAAGAATAGAATTGACTAAATAATGAAATAATTGCAAAAAAAGTCAACAGTGTTCTTTGCTCTCTTTCTGTAAAATAAAACAATGAGCTCCGATCATTTATTACGAGAGAATAACGGTTTTCTTCAGTAAGTGTCTTCTATTACGTGCGATAATGCTTGTTTGTAAAGAAAAAAAATAGTGGTGGCGTCAACTTAATAATCGATTTAAGTAAATTAAATTTAATACTTTTGGAATCAGAAATATGTAATAATAGTAAATAACAGTCTGAAGATCACTTTTATAACTTAAAAACATACAAATCAAGCATTTTTCTGTTATATTATTTAATGCCGACATTAAAAAAAGGAGATTTGCCAGTAGTCGACAGGGGGTGCCGATTACTAGAAAAATATCATTTTCACCAATTTCACCAAAACTTGAGAAAAATATTAAAAAATAATCCAAAAACTACTCAAATAATTAAAAAACTTTTAGTCGGCAGTTGCTTTTATTTGTGTTTTTTTATAAACTTTAAAAAAAAATGTTGCCTATCTAATTTTTTATTTTAATTGAAAATCCATACGTTACCGAAAGTAACCATACTATTCTTGATTTTCTACCTATGTTTGGTTTAGAATGATAATTAAATAAAACACTATTTAAAACGTAATTAATTTCAAATTCTGGATTAAACTGTGAATTAGTAATATAGCATTGTTTTATACTATTTGAAATTAAAAAATATACAAAATAATATTTTTCAAATAGACATGTCGAGCATTAGAATATGGTGCCGACTACTGGCAAAAAACGAATATTTTAGTAAAATTGCAAATGTTGCCAATTTAATAAAAACAAATTCAATTTTTGTTTATTATTTCGAAAACTAAACAAAATTTGGAATCTGAACAACTTTATTTTTCTGCAATTGAAAGATTTCACTTACAATGTTCAAAGATTGAAAAATCGAAATGGTACACTTACCCTATAGAGAGATCTTAACATTTTATATATTACTGTTAAGAACACGAGTCATTTTGGTCGAAAAAATTACCCTCAAGCGTGTCAACAAAGGTGTCTTTTAATTATTTACAGACTAAATCATACATAAACACCAGGAGTTTTTAAATATTACACAAAGCACAATTTAAGATCATCATCATCTTCATATGCGTTTTTCCGAAATTTCCCTACAAAGCTTAATTTTTTGAGGATGAAATCGAAAACAAAAAGTAAGCACAAGCTTTGGTCGTGTGGGGCCGACCATGTGATACCCTACAACAGTACAATGTGTTAAAATGCCCCTTACAGGGTGAGATAAAACCATAATTTTTATTTTTTTTTTTTAATTATATTGAATGAAAGCAAAAAAAGTCGGAAATAGCATCGAATTTTAGATTAAGTTAAGATTTGTTCAAATTGGTCACCTTTGGCACGAATTATGGCCTTCAAACGGCCAATGAAACCTTGCTTTCGAAAATAATCCAGATGCAATAGTCCAATGGGATGGTATCCAGAGATTTTGGTGGCCATTGTGCGCTGAAAATGAAGCGAGGAACCTCATTTTGTAACCATTCTTGGTTGGCGCGTGTTGAGTGCGATGTTGCTGAGTCCTGTTGGGATGTCCAAGGTCTGCAGCTAAAATGTTTGTGTGCCCAAGGCTAAATTACACCCTCCAGAATATTTTCGCGATAATATTCGACATTTATTCTAATGCCACGGTCGATTAATACGAGCGGAGAGCGACCATCGGCTGTTATAGCGGCTCACACTATCACCATGGCCGGCGCTTGAGTTCTGGTGGCCAACCGAAGGTGCACATTTTCAGCTGACCTCTTTGGCAAGTTAACACGATCATTTTGTTGGTTTACAAACTGCTGGACATCGAATTTTTTCTCATCGGAGAAAACCAAATTCGGCAGTTCACCACTTTCGGCCAAGCAGGGCAACTCTTTAGCTCTTTTGGGTCTATTTTCTTTCTGTTATTTATTTATTTGCCGATTGGAATATTGCGATATGTTCAGCTCACCAGCCATTTTTCGGCCACTGCGCCGCGGGTTTCGATCAAGTCACATCTTTACTTTTCGAACCATTTCTGCTGATGTTGCTGTTTTCTTTCGTCCACTTCCTTGACGTCGGGCTACGCTACCAGTATCACGAGACACAAAAGATCTATTCACATTTAAATGCTGGAGTGCTCTAACGATAGCCACTTGTGGTTTTCCAGCCAAATATAACGAAATCACGCTTGAATTCCATCACGAATAACTTTTTTCTGGAAAATTCTCACGAAAATGCTTTTGTACGCTTGTAAACAGTATAATGAGCTGTCACTGGAATAATTTTAACAGCAGCCTGAAGTTGTTTGCAGTTTTCTCATCCGATATCTTGGCTATCATCACTGAGTGTGATATGGCCGGTATTAACAATATTTGCGGTTCAGTGCAAATATTTGTATTTTTTGATATAAAAGTTATGGCTTATTTTATCCGCTAAATATTGCCCGATTGCCGTCCAAAATAATAAGCTTCAGCCCAGTCCAGAACTCTAACTCCATGCAAATTTCCGCGTCGATTGGTTCATAATTGTGGCCTATAGAGCAACTGCAAAATCAGGAAAATTTTCTGTTTTAGGTCCATTTCAATAGGGTCCTATTCTGACCCTAACCCCACCTCCATTTTCAATTTCGTAAGGATTGGGCCACAATTGCGACCTGTAGCTTGATTACAAATTTACATGGACAGACGGATGGACATACATAGCTAGATCGACTAATCTCGGTGAGATAGAAAGATCCATATATAGTTTCCTATGTCGGAAACAATTATTTCGAGGTGTTACATAATTTGCTCATATTGCAGGGTATAAAAATATTCTTCACCCAATTCCTTTATTTATAACGAAAATGTTTACCGAAAAAACACAACAATTTCCATTTTTCATAGACGATTCTTGGGGTCTATAAGACGACGACATGGACCTGCATAGGTAACTTTTGTCATAAGCCATTACAATCAAAAAATAAGTGAATAATGTAGCGAAAATCATCAAAATACCGAATATCAGGAATATCCATTTCGAACTTCAATAACAAATTTGAAACAATTCATGGCCCATTTACAATACCAAAAGTCCTGCGAACATAATATACACTTGAGCGAAATTTTATCAATCTACTTCAATTCGTCCGGAAACTAAAGTGATTTCCACGGACGGACGGACAGACGGACGGACATCGCTAAATCGACATAGAATTTTATGGTGATCAATATTACATATACTTTGTGGGGTCTAAAATGCATTCTTCGAGGTGTTACAAACGGAATGACTAACTTATATTCCCTCCATACTATGGTGGAGGGTATAAAAAGTACCATACAAAACATCATCAATTTTGATTTATAATAAATTTAGCAAATTTTTTTAAAACTCGGTACTACAAGTTGATTGTAAGGTACACCTCCTGTGTTAGAACATTATCTATGTATCCTCCATACAGCTGTACCTCTGAATATTTGCTATTTTAGTACTTCAACAAAATTGTTTCAAATTTGGTATTTTTAATTTGCAATATATAACAAGTAAGCAAAGGCTACAGTCGAGCGGGGCCGACCGTTGAATACCCTACAACACTATAATAAACCATACAGTTTATATAGGCGAAATACTCGACAGAATTCCACAAGATATTGTGACAAATAATAAAAGAAAATCATCAGGTTTCGTTCTCCAATTTTCGAATAATAGCAACTTAAACTAATTTGCTCATTTCCAATTTATTGGTAGATGTTGCATGTAAACGGTCTTCCTAGATCTGGAACCTATATTTCCCAAAGACCTATAACCTCTCAGAAGTGGCAAAAGATTAACATTTATTAATGGTTTTTGGCTGAAACGCATGAAACGAAATCAGCGTTAACGAAATAGTCGGAAGTGCGTCTTTCCTGTATTTGTGAATTCTCCAAAAAGTCACTGGAATGGACTTTTTCGTATTTTGTCTATAAAAGTTGGCAAACTCCTTCACACATTGAATATTTTTGGATGGCCATCCAAAACTGCTTGGCTTTTGCAATGTCCGGTAACCCCCATTTAAATGTGTGTGATGATCGGGCGATAATTACGACCTGCTGACAATTTTGCATTTTTTGGTCCATTTCAACCCCTAAATATATTGCGATTATCTCCAAAAAAGAGTAGGCTTCTATTCTGACCCTCATCTTGTCCCCATGCTAATTTCCGTAAGGATCGGGCCATAAATGCGATCTGTATATGATATCCTGATATCCTAACTACTTAGTTTTGTTAGCTGTAAAAATATTACCAAATATTTAATTCAAAATTAAAATATGACAAAATTGAAAAAATATGAGAAAATTTTACAAAATCAATATTTTCATCTTAGAGAGATATTTTTATGCGATTTTTTTAGACGTTTTTTCTTTCCTGCCAAGAGGTCATTCTGAATTAATGAGAACTGTCGAAATCAGTTCAGCCGTTCTCGACATATATGAGATCTTTCAAGCATATCTTCTTTGATAGACATATATATCGCACATATTTTGCTATATATCCGATTTGTTGGATAATAACATCAATGTAAAGGTCAGAAGTAACCTTGTGATGGCTTTGTGATTTCGCCGGGATTTAAAATATTCTACACGCGAAATTTCGTGTCGACTGGTCTATAATTGCGACCTGTATAGCTGCTGCAAAATCCGAAATTTTTTCAGTATTTGGTCCATTTCAACCCCTAAACATTTGGCGATCATCTCCAAAAGCAATAGGGTTCTATTCTGGTCCAAGCCCCACCTACATTCTAAATTTCGTGAAGATCGGGCCATAATTGCGTCCTGTAGAGTGATTACAAATTAACATGGACAGACGGACAGACGGACGGACGGACATACATAGCTAGATCGACTCAGCTCGGCGACCTAGGAAGATCCATATATACTTTCCTATGTGGGAAACCAATATTTCGAGGTGTTACATAATTTTTGGCCCAATCAAACTTATAATACCCCCAACACATAGTGTGTATAGTAGGGTATAAAAACGACTTCGGCAAGAAATCATTGATATAGGCTCACGTTTTGTGAAGACTTTAATTTCATTCTCCAACCGATTTCACTGACATTTGCAATTCAAAATGGATCTCATTCGAATATTGAATTACTTTTATTCATCAATTTTTTCTTTAGCTCACGGTGGATGGTATTGAAATTTTAACCCGGACTAACTAAATGCTTTTACCATTATTTTTATACGATTTACTTACTTATTTTTTTGCAATAAAATATGCGAAATTTCACCAAACCTATCTTCCTTCCGCGTTGAACGGCAACTAACAACATTTACTTTACTTCTTTAATATGTCCGGAAAAATTGAATATGCTTTCGACAGCTCCAATGAATGATTGATTCCTTCTTTGCTAACAACATGTGCTTAACTTATATTTTATTTATTCTAAATATTTATGTATAGATATTGTATAGACTTAAACCTAATTATGGAATCATTCCGTCATTATTCATTTTTCGATCATTCATTACAGTCTGTAAAGAAAAAGAAAGCATAAGAAGAAGAAGAAAATTTCAAAATTCAAGAACAATATATTTTTGCCATAAAATCAATCGGAAAATGATAAACAAAAGGTCGTTGCGTTTGCTAAATACCTGCATTAATGACACCTTCGATTGCAGTTCCGATTCGATGGAATCTCTCGGCCCAGACGATGAAGTCAAAGTGGTTTTACGACCGATGCTGCGATGAGAATTTTGAGATCTGCGTTGTGTTGTTGATTTCTTGCCAAATAGAATTGACTGTAAAACAAAAACAATGCGAATGGAAATTTTCCCAAAAGGCGAACAGTACAAACAAAATATTTTATTACAAAAAAAAGTTGGTTGTTTTCTTTAAACAAATGCTAATTGGAAAATAATTCGTTGATAGGCCAGCAGAATTAATGATTTTTCTATTTACCTTAAATGCCTGGCGAAATTTATTGCTCATCAAATTGTACAGCAAGGGGTTAATGCACGTCGACAGATAGTAGAGCACCCCCGAAATATAAGTCATCACCGTGTAGATGACCTCATGATGATCTTTGTTGTTGTTGCTGTTGTTATTGGTGTTACTGCTGCTCCTGAGACTGTCTCGCACATCATCAGCATCCCCAATTGTCGATATGCCATTTAGTAATTCCACATCAGCATCGTTAATGTCGCCCTTAATATCCGAACCATGTGCGGAGGACCCACCGCCATCAGCTATTACACCCGGACCATAGACAGCAATTAACCGTTGAGCATGGAATGGTGCCCAACATAAAAAGAAGCAAATTACAACTGCCACTGGTTGTTCAATCCGGTGGTCGAAAGGATACATGAAAAAATAAAATAGAAATAAAAATAACATTTATTATTTGACTTAAATAAGTATCACACACGCACACATGGCTTGTCACGAAATCGTATTTTAATTATGATTGATAGTAAAGGGTAACACTTTTTTGTGCGATGAATTGTTTAAAATTTTATTACAAAAGGGATTAATTAACAAGTAAGCAAAGGCTATAGACGTGGGAGCCGACCATGTGATACCCTACAATACTACAATATGTAGGCAGTCCCCTTATGTCCAAATCCATTTTCGAAGATTTCGCTTTTGAAATTATGTCATAGAGCACTGCCCCATATTTACGGACTCCGTCGTGCTGTTAGTAACAGATAAATATAATCAAATGGTCATCCAACATACTAGACTTCTGTCCTGCCATTAACTCTCTTCTCATGCTAAATTCCGTGTCGATTGAAAATCGAAAATTTTTCTGTTTTTGGTTAATTTGAACCCATAAATATTTTTCATTTGAACCCATAAATATTTATCACCAAATGCAAGAGGCCCCTCTGTATCTCCAAATTTAAAATCATCTATATGATTTGCTTGTCTACGATATTTGGCTATATTCGGCAACGTAATCGGCATAAAAAAGTCAGACATTTGCCATTTGTATATTTTAAATTACGCCTGTAAGTTATTTTCAGCGTTTTGGTAGGAAATGGAAATGTTGGTATTTTTCACACAAAAGTAGTGGTCCATTCTACTCGCTGTCCTAAACTATTACTTCATGCGAGATTTCGTGCCTTTGGTTTCTATTTGGACAATTTTCTGTGCGGACAATTTTCTGTCATAGGCTGTAGTACAGGGAATAATCCGTTGTAAAGTGGACCGAGCCATGCCCAACTGCTGAGAACGGCGTTTTTGGGATGTTCTTGGGGACCTCTCAACACTGGCGCGTACGGCAGCGATATTCTCGGCCGATCGCCTTGGTCGACTTTTATATGGCCTCTTCGGATTAGAAAGAGCCTTACCTGTCGAAAATTTTTCGTATAAATGCTTAATGGTGTTCTTAGAAGGCGCACTTCTCACATTTTTTAATGTTTTAAAATCACGTTGAGTTTTCACAATTGACTTCTTCTGTTGAATGTAAATTTCAACTATTTCAGAGCGCTCGCGTGGCGTGTATTGGTTCATGGCAAAAATCTGCTTGGACTGACGCTTCAAACGCGGTATGTCATTAAACGATGTGACATCTCTGTCAAAAGTTATGGCGTTGCCAAATGGGTCCGTCGAATATGGGCAACCCTGTATCCATTACGAGCTTCAAACACCAAATTTGAAACAATTCCGGTGAAAAATGTCGCTTAAATCGCCAAAATATCGAAAATAGGGAGGCACCATTATATGTGGGCTATACCAAAACGTGGACCTACATGACCCATTTTCAATACCAAAAGTTCTACAGACATAATATACATTTGAGTAAATTTTTATCAACCTACTTCATTTCGTTCGGAGGCTAGAGTGATTTCCACAGACGGACGGACATCGCTAAATCGACGTAGATTTTATCGTGATCAAGAATATATATACATAGTGGGGTCCAAAATGTATATTTCGAAGTGTTACGAACGGTGGAGGGTATAAAAATATTAATAATAATAACAATAATGAATTTAACTTTGCTTAAATTCAGTCATTCCTTCGCCATTATTTATACAAAAGGGCAGCAGTGCTAATATCAATATGGGCATTGTTTCATGCTGAACTATCAAAGATATCTGTTATTGTTATATTGTTTGTCCGGTCCAAAAATAAAAAAAAAATAATTGTTATAGACTATTAATGCGGTGGTTGACATTATGTACTCGTAGCTCTCGAATGATACATTTAACGTATTTCATTTCAGTGGAGTACAACCTTCAATTAAATCATATTTTTTCGGAATTATTTTTTTCGGAATTATTACTCTAGGTTTTGTATGCACATATCTATTGATCGGTTATAGAGACAGTCTTCAAATTAGGAATGTGTAACGGAATTCGTTACAAAAATAAATTTGTCAAATTATATTGAAATCGATTCAGATTTGGATATAGCTCCCATATATATTTTCAACCGATTTCATGTAGGTTATGTACCAAACACGATATGTATGTCCGATTCCAATGAAATTCAGAATGGGTGGCGGAATTTGGTTGCAATAATAAATGTGTCCAATTAATTAGAAATCGGTTAAGATTTGGATATAGCTCCCATATATATTCGCGGGCGATTTTACATATTTGATGCACCAAGCACGGTAATAATGAAATATGGAAGGTGAACACGCCTAAACGGATTTTCTGGAAAAGCTGGGAGGGTTAGTTGTTGCCGAAACGAGGAAATAATATTCTTTAATGCAGGAATAATTTCTCCTCGGAGTTGTATGAAAAAAAACCAAAGAAAGAAAAAAAAACAAGATGTTTTAGAAAAGGAGTTTGCCAAACAATGGAATTTTATTGAACAAAATTCGGTGGAGAATTTGGAAACGAATCTTACCAAGACAGTTGTGTTTGCTGGTTAGAATAGAAGTAAATTTATTTACAAAAAAGAAAAAAGGAACAACCAGTGTAAAAGGAAAACATTTGCATTTAGTACATTAGCATTTAGTACCAAGAGAGAGATGCAAATTTAGACAAATGAAAGAAAAATTGAAACTAGAGAATAGGGTGACCAGCGTGGTAACTTTGGCGTTAACATTACCGGCCCCCTTGCAGTAACTGCAACTAAAGAAATTAGACCAAAAACTAGCACTCTCTCTTGTTTACAAAAAAAAATTGATATATTGAAAGATTAGATATATATAATGGTAAACGGGCTGGTACCAGGATGCAGTCTTCCTTCAGTGTGAACAGCTCAGCCACATAGATTCGCTAGGTCTGTAACCACTGGATACTAAATATGCTGAAAAGGAAAGTTTGTGCTTTTTGGGAAGGAGGAAAAACAATAGTGCATGTGAGAAACTTCATTTATTGGTGGAATTCATTTCGAAGAAAATATTAATAAATACAATGAATCGTTCAGTTCGAACAGGAGCCATAGATCGCCCACCCGAAAATGGTACTCTGAGCAGTGGGCAAGGCGCTGCGTGAATACACCCCTTCTGACATTACCCTCGGATAAAGATCCACTCCGATGACAATATCGATGCCGGCAGATTTGTGGAAGTCCGGATCGGCGAACAGCAAATGCGGGAAGTGCTTGTGGTAGTCTTCCGGAAGTGATTCGAGTGGAGTCTTCATCGCGATCCGATTATCCACACGAAAAGTGCCCTCAATCTTCACGGACGAATCATGCCTAGAGTAGAGTGTAAGCGCGCAAATGGTCTCCTCCCTCAAAGTAAGCCGCGCTAACTTGTGCTTGTCGGCGAAACCCCGGGCTATGCGGCTCACCAACGAACCCGAATCCAGCAAGCATCGGGCCATCACTTTCGCGTCGATCCGAACCAGAACTGTGGGCAATAATATTATAGTGTTCTTGTGGATCAATGATGTTAGGGATCCTTGGGACGAAACGGCGGGCCTAGTACGTTCAACAGCGCGATAAGTAGATCTCGTTGATGTAGATGGCTGTGGTGACACCGAGCGAGATTGGGACCGAGACGACGAATTTCCTGGCAGAAGCTGGTCACGGAGCTTGGGGTTCACATGCAGCAATGTGTGGTGGAATTTGTGGCAGTGATGGCAGCCGCGATCGCTAAAGCATGTACCATGTGAGTGTCCGTGAGCCAGGCAGTTCACACAGTATTTATGCCGCCGTACAGCATTCAGCCGATCCGCCATGGTCATATCTAAAAACTTCCTGCACAATCGTAATGGATGCGGACGCTGGCACAGACGGCAGAGGAAACGTCCCTTTCTGTGAGGAGCTTGGTTGGCACGGGAATGACTGATGCGACTGGAGCTGTTCGATTTAGGCATGGTTCTTGACGTAACATAAATATAGATAGAAGGAAAGGAAGAGAAAGGTAAATAGAGGAAATTTCGAACTTAGTTATCAGAAGGAAGAACTACGAGCTTGGTTATCGGGCGAGTTATGATGCCTTTCTGAGTTACGACGTCTGCGACTCGAACATGCCGATCGGAACCAAGATAAGTCTTATTGACTCTACCCAACCGCCACGAAGTCGGCGGAAGATTTTCGTCATGAATAGCGACCAGTGTGTTCTCCTCAATATCCTTTTCTGAAGTTTGCCACTTCGTACGCTTTTGGAGTTCTCGAAGATATTCAGTTTTCCAGCGAGAACAGAAACTTTGATGGACAGCTTTAAGACGTTGCCATCTATTCAGCAGGGAGAGAGGACTGTCATCAATATGTGGATCGACAGGAACGAGAATCGGAGAACCAATCAGGAAATGGCCAGGAGTCAGAGCTGCGAAATCGGAAGGCTCGCTTGAAATCGGAGAAAGAGGACGCGAATTTAAACACGCCTCAATCCTCGAGAGTAGCGTGGAGAACTCCTCGAAAGTATACTTGGAAGAGCCGGCGAACTTACGGAAGTGGGTTTTGAAGCTTTTGACTCCGGCCTCCCAGAGGCCACCCATATGAGGTGCCCCAGGTGGAATAAAATGCCAGTTTAGATTATGAAGAGCATATTGAGAGATCACAGCCGAACGCGAAACTTGAATGAATTCTCTAGCAAGAACTTTGGACGCCCCTACAAAGGTCGTACCATTGTCAGAGTATAAGTGGGAAGGACATCCTCTCCTAGAAACGAACCGATGGAAGGCTGCTAGGAACGTGGGCGTCGACAGGTCGGATGTAAGCTCCAAATGGATCGCCTTTGTGGCAAAACACACGAACACGCACACGTAACCTTTCGTGAAACGACAACCACGCCCGCAATAACTTTTCACATCAAACGGTCCCGCAAAATCAAGACCGGTACGGAAAAATGGACGAGAAAGGACAGTTCGCTCAGGAGGGAGGGCAGCCATGATCTGCTTCTGACAATGCTTTTTGTAAAGAACACACGTTTTGCACTCCTTTATGACTGCCTTGATCATGTTCTTTACCTTGGGTATCCAGTATTGTGATCTTATCACTCGAAGAACAAGTTGATTGCCACCATGAATGGTAATCTGATGAACAAATTGAACATAGAGCCTGGAGAACTTGCAACTGTACGGGAGTATGATCGGACGTCTTTCATCGAAAGAAATCCCAGGTGACGAATCTAACCGGCCACAAGAACGAATTAGACCATCAGCATCTAGATATGGATTTAAGCTTAGAAGCGAACTAGAGGACGAAACTATCTTTCCCATGTACAATGTCCGGTACTCCTCTGGATAACAGGACTTTTGACACCATTTAACAAGAATATTACGACCTCCGATCATATCCGAACTGCAGAGAGGTTCCGAAGCGCGCGAAAAAGAAGAACGGTACCTTGGATGGGTACGGTGAATAAATCGATACACATAGGAAAATACCCTAAGTGCTCGCTGATAAGATGAAATGCTTCCCAATATATCCTCCGTTGAATCGAAATAGGAAAAATGAACACGAACAGACTTTCGCTCCACGTCTGTTTCTGTTGAATGAATGAACTCTGGCCATTGATCTGGAGTTTCACGAAGCCACCACGGTCCGTACCACCAAATATCATTATTGACAATGTCTTGTGGCAACACACCGCGGCTCGCTAAATCTGCTGGATTGGCTTCCGAAGGAACATGGTGAAATCTGGACGGATCAACTACTTGAATAATATTCGAAACTCTGTTGGCAACGAATGTTTGCCAATGACCAGGAGGTTTGGAAAGCCAGGACAGAACGATGGTGGAGTCTGTCCAGCAGAACAAGGAATATTTCGAAATATTAAGGGTAGGGAGTAATGTATCGATCATGTCTGCTAGAAGAACAGCCCCACAAAGCTCCAACCTTGGAATGGACAGTGTTTTCACTGGAGCAACTCTTGTTTTGGAATACACCAGGTGAGTGAATACGGACGTACCTCTAGCTATTCGCACATATAAAGCGGCCGCGTATGCCTTTTCGGATGCATCGCAAAAGCCATGGAACTGAATGTCAGCCGTAGGAGTAAAATCGAGCCACCTCGGAATTCTAACTCTATCAAGAACAGAGTAGTTTGACTGGAATATTTTCCATTCGGACAATGTGGAGGGATTTATAACATCATCCCAACCAGTGCCATCGGACCATATCTTCTGCATGATAACTTTTGCCACAACAATGCATGGTGAAAGCCATCCAGCAGGATCGAATAATTTGGAGATCTGAGACAGGATCTCTCTTTTTGTATAGGAACATGAAGATGGAAACGGTGTTGTTGAAAAGAAAAATTCATCAGAACTCGCATCCCACCGAATCCCCAAGGTTTTGGCTGTGCTGTGATCATCGAAGTCTAAAAAGGCTTCATGAAATAAATAATCATTAGGAAGATCTGCAAGAATGTCTCTCGAATTGGTCGTCCACTTCCGAAGGCAAAAGCCAGCGGAGTCTAGTGCAGATTTTAGTTCGGCTTTGGCTTGAATAGCAGTCGAGATAGAATGGGCTCCGAAAAGCACATCATCGACGTACATGTAATTACGAATAATCTCGCTTGCACTCGGATATAAATCTTGAACATCGTCAGCAAGTTGGAGCAGAGTGCGAATAGCCAAGTACGGAGCACAATTGACACCGAAAGTGACAGTTTGCAACTCGAAATCATGAATGTTCTCACCTGGGTGGTTGCGGAATATTATACGTTGGAACGGAGTATGATCGGGATGAACAAGAATCTGGCGGTACATTTTCTCGATGTCCGCATTGAATACATATCGGAAGAGACGCCATTTGAGAAGTAAAGTGGTCAAGTCAGATTGCAAAACCGGACCAGCGTGCAACACATCATTCAGACTGTGACCATTGGACGTATCGGAGGAAGCATTAAAGACAACCCGAACCTTGGTGGTTGAGCTCTCCGGCTTAATAACCGCGTGATGCGGTAAATAATAATGGCGTGAATCACTATTTAAACATGGAGCAGGAACTGGGACCATGTGTTTCAAATGAACGTACTCATTGAGTACCTGATCATACTCCTTTTTAAAATCTGAATTTCGTAGAAGACGGCTCTCATTGCGAAGGAATTGTGTTACAGCTCGTGAACGGGATTGACCAAGGTCCATTTTCTCTGGGAAACCTCGTTTGAAAGGAAGACACACGACATACCGACCATCTTTACTCCTTTTTGTAGTGGAAACGTAGAGCTCCTCGCAATATTTATCGGAGTCTGAAGGAAATTTTTTCTTAGGAAGATTCTCCACTTCCCAAAACCGACATATCTCTCTGTCTAAGGAAATTTCACAGAAATTGGAAATTAACATGTCTGATGAAGAAGACACTGGAACAGGGCCAGTTAAAATCCATCCAAAGATGGTTTCTTGACCCATCAAGGAGTCACAAATATCTTGTATGACTCCAGCACGCATGATGAATGGAAGAAAGTCACCGCCTATAAGAATATCGATGTTCGAACTTTTGAAGAAGTGCGGGTCAGCCAGATGAATTGAAGGAAGTCGAGAGAACAAAGATGATGGTAATGTGTGGGAAGGAAGATTTCCAGACAAATGTGGAACCACGAATGCTTGCACGGAAAGCTCAACGGAATCATCAAATCGAGAGGACAGCACAACGGAACATACTTTTCGAACGGAGGCAGCGGTCGAATTATTGAGACCAGAAATCTGAACGTTTGTACGCTGATATGGAAGTTTGACTTTATTGAAGAAACGTTCAGATATGAATGTTCCTTGAGAACCCGAATCTAGGAGTACACGAGCGTGATACGTTACTCCTAAGTGAATCACATTCACCAACGCAGTCCCCAACAAAACACCCCGAGAGCTGGAAGTGAAACACGTCTGAATTGCTCCACCCCCAGAAGTAGTGGACTGTACAGAATTTGGAGAAAATGGAGTGGAGTTTGGACTTAAAGTGGTAGAGCTCGTAGGTGGATTGGATGGATGACTACTTGACGAACGCTCATGAAGCATAGTGTTGTGCCGCCTCTGACACTCAAAACAATTATTTTTGCTCGTACAATTTTTTACGTGGTGAGTTTTTGAGAAACAATTCAGGCACAGGCCTTGTTTCTTGATCTCAGCCACGCGTTGTTTGACATCCATATCAATGAATCTAGGACATTTTCGAATAATATGAGCGGAATTTGTGCACAAAGGACATTTTGGAGCCGTAACATTGGTCTGGAATGAGCTGAACTTCGAATTCTTTGAATGTGCATTGGATTTAGTTTTTCGATCATCAGACTTCGGAAAATTGCGCATCTCGGAGACGGATTCAAGTGTACGATATCGATTCGTAAGGAAAGAATCAAGGTCAGCCCACCTTGGAATAGCAGTCTTGTCAGCCAAACCTTGTTCCCAAAGCGTCAGAGTTGAGTCAGGAAGACGATCCGAACAAAGGAAAACAAATATCGGATCCCAACTTCTAACGTCGATATCGTACAGAGATAACGCAGCAATACATGAATTTATGTCGCGCTGCAATGACTTAATTGCACTCGCTGACTCGGACTTAATATCAGGAAGATTGAATAGAACTTTTAATTGGCCATTAACAAGAATTCGCTTATTTTCGAAACGATCGCACAAACCTTTCCAAGCAAGTTGAAAACCTTGATTTGTCAAAGGTGCACGTTGGACAATATCTCTAGCTTCGCCTTTAGTCTTCTGGGTCAAATGAAACAATCGCTCGACTGGACTGAGCCTAGAATTTCTTATGTACACGGCTGTGAACATATCTCGGAAAGTCGGCCATGACATATAATCCCCGTTGAAAATTTCGGTATCGCATGGGGGCAGGTTGAACGAATAATTTGAACCATGATCATGATGGATTGTAGAATTAGGACTCTGGATCGAAGGGTCCGGAGGTGAGACAGAAGGCTCTTTAGGAACTGTTTGCCTTTGGAGATCCTCAGACAACTGCGTGAGGCGAGCCAAGCACTCGCAATAAGTGACATAGGCACTATTGTATTTGGCCTGGAACGTCTCGAGCTCCGAAGCGGCATCTGCATCTTCTTCGTGTTCATCATCCTCCTCGTTCTGTTCTTCGCTAGCTCGATCGGACATAAATTGGTCATACGCTGATTTGATGCCTGCCCATAAGGATTTAACTTCCGAAACATGTATCTTTATGAATTGGGCAGACGTCAAGGGAACATTACCACCAACAACCTCGGCATTGAAGGTGACCAGACGATCAGCTTGACGAATGAAGGCTTCCAAGGACATTATCGCTCAGTAAAAAATTAATGAAAATTGATTTAGAACAAGAAACTAGCAAAGAATAAGCGAAGAATAGCGAGAACGGGAGGAAATAGGGGAACTTCCCAAGCAAATTTGTTCATGAATATCTAAAAAAAATGGTTGAAAAATACGTTTTTCTTTGTATTTTCTCCTTTGTACAGCGCCACCTAGCGGTAAATGAATGGACAATGGATAAAACAATGGAAGAACTAAAAACCGTAGGTGAATTTCCACGAAAAACGGGAATAAATTGGAATAATATTGAAAATATTATGATTTTTGAGGTATTTTCGTATATATAAAACGCCCCCTGGCGGCGAACGAACACACTATATATTTGCACAGTCAGAAATAAATCCGCAGTGAGCAAAAGTAAAAAAAAATCAAAGATCACCCAGGAAATAATAATAAATAATTGAAAGAATTAAAGTTTTTTAGGTGATTTAGAATTTGCAGAGCGCCCTCTAGTGGTGGAAAAACGTACTACCAATAAGCACCAGCGAAGAAAAGAATCAGAAGACGAAAATGTCCAAGAAAAACCAGAAATATTTGGGTAAGTCTCGAAAAAATCAAGTTTTTCTCCGAATTTTCTTATTTGGACCGCGCCCCCTAGCGACCGTAATGTGAACTAAAAATGGGCAAGAAGAAGGTACAGCACCACCTACCTTTATATATATTCGAATAATATATTTATATATGAATGTCGCAAACAAGTTACAGTGCGACCATATGAAAGGAACGACGGTAGGGTGCACGCACACTTAAAGAGAATAGCTTTACTACTATTGAGTGAAAACACACGTAAGAGAACTCCGGTGGTTGGCTGAACGTACGAACAAACCAACAGCGGCCACCAAACAACAGGAAAAATAATGTAGGTATGAATGTGTGTTGAGTGAGAACAAGCAATGCGGTAATGAACGCTGGTCGTTGGATGACCGAACAGACGAACAACCCAACAAGAAAAAATAGAAGAAATATACGTATGAAGGTGTGTTATAGTTGAACGAGTAGTTATTGTTCTAAAGAGACGAATGTAGGCAGATCTCTAACAACAACAACTACTGTGTTAAGGAGATGTAATGATCGTAAAGAAGAAAATAACACACTAACAAACACGTATAAAAAAATTAGTACCAATTCTCGCGGTAGAAAATAAAGAAAGGAAAAGAATAATTTGGAGCACACTGTCGCGAATAGCAAAAATTATAAATTGATGTTTTTTTGTTTTTTTTAGCACTTTGAAATAAATATGAATAGGAATATAATAATTTCAGATAAATAATGAAAATAATAATTTGAACATATGTTAATTGAATATTCCACCAAATTTTTAAATGAATAAAATTACGGAAATGTGGTGTTATTGAATAATAAAATTACTGAAATTTACAATGCACTTATGAAACACTGTGTGTTTGAAAAAATGAAAAACAAATTGCCGTCGGCAAAACGCACTTTAACACCCCACAGACGAATGCACTATTGTTATATTATAGAAATGGAAAGCACAAACTTACCTTTTTTTGATGAAATTGATGAAGCGAAGAAATTTAATTTGTGGAATTTGCAACAGCTATCCAATTATCCGGTACGATGGACCAAAATGAACACGCCTAAACGGATTTTCTGGAAAAGCTGGGAGGGTTAGTTGTTGCCGAAACGAGGAAATAATATTCTTTAATGCAGGAATAATTTCTCCTCGGAGTTGTATGAAAAAAAACCAAAGAAAGAAAAAAAAACAAGATGTTTTAGAAAAGGAGTTTGCCAAACAATGGAATTTTATTGAACAAAATTCGGTGGAGAATTTGGAAACGAATCTTACCAAGACAGTTGTGTTTGCTGGTTAGAATAGAAGTAAATTTATTTACAAAAAAGAAAAAAGGAACAACCAGTGTAAAAGGAAAACATTTGCATTTAGTACATTAGCATTTAGTACCAAGAGAGAGATGCAAATTTAGACAAATGAAAGAAAAATTGAAACTAGAGAATAGGGTGACCAGCGTGGTAACTTTGGCGTTAACAGAAGGTGTGACGAAATTTGGTGAAAAAGTAAATTTTGTTAAATTTTATTGAATTTGGTTCAGATTGGGATATGATTTTACTAAGAAGCTTTGTCCCACAACGCCTTTGCAATGGCATTAGGATAACAGTAAAAAACTACACTACAATTTAATTGAGATACGATTATTACGGGGAAGTAAGTTGCTCGAATTCTCTAATTGTAACAGAAATACCACTCAACTTCAAAAGATTGCAGTTTCCTGAACGCTTGGTATTTACTATGAAATTAAAGGACAAACGCTTCGTGTATGCGGATAAATGTGTCGTGTTCTTACTTTTCTCGTGGTCAGCTGTTCCCGGCATGTTCACACGTTTGTAGACCGAGCTATTTGTTGTCATTAAAGTATTACAATAACAAGTTAAAAAGTATCAGTCGGTATTGCCGCCAGTTACATACCCTGGTGCGCACGATAACTCTCGAAGGGAGTATCCAATTTGGTCCAAACTTGGTACATCGTAATATTTTTGTCAAACTTAGATCGAGTTCGGAGGTGGGCAATATCGGTCCACTCCTTCTGGTACCTCCCCCACAAAAGTTCGAAATTTTCAAAAAATTTAATTTTTGCACAGAAAGAGAAATTATAGTCCGATTTTGCTCCGACTTTGCAAATCTTAATATTTGCGTCAGCGTGAGGTCGGGTGTGAAAATGGAAAATATCGGCCCACTCCATCAAGTACCTCCCCCACAAATGGTAATAATTACAAAATGGTGAATAATTACAACTCTCATAAAATGTGATGTAAGTGTCCGATTGTCTTAAAATTTTACACATCCCAATATTTATATTAACCCAAGGTCTGGTGTTAAGATGGAATATATTGGTCCACTCCTTCTGGTACCTCCCGCACAAAAGGTCGAAATTTTCAAAAAAAAAAAACTATTTTTTTTTTTGCACAGAAAGAGAAAGAATAATTCGATTATTCTGCTACTTTGCAAATCCTAATATTTGCATCATTGCTAGGTCTGGTGCGAAAATGGAGAATACCGGTCTACTCCTTCCGGTACCTCCCCCACAAAGGGTCAAAACTTTAAATAATCACAACTCTCATAAAATGTGATGTAAGAGTCTGATTGTCTTGAAATTTCACACATCCCAATATTTATATTAACCCAAGATCTGATGTTAAGATGGAATATATCGGTCCACTCCTTCTGGTACCTCCCCCACAAAAGGTCGAAATTTGCAAAAAATATACTTTTTGCACAAAAAGAGAAAGGATAATCCGATTTTGCTCTCACTTTGCAAATCCTAATATTTGCATCAGTTCTACGTTAGGTGTAAAAATGGACAATATCGGTTCACTCCTTCAAGTACCTCCCCCACAAATATTTTGAATAATTACAACTCTCATAAAATGTGATGTATGAGTCCGATTGTCTTCGAATGGCGCACATCCCAATATTTATATTAACCCAAGCTCTGGTGTTAAGATGAAGTATATCGGTCCACATCTTATGGTACCTCCCCCACAAATGGTCGAAAATTTGAGATATATATTTTCTGCACAGAAAGGAAGCAATAATCTAATTTTGAAAAATATAACGCCCCAAAAAAGCGAAATAAGGATTCAACGCTTTTCAAATTTCACACATACAAATTATTTTTGCTAACACCAGATCTGTTTTGAAGATGATCCTATATATCTGCCAACACCTTCTGGTACCTCACCCACAAAGAGACACATTTTTCAATATTTTTATCTGTCATAAATTGCGAAACAACTCAGTGATTCTTTACAATTGCTATATCCATCTGCTATAATAATATTTATATCATATTTATGTAGGTCCGATACGAAATTGACAATATTGAACCATTCTTTAAAAACCCACTCCATAGAGGGTGAAGAGGGCTGAGGGTATACATCTGTCGGCAAACCGGACCGATACTTTTTTACTTGTTTTTTTTTTTTAACCAACAAATATTCATTTATAAAATTTTGAATGCATATAAAAGCGAAAAGAGTAGCGAAGCGCGCCGGGATCAGCAAGTTATTATTTATTCTTTGTTTATAATTTTTTTACGGAATAGTCCTTTAATTTCAGTTGTTTGTTTACATTATCTTTAACGGATAATTCAGCTCGCAAGAAAACCCTAAATGCCTTTTGGTCAGCAAAAGCAAATAATGTGTGTATTTGTCTTGTTTTCTTTTTAGCTTAGTAAACTAATTAATAAACTTTTACTATTTTTACATGATTTTTTTTGGCCCGCGAAGAATTGTTTGTTTGAACATTCCAATGCAATTTACCAAATTTTTATTTCGTTAAACTAATCGAAATGTTGTGAAAAGAATCAGCATGTTTTCCAAATAAAACTCAAGCATGTAAATGAAATGGGAGTGAATAAATGGTCATTGATAATAATGGCCTAGATGGCACAGTGTTTCGATTGCGATTGTATGAAATTCGTATTTGCATTTTTTTAAATCCAAATCTGATTAAAATTCAACGATATATTTCTATTATAAACTAATACAATGTTGATGTTAGAGGCTTTTTTCAGGGTTAATCTACTTTAAGAAGATTTATTTGAAAGCAAAAGTAATGTATATGACAATTTTAATTTTACTCAATTGTCTGCAGGACTTTTGGCATTGAAAATGGGCCATGTAGGTCCACGTTTTGGTATAGCCCCCCTATAATGGTATCTCCCTATTTTCGGTATTTTGGTAATTTAATCGATATTATTCACCGAAAATGTTTCTAATTTGGTATTTGAAGTTCATGGTGGATACTACAGTCTATGACAGAAAATTGTCTGTGCAGGTCCACGTCTTCGTATAGCCCCCATATGAAGGTACCTCCCCATATTCGGCATTTTGATTGTTTTAGCGACATTATTTAACGGAATTGTTTAAAATTTTTGTATTTGAAGATCGTAATAGATACTACAGCCTAAAACAGAAAATTGTCTTTGCAGGTCCACGTCTTCGTATAACCCCATATAATTGTATCTTCCTATTTTCGGTATTTTGGCGATTAAAGCGAATTATATACTGGAAATATTTCAAATTTGCTATTTGAAGTTCGTGGTGGATACTACAGCCTAAAACAGAAAATTGTCTGTGCAGGTCCACATTTTGGTATAGCCCCCATATAATAGTACCTCCCTATATTGATGATTTTAGGTACATTATTCACCAATTTTTTTTTTTTAAGTTTCACATTTGAATTAGTGATGGCTTATGACAAAAGTTGCCTATGCAGATCCACGTCGTCGTATAGACCCTAATATAACGGCTACATCAAGTATTTTTAAGATTTTAATAAAATTTTTTGAAAATTTCCAAAATCCTTACAAATAGCAGAGGGTATTCAAAATTCGGTCCGGCCGAACTTGCTTTTTTATCTTTTTTAATTGTTTTATTTTTAATTTTTCCTCTAAATCGCTGCTGTATGAAATACATAACTTTTTTTTTTTTGTTTCAACAACACTGTTCATTCGCTCTGGGCCATATGAAGCTTTTTAACGTATTTTATTGCATACAATAATCATTGATGTTTTTATTTTTTCGCACTTGCCTGCTCTTCACATCATCACACACATCGAAAAAAAAACGATTGTTTTCTAATTAAACTTTGGTCATTCAAATCGATTTCGAGCTGCTAATGTTTCGCTAATAAAGTGTAAATGGCATCGACTAGAGGCATTAAGTGGGGGTGGCGCCGCCATAGGCTTGTTTAATCGCACCAGGCGTAAACGATGAAGATTGACGAGGTCACAAATTGATAAGAGCTGTCTGTATGTCTGTGTATCTTTCTGTCTGCACTCGCCAGCTCATCCTATCCTATCCCGTTTTTGGTTCGGTTCTGTACTGTTGTCATTCGAATATATTTAAATGAGTCGCTGAACATGACTATAATGACATATGTTAAATAGAACTTATCATTGACTTGTAATATTTATTAAGTGGTAATATCATATCGAAATGTTTGGATATACAAACATGCATACATACGTATATGCAAGTATGTATGCATGTCTGAGTGAATCATTGATAACTCTATCGTTTTTATGAATACCGTAAACTGTAAAAACATATGTTTATTATATTTGTATATAAATGTAGTATCTGGAGAACCAGATGGGTTCAAAGTCTGTCACGTGAGATGTCACGAAGATAATTATGCGATAGGTGCCAAAAATACAGATATACATTTTAAAAACATTTCTGGAACCCCTAAGACTAAAATCTTCAATTTCTCAGGATTTTTTAAAAAATAGGACCAACAGACCAATAATCGTGGATTTTTACAGAATATTTTTTCAAGGACCAACAGACCAATAAGCATGGATTTTTAAAGAATATTTTTTCAAGGACCAACAGACCAATAGGCGTGGATTTTTAAAGAATATTTTTTTCAAGGACCAACAGACCAATAAGCGTGGATTTTTAAAGAATATTTTTTCAAGGACCAACAGACTAATAAGCTTGGATTTTTAAAGAATATTTTTTCAAGGACCAACAGACCAATAAGCGTGGATTTTTAAAGAATATTTTTTCAAGGACCAACAGACTAATAAGCGTGGATTTTTAAAGAATATTTTTTCAAGGACCAACAGACCAATAAGCGTGGATTTTTAAAGAATATTTTTTCAAGGACCAACAGACCAATAAACTTGAATTTTTAAAGAATATTTTTTCAAGGACCAACAGACCCATAAGCGTGGATTTTTAATGAATATTTTTTCAAGGACCAACAGACCAATAAGCGTGGATTTTTAATGAATATTTTTTCAAGGACCAACAGACCAATAAGCGTGGATTTTTAATGAATATTTTTTCAAGGACCAACAGACCAATAAGCGTGGATTTTTAATGAATATTTTTTCAAGGACCAACAAACCAATAAGTGTGGATTTTTAGTGAATATTTTTTCAAGGACCAACAAACCAATAAGTGTGGATTTTTAATGAATATTTTTTCAAGGACCAACAAACCAATAAGTGTGGATTTTTAAAGAATATTTTTTCAAGGACCAACACACCAATAAACGTGGATTTTTAAAGAATACTTTTTCAAGGACCAACAGACCCATAAGCGTGGATTTTTAAAGAATATTTTTTTCAAGGACCAACTGACTAATAAGCGTGGATTTTTAAAGAATATTTTTTTCAAGGACCAACAGACCAATAAACGTGGATTTTTAAAGAATATTTTTTCAAGGACCAACACACCAATAAACGTGGATTTTTAAAGAATACTTTTTCAAGGACCAACAGACCAATAAACGTGGATTTTTAAAGAATATTTTTTCAAGGACCAACAGACCAATAAACTTGGATTTTTAAAGAATATTTTTTCAAGGACCAACAGACCAATAAGCATAGATTTTGAAATAATATTTTTTCAAGGACCAACAGAGCCATTTTCGTGGATTTTAAAGAATATTTTTTCAAGGACTAACAGACCAATATGCGTGGATTTTTAAAGAATATTTTTTCAAGGACTAACAGACCAATATGCGTGGATCTTTAAAGAATATTTTTTCAAGGACTAACAGACCAATATTCGTGGATCTTTAAAGAATATTTTTTCAAGGACTAACAGACCAATATGCGTGGATCTTTAAAGAATATTTTTTCAAGGACCAACAGACCAGTTAGCGCGCATTTTGAAGAATATTTTTCCAAGGTATATGAAGTCCAGTCTATTTTTACTATTAGTATATTAGTATATTTACATATATACTATGCCGAACGAACAACACGTAGCTAAAATTCTCAGAAATGTCAAAACATTATTGCGAACTATTGCCTGCCAAATTTTCTTTGTAATTCCATTTGTGTAAAACCATAACAAATATTCAATATTTCTTAAACACCTGTATGGGATACCAAAAATCATCTACCGTTGCGATTGTAAATAAACATGGCCATGTTATCGCAAACTATTAGACATTGTTGGCAAATGACTCGATGTCTGCCGTGAAAATCAACAAAACCTAAAACACGTGTACTAGTTCCAAATGGCAGATCATACCTGAGATAGGCACACGTACATACCGCATGCTACGCTTGGTATTATTATTACAGCTGGTGGCCCCTAATAGATTTGTTGTTCAAATTATTTCGAAGATAACCAGAATTAGAATGGATGTTTGTTTTAGGAAATACATCAGCATTATTTTTGGTACTAGGTAATTCGTATTGAAACATATTGCAATAATAGGGCAGATTCGTATTAAAGGTTTAACTAATGTGCGATTTTGGGCTCCATTTAGTACTATGTATGGTGGTAATTCCTAGAAGCCTATTGGCACATATTGCAATAAGCATGTAACTTGTTATTATCTAAGGGTTAACTAAAACGCCATATTGGGCGCCACTTGTATGTAAAGAGTAACATAACCCAAAAAAGATGATAACTCATAAAATATTTTTACGGCGTTGTCCACATAGTGCATTGAGATAAAGCGAGATCTATTCTAAATAGAGGAGCAAAATCAAATTATATATATTTATTTGGTCTAAGCCACTCCTCATGTAAAAATCGCTCAAGCATATAGTATTCAAAACTTCCACACGAACTTTTGTAAAATATGGTGTAGAATATAGAAATTCTTTAGAAAGAGTAACTCTATAGAGAAGGCGAGTTCCTCATAATATTTCAAGGTTCTTCTTCTTATCAATAGCTTCATAACAATTTTATTTCCATTTTTACATTTGTACACTTCTCTTTCCCTTTAAAGTGACAATTTCTAAATATCCTCTACACAGAGGATGGAATTTTTAAAAGAACAATTTTTTAGGATCACCGCTATCACAGATGTGAGGCTAAAATTTAATCGGGATTTTTTAAACCTTTAAACCTGAGTGTGGATTTTTAAAAATTATTTTTGAAGGACCACCTCAACAGCAAACGTTGATTTTTTAAAGAATATATTTTTTTACATTTTTTTCAACAATTTTCAAGGACCACCTGGGCAATAAATTCAGGGTTTTTTGAAATACTTTTTAAAGACCATCACATAAAAAACCAAAAAAAATTGAATATGTCTAAGGATATTTCGAATCCCGCTCTAAAAATAAAGAAAAGTGTTTAAGACCCACTTTATAATAAACGATAATTTCTTGAAGAATATTTTTTAAGAAACTTAATATAAACAACTAGGAAAATCATAAGGATATACCACTTTAAAAGTAATCATGGACTTTTTAAACAATATTTTTCAAGGATCATCTGAGCCGATTTTATAAAGAGTATCTCTTAAGGACCCTCGACTCACAAAAAAAAATGGAAATTTCTAGGGATATTTGCAAAGATCACCCTAAATTAAATAAATTTCAACCAATTTTTCAAATAAAACTTTTAAGGATAGGATAGATATAAACAGGAAATCCGAGCAATAACACATGCCACACGCTGCCCGAATGTTGCTCTACGGTATTTTGGCCCATTCCCGGCGAAGCGCTTGCTTGAGCTGTTCGACACTTTGGTATTTTTGAGTGGCATCCTTGCTTTCCAAAATACTCCAGACACAATAGTCCAACGGATTGGTATCCGGAGATTTTGATGGTCATTGTGCGCTGGAAATGAAGCGAGGAGCCTCATTTTGTAACCATTCTTGGGTGCGATGGTGCTGAGTCCTGCTGGAATGTCCAAGGTCTGCCGCCAAAATGTTTGCGTGCCCAAGGCTTAAATACCCCTTTCAGAATATTTTCGCCATAATATTCGGCATTTATTCTGATTCCATGGTCGATAAATACGAGCGGAGAGCGACCATTGGCTGTTATGGCGGCCCACATCATCACCATAGCTGGCGCTTGAGTTCTGGTGTCCAACCGAAGGTGCACATTTTCAGCTGACCTCTTTGGCAAGTAAACACGATCAGTTTTTTTGTTTACAAACTGCTGAACAACGAATGTTTTCTCATCGGAGAAAACCAAATTCGGCAGTTCACCACTTTCGGACAAGCGAAGCAACTCTTTAGCTCTTTTTAGTCTATTTTCTTTCTGTTTGCGGTGTAAGTTCTTGCACTTTTTAAAATTTCAATAGCTTTATCCCGAGCTCATTTTTCAATATTTGCCGAATGGAATATTGTTATATGTTCAGCTCACGTGCCATTTTTCGGCCAATGCGACGCGGGTTCCGATCAAGTCGCTTCGAATTTGGTCTTTTCCAATGAGAATACATTCGTTGTAAACAAACAAAATGATCGTGTTTACTTGCCAAAGAGGTCAGATGAAAATGTGCACATTCGGTTGGCCACCAGAACTCAAGCACCAGCCATGGTGATGGTGTGGGTCGCCATAACAGCCGATGGTTACTCTCTGCTCGTATTAATTGACCGTGTCATCAGAATAAATGCCGAATAGTATCGCGAAAATATTCTGGAAGATATATTAAAGCCTTGGGCACGCAAACATTTTGATCGCAGACAAACATTCCAACAGGACTCACCACCATCGCACTCAGCAGGCACCACCCAAGAATGGTTACAAAATGAGGCTCCTCGCTTCATTTCCAGCGCACAATGACCACCAAAATCTCCGGATACCAATCCGTTGGACTATGTCTGAAGTAGTTTGGAAAACAAGGTTGGCACTCAAAAATACCAAAGTGTCGAACAGCTCAAGCAAGGGCTTCGCCGGGAATGGGGCAAAATACCGCAGAGCAACATTCCCACAGCGTGTGACGGTTGCATTGGCCGTTTGAAGGCCATAATTCGTGTCAAACGTGACCAGTTCGAATAAATCTTAACCTATTCTAAAATTTGATGCTATTTCCGACATTTTTTGCCTAGCAAATGTTTTCCTGGAATATTGATAACTGACATGGGCATGGAATTAACGCCTCAGAGTCACTTATCTACACAATTCAAAGAAATTATTTACACAATTTTCTTTAAGATCACATATTTCTTTAAGCACACACAACTTATATTTCATGTGTAGAATTGCATGTATATCAGCACATACTAAAATGTAATAAATGACTTGAAAGTAGTCACTGACAGGTTAAAATCCGTTGTTGCCCCATAAAAAACACAAACCCCCCAACAAAAACATTCTCAGAAAATTCATGACATAATAATTGTCTAATACCAGGAAAATCATTTATTGAAGCTGAAACATAATTTATTATCATCTTGATTTAATAACACCTGAGGACACTCTAGATAATGTTACATACTATTACACACACACTCACAATGTTTACACATACTTTATGTGTCTGGCTGGCTGGCACAGGGTATTGAAACACTAGTGTGGTCAATTTGTAATCACTTTTTTTTCTTAGAACAAAGAAAAATTGGGTTTTTATTAAATATCATGAGGTTTTCCTTTGAAATTGATGCAAAATAACAAAATAAATTTAAGTCTTAGAGCAGTTCATGGGGAAGTGAAAGTAAATTTAATCATACGTGAAACAAAACCAAATTTTAAGTAAATATAAGAGGTACTCCGAATTCTGAGAATAACTTTGAGTGTTATTAATAGAGTTGAGGTTGAGGTATAATAAAGTTCACAAATCAACCCATATGGTAATTCGAAGTAAATGATGAAATGTTGGTATTTATACACAAGTGGTATATTGGAACATATTAATAATGCGGAGCAACATATAAAATATCTTTATAAAGCAATGAGATTATTAAATCGGAGGTAACATTTTAAATATACCCTACTTTGAACCGTTTACCACTACGTGGAGCAAAATTCTTCTACAAAGAATCGCTTTAGAAGGATGACGTCAAAGATAACAAGTATAAAAGCAGTAAGTTCGGCCGGGCTGAACTTTGAATACCCTCCACCATTCAGAACGAAATTAAAAATTTTCGAAAAAGATAACATTCTTCAAAAATTCTGTTTAGGCCTGTACGACGTGCACATACATAGGCATTGGTTGTCACAAGCCATTACCATATTCAAATTCGAAACTTGAAATAAACGATGAATAATGTAGCCAAAATCAAAATACCGTACATAGGGAGGTACCGTTATATAGGAGCTATACGAAGAGCTGGACCTGCATAGATAATTTTCTGTCATAGGCTGTAGGTTCAATTACGAACTTCAAATACGACATCTCAAACAATTTCGGTGAGTATTGTACCTAAAATCGCCAAAATACCGAATATAAGGAGGTACTGATATATGATACCTATACGAAGACCTGGCCTGCATAGGTAATTTTCTGTCGCAGACTGTAGTTCCCATAACGAACTCTAAATACGTAATTTGAAACAATTCTGGTGAATAATGACGCTAAAATCATCAAAATACCGAAAATAGGGAGGTACCGTTATATGGGGGCTATACGAAGACGTGGACTTGCACAGACAATTTTCTGTCTTAGGCTGTAGTATTCATTACGAACTTCAAATGCCAAATTTGAAACAATTCCGGCGAATAATGTCGCTAAAATCGTCAAAATACTGAATATCGGGAGGTACAGTTATATGGGGGCTATATGATAACTTGGACCTACATGGCCCATTTACTTAACTTAACCTGCCTACTGGCAAAATATACATGTGTGCAAAATTTTAGCCTTCTATCTCAATTTGTTCGAAAGATAGCGTGATTACAACAGACAGACAGACGGACAGACTGACAGACAGACACACAGACAGACAGACGGACATGCCTAAAACGTCTTAGAATTTTACGCTGATTAAGAATATATATACTTTGTTGGGTCTGACATGAGTATTTCGAGGAGTTACAAATGGAATGACAAAATTAATATACCCTCCATAGTATGGTGGAGGGTATAAAAATTCGGAAGATACCGCTATATGGGGGCTATATGAACAATTTTCTGCCATAGGCTGTAGTATCCGTTAAGAAATTCAAATACCAAATTTGAAACAATTCAGGTGAATAATGTCGCTAAATCATTAAAGTACCGAATATCGGGAGGTACCGTTATATGGAGGATATACGAAGACCTGGATCTGCACAGACAATTTTCCGTCTTAGGCTGTATTATACATTACGAACTTCAAATACCAAATTTGAAACATTTCCGGTGAATAATATAGCTTAAAACCAAAATACCGAAAAAAGGGAGTTACCATTATATAGGGACTATACCAAAACCTACATGACCCATTTTCAATACTAAAAGTCCTGCAGACATAATACACATTTGAGTAAAATTTTATCAACCTACTTAATTTTGTTCGGAAGCTTGTGTAATTTCCACAGACGGACAAACGGACGGACATCGCTTAATCGAAATAGAATTGTATGCTGATCAAAAATTTATATACTTTGTGGGGTCTAAAATATATATTTCGAGGTGATGGCGAGGGAAACGGAATGACAAACTTAATATACCCTCCATGCTATGGTGGAGGGTATGAGAGAGTAGAATATATTACCTTGGAATACTAATCAGTTTTAATTGAAATAAAACCCAAATAGCAAAACCCATATGATTATCTAATTCGGTTGCAAGAAAAGAACACATCTTGCAGAGACCCAAAGCTGCAACAGTAACAATAGTACATGTGACTGAGTCAGAACACTCTCAGCAAACTTTCACAGAAAATATCAAGTCAAGTTTATAAATTTTGGCCCACTAAAGGTTCAATTTGACTAAAATCTTGTTCCAGAGGTGTTCAAAATGTGTAACGCGGTTTTCTTTCGGTGGCAGTACATTGTCTATATAGTTTTACGTTTCACTATAGCCCCCAAACAAAGGTACCTTTGGATATTTGGTATTGAAACGATTTAAGTCACATTTTCTAATGAATTTGTATAAAATACGGTGTTTGTAGTTCGTAATGGGTTCTAGCTCCGGTGGGAGAACATTGCATATATAAGTCCATGCTTTCCTGTAGCGTCTTTATAACAGAACTTCCAGAAACTCTATATTTTTATCATTTTATCTTAGTTGTTTCAAATTAGGGTAATAATGGGTTCTATCACGGCCATCAGAACATTGGTCCACGATTTCCATAAAATCATATCATCCGATATTCGTTATTTAGATGATTTTTTACATTTTTCCACGGAAGTGTTTCAAATTTGTTATCACAATAGATAAAAATCCTTGTGGTAGAAAATTTATTTATTTATTTTATCGCTTCCTTACATTAAATTTCGGTGATGACAAACATTTGATTCTCGCTAGAAAGATCGCGTTCTGAATCACAGTGGACAGAGCCGAACTTTTTTATACAGCTTAAATAATATTCAAATAAATTGTTATCAAAGCACTTAAAAATTATGGATATGGTAGAAATAACTATATATTTTATATATTTTCCCATAGGTTACAGATCCTTGAAACCAAATTGTAGACCTTTCTTTTGGAAAATGTGATCAGAACCTTTAAAATTGCCAACAATTGAGGAACATTGTAGGTCGGCCGGAGGAAGTGGTCAGAACCTTCACAACAGCGGAAGTTTCAATAAATGAGACCTACGTCAACATATGGATTGATATTAATTAATTTAGATAAGTTGAATGAGAAATAAAATTGAGATATTACAACAAATTCTGTTCAAAAATAGAGCTAGAATCTACGAAATCCTGAATATCAAGAGATACGGCTATAAAAGCGCTAATGCAAATAATTGATACACGCTGAACATTCTTCGTGTGGATAGATGGACCCATAGTTACTTTTTAGGATCTTCAAGAATCCCTTTCTGAGTCGGTTTATGCTGTACTTTTATGAACAAAATGCAGGTCGCATTTATTATCCGATTTAGATTTTTCAAAAAATATTTGTTTGGCCCGAGGACGAAGCCTATTGAAATTGGTGAGAATCGGTTGAAATTTAAATATAGCTCCCATATATATCTTCAACGAGATTTCGGCTTCTTTTCGCACAAAATGGCCAATATCAGGCCAAATGACCTGAATTTTGGCAAATCCGACCGAATTCAGTCCAGAAGGAAGTACATCAAATTTGGTGAAAATCGGTTTGATATAGCTATAGGTTTCATATATATGTTTGATTCGATTTGGTGTTTAAGACCCTGACATTCGTAATATGCACCCCACAAAAATTATATTTGGTACCAGATATCAGGTACAGCCCAGAAATACCTCTGGTATACCCCAAAAACTGTTGGTATATCTGTTGCTCCAATAAGTTGATTTTAATATAATATAATTGAAGTCATATCATTCACATAAATTCCCAATATATACTTCTTTGTTGCGGGAGCTCTACTAAGTATGCATAGTAGTGTACACCACAAGGTGGTCAAGGAATTATGTCTTTGTACATTTGTTTGTAACAGACAAAAGGAAACGAGATAGACCCATAGTTCCTTTTGATGATCTGTATAGAATCTCATTCTGAGTCGAGTTATGCATGTCCGTCCGTCTGTCCATGTATTTTTGTGAACAAAGTACAGTTCGCATTTATTACCCGATCCAGATGAAATTTTGCACAAATCATTTGTTTACCCCAAGGACGAACCCTATTGAAATTGGAGATAATCGGTAAAAATTTAGATATAGCTTCCATATATATCTTCGTCCGATTTGCCTTTTGTTGTGCACCAAACGTGTAATATCAGCCCGAATAGTATGGAATTTTGCACATACAACCAAATTAAACCTGAAAATAAGTATGCCAAATATGATCGAAATCGGTTCAGATATAGATATAGCTCCAATATATATTGTCCATCCTATTTGATATTTTAGTCCTCCGCAGCCGTAATATACATTCTGTAACAACAATATTTGGGGAAATATATCAAATACAGCTCTGAAATACTTTAGATACATTTTATCGAGATCGGTTCGAATTTGGATATATCTCCCATACATAACATCGTCCGATTTACCTTCTAATGTACACCAAACGTCTAATATTTGCCCAAATGGGATGAAATTTGGCAAATACGACCGAATCTAGTAGTTTAGTAGCTAGTATGTCAAATTTGGTGAAGATCGGTTCAGATATAGTTATAGCTCCCATATATATTGTTCATCCGATTTGTTATATTTGTTACCCACAGCCGTAATATGCACTCCGTAACAACGATATTCAGGGAAATATATAAAATACAGCTCAGAAATATCTTTGCCAAATTTTGTCAAGATCGGTTCAGATTCGGATATAGCTCCCATATATATCAAATGGGCAATGCAAGTCCGAATTTAAAAGATGCAAATGCTTCGGCATATTAAGTCTTTTAAACTTTAAATTATAATTATAATCATAGCGTGTATGATTGAACTCTCCCATTTAGCTCCCATGGAGCTATACTAAATTAGCAAAGTGGTGTTGTATCATATAGTCGGCCCGCCCGACTTTTGACCATTCCTTACTGTTTTTTTTTTCTAAGAAACTGAATCGTGTTCAAAAACAAGTTTTCTAAACTTCGAAGATACGGCGAAGTAGGGACTGTGCCAAATGGTGGAAGAGTATGTATTGAAATATTCGGAAAATGTTTGAGTTTTAAAATTATGTGGAAAAATACCGCTTAACGGAAACCCGTTATATGGGGAGTATGCGAAGACGTGGTCCTGCATCTACAATACAATTTTTGTCATAAATAAAATAAAAATGTCACTAAAATCATCTAAATAGCGAATATCGGTGGGTGGGTACAGTTGCATGGGGGCTATACGATATAATTAACCTATATAAATAGTTCTCTTCCAGAGGGTAAAGTACTCAAAAGAAACTCCTTGTGTGTATTTTCAGACAATTCCATTGAAAATGTGGTTAAAATCACCAAAATGCCGAATATTGACAGGTACCGTTATATGGGAAATATATGATATCGTCGACCTTATATGTGGTGTCGTTATATGTGGGCTATATGAAGAGGTCAAAGGTTTTAGTACCCATTACGAGCAACAAATGCGAACTTTTAAACAATTCCGGAAAAATGGCGAATATCGGGAGGTATCGTTATATGAGGCTATACGAAGAATTTTTTGTCATAGGTTGAAGTACGCACTGCGAACTTTAAATATGAAATTTGAAACAATGCCGGTAAAAAAATTCGCTATAATCATCCAAATAGCGAAAATCAGGTTCTATGGGAACTATACGATATCGTAGACCTAAAGGGTGTTTTTTTAAGCTAGATAGAACTTTAAATTGTAAAAAGTAACACAAAAATTAAAAATTAAATTTTGTTGAAACTTTTTTTTATTTGTTTCAGTATACTCTGACAAATAATCATGAATAGACTCAGGCTTGAACAACGCTCGTCGTTCTTTCGCCGATTGGGCTCTAGAGCAGTTGGCAAATGACCCGTTGTTTTATCGCAAAATTGTGATCAGCGATAAGGCGCATTTTTGGCTTAACGGATTTGTTAATAAGCAAAATTGCCGCGTGAGACCAATCCACAAGAGACCCTACAGACTCCATTACATCCAGAAAAATGCACCATATGGTGCGGTTTTCACGCTGGTGGCATCATCGGACCTTATTTCTTCAAAAATGAGGCCGGAGCTTGCGTTACGGTCAATGATTTTTTGTTTACAAATATGGATGACATTGCTTCGGAGGATATGTGGTTTCAGCAGGATGGCGCTACGTGCCATACGGCGAACGCAACCATCAACTTATTGAAATCAAAATTTGGCGATAAGTTGATTTCGAGAAGTGGGCCTGTCAATTGGCCTCCAAGGTGATGCGATTTGACACCTCTCGATTATTTCCTGTTGGGCTACGTGAAGTCACTGGTTTATGCTGATAAACCAGCAACAATTGACGCCTTGGATGCCAGCATTGTTCGTGTTATATGTGACATACGGCCAGCAGTGCTCGAAAAAGTGGCCAAAAATTGGACGTCCAGAATGCACTTCGTCAAGAAAAGCCGCGGTGCCCATATGCTCGAAATCATTTTCAGATATTAATGCCACGTATTGATCTTTCGAATAAAAAAAATGATTACAATTTATTTTTTGTGTCATTTTTAACAATTTCAAGTTCTATCGAGCTTAAAAAAACACCCTTTATATAGACAATTCTCTTCAGATGGTAAAGTAATAAGAAGGAACTAAAATCGTCTCTTTCAGATGGTAAAGTAATAAGAAGGAATGTGGCTAAAATCATCAAATACCGAATATCGGGGAGTACCGTTATATGGAGTACCGTGGTCCGATGTAGCCCATTTTCGAACTAGTCAAGTCAAGTACTTGAACAAAAGACTGATCTGTACAAAATTTCAGCTTCCTATCTTAATTCGTTTTGACTCTAGCGTGATTACAACAGACAGGGCTAAATCGTTTTAGAATTTTTCGCTGATCAAAAATATATATACTTTGTTATTATATATTATTATAAAATTATTATTTCCATTAAACGGAATGGCGAACATAATATACCCTCCATAATCTGTATGATGGAGAGTGTAAAAATACGCGTTTTTCAAAATTGATTTTTTAGCGTGGCACTGGTCGACTGATTCAGCCCCAGACAACTATTTCATAGTATTTTAAATGGAAAACCTAACTTTAATTACATTCATCTTACTATGGAGGGTATAAAAATTCCATCTGTAAAAACAAAACATAAAAGCCAAAAAAAATTGCCAAAATTTCCTAATTTCGATTATAATTAATGGAAAAACACATCAAATATAGAAAAACATTTATTTTTAAAAATACTCATATATGAATTCAAAACGTCTTGTCAACATCATACCCGCAATTTGAACAACATAAAACGAAAAAAAAAAATCCATTGATTACAAAAATACATAAATCAATAAATCATAATGTTTCAACAAAAAAAAACACACACACGTAAAAATATTTTCAAATACTTACCCAACATTTTCAACACCCTCTTCGTTCCGAATTGATTCATGCGTCCACGGACAGCACTAACTTGGGCGCCACCCGAGTAACGATACAAAATCGTATCACTTTGGACACTTTTCATACCGAAACGGCCGCGTCCCCGTGGTGTTGTCGAAGGATCGCTCAAATCATGTGACAGATCACGACGAAATCGTTTCATCATCGTGTCCTTGTTACGGAAATTTCCCTCACCTTCCATGCTGCCGTTGTTGCCCAACGCTCCGCCACCAATCACATTAGAACGATACAAATGTAGGCCAATCAGCAGATAGAGTACAAATATGATGGACATCGGAGCAAAGAAGAAGATGTAGGTCGACAATTGGAACGAATGCTGTAGTATAATACGGACGACAACACACTTCTCAATGCCACCAATGGAAATTATGCCGAATTGTAGAGCTTGGGGTATGGCAGTTAGAATGGAGAGGATCCAGATGAGTACAATAATACGAATGGCACGGCTGAGCTTTGAAATGGCTTGACTTAGGAAGGGATGGCAAATGGCCACATAACGTTCCACGGTGAATGCTGTGATTGTCAACACCGTAGCATTAGCTGATGTCTCAGCCAAAATACCACGACCCACACAAAAGTACTCCCCAAAAACATAGGGATATTTTGACCAAGTTAAATAAATCTCCTGTGGCACTCCAGAGATGAGCAGCAAAAAATCCGAAATAGCCAAACTGAAGAGATAATAATTGGTTGCCGTGTGCATGGAGCGATTCTTTTTGATAACAATACAGGTGCTAATGTTACCAATGACACCTGTCACAAAAATCAAGCCATAGATTATTGTCAGAGGTATGACGACCTGCAGCGGATCACGTTTCGGACCAAATTCGGCTATCAAATCGTATTCCATTGATGTGTGTTGTTGATAGAAGATGTCGTCGAAAAGATCTGGATCACTGGTTTGGTTTGGTGTTAGCATTGCCGTGGTATTCATGATTCCATAGAGCACTGTTGCGGAAGTTGTAGTTATGCCGTTATCATCATTTGTGGTTTCTGATAAAGGGTCCATCATTTTGTTTTTAGGAAGTGATTTTTTTATTTTATAACGCTGTTTATGTGAATGTTCCTGTGTGAAAATTTGAATAGAATTATGGGAATTCCATTTTGAGCGACGTTTGACCAAAACACCAAAAACTCATATTTGTTTTTTTGGATAAAATAAATGCAGTTTTTTTTTTTAAAAAAAAAGAACAATTGTCTCAAGCTTGGCTATTTTGCAGAAATAAAACACAGGTGTTCAATTCTTGATCTATAAAATCCTTTTTTTCTGAATCCGACATTTTTTTATAAAAGAAAAATCCGGACTAACGTTTGACAAATTTATCCATCATCATTATCAAGATCAGCAAAGTTTCAAGAATACGACCTAAACTATTATCAACCAACTTGAGATGCATTTTGTGGGAAATTACAATATTCTAGAAGTTGATTATTATTATTCATACATTTTACACAAAAGTATGACGTTTTCGAAGTTTGAAACATTTCGACAGTCGATTTAGGATTTAACCACATTTTTTTACTGAATTTTCTCAGATTTCGTGCTTGAAGTTCGTTATGGGTACCACTTGATATGACAGAAAATTTCTCAAACAGGTCCAGGTTTTCGTATAACCTCCATACAACTGTCCATCCCGTTATTCGTTAATTTCAATTTCAATGACAGAAAATTACCTGTACAGATTCACATCATCATATAGCTCCATATATCCTGATATTTGTTATTTTTATGATTTTACCCACAATTTTCAACGGAATTATTTACATTTTAGAATTATGAGTTCGAAATGCGAAAGTTGCCTTTACAGGTTCACGGCTTCGTATAACCCAATATAATGATATAATGATAACGACCCTATACAGGGTGAGATGAAAAAACTGCAACCAATTTCAGATTGCTGTAATTTCTAAGCCACTCGTCCGACAACATTCGTTGTCCAGAAGTTTGTAAACAAACAAGATGATCGTGTTTTCATATCGAAGAGGTCAGCTGAAAACGTGCACCTTCGGTTGCCCACCAGAACTCAAGCCCTGGTCATGGTGATGGTTTAGGCCGCCTTAACAGCCTATGGTCGCTCTTCGCTCGTATTAATCGACCGTGGCATCAAAATAAATGTCGAATATTATCGCGAAAATATTCTGAAGAGTGTATCAAAGCCATGGGCACGCAAACATTTTGGCCACAGACCAACAGGACTCATACAATGATACCTTCCAATATTCGGTATTTTTTCCATTTTCGCCACAATTTTTTTTTCCACAGAATTATCTCAAAATTTGGACTCGCTTGTCTCCCACACAACTGTACCGCCCGTTATTCGGTATTTTGATAATTTTAGAGGTATTACTTTCAACGGATTTGTCCAGTACCAGTTTTTCAAGTTCCTTTCGAATGGTGGAGGCTACTTAAAGTAGGCCAGGATGAACTTAACCATTTTATGACCTCCACCATT
Organism: Musca domestica; assembly: GCF_030504385.1. Taxonomy (NCBI): domain Eukaryota; kingdom Metazoa; phylum Arthropoda; class Insecta; order Diptera; family Muscidae; genus Musca; species Musca domestica. Next base: position 41,282,010 of record NW_026712114.1, read on the forward strand.
CTATACAGGGTATATTATTATATTAACTTTTTCATTCCGCTTGTAACTCCTCGAAATATTTATTCTGGATCAGCGTAAAATTCTAAGTCGATTTAGCGATGTCCGTCTGTGTGTTGTAATCACGATATCTTTCGAACGAATTGAGATAGAAGTCTAAAATACATGCATAGTTTACCAGTAGGCAGGTTAAGTTCGTAAATGGGCCAAATCGGTTCCTGTTTCCGTATAGCCCCGTATAACTGTACCTCCCGATATTCGTTATTTTAGTGATTTTAGCGACATTATTTACCGGAATTTTTCAATCTTCATATTTAAAGTACGTAATGGGTACTACAGCCTATGACAACAATGTTTGTATGCAGGTTCACTTCTTCGTATAGTACCCATATAACGGTAGCTCCCTATATTCGGTATTTTGATGATTTCAGCAACATTATATACCGGAATCGTTTGAAATTTCGTATTGGAATTTCATATTCACCGAAATAGTGTCAAATTTCGTATTGGAAGTTTTTAATGGGTACTACAACCTATGAAAAAAACCGTATACAGGGTCATGTCTTCGTATAGCTCCCATATAACGGTACCTCCCGATATTCGTTATTTTCATGATTTTAGCGGCATTATTTACCGGAATCGTTTCGAATTTCATACTTGAAGATCGTAACGGGTACTACAGCCTATGACAAAAATTTCGTATAGTCCCCATATAACGGTTTTCATTTAATTGGCAGTTTTCGGATTTATTTTTTAAATTTTTCAAGTTCTTTGCAAATGGTGGAATGGCCGAACTTAGCTGCTTTTTTATTAGTTTCTTATTCAATTTACCATGCAGTACCTACTGATACTCAGTATTTCGAAGGTTTCAGTCTCGATTCCAAGTTATGAATTATTTTATTTTTCCAACTTTTACCCTAGTGACTGCAATTGTTAAATATAGATACGGGGTTTAGAATGACCCCTATATAACAGTATCCTCCAACTATTGATTTTGGATGGTCCAAGTTACATGTTTCAAGTAAATGGGGAACAATGTATTAATTTGGGTTCCAAACAGGTGGAAAATATTCAGTATTAAAAGGCATTAGCACATTGACCATATCACGTTATTCTCAATTCGTAGGGCTTTGGGGAACAACCGATTTGACCAAATGTTAAGTTTTTAGATAATGAACATGACTGCATTTCGCCATTTTTTGGCTCTAGGATTTTGATACCACTTTTTAAATTTTTCCCAAACTTCAGCCTTTTTGTATTTTCCTGTGGCGCGCGTTCATAAGTTTTAAATCGGGTGTTATTTGTTTATCATTTTTCTTGTTTTATTTTTTGAAACAAAACTAAAAATTTATTTCAAGTGGAATTTTTTTTCACTCTGTGTGATTTATTGGAGCCCTAGGTCATATTTTATTTATTATTCTTTTCAATTTAATTACGGATTATTTTTTATTTGCATTTTTCTTAATCTCAACAAAAACCTGATATGAGTTTTTGGTGTTGCATTAAATTTTTAAATTTAATAATACTAGGCATGTAAACGATCTTGCACTC